>NC_057889.1:353750-702500 GCF_019740435.1 Gambusia affinis | reverse complement strand
AAGAAACAAAAGCAACGTAATGTAGCAGAGCTGTTGCTATGAAGCTCAACAACTGCAGCACCGCTGAGACACACACACACACACACACACACACACAAAGCCAGAGCAGGTTGGTGTGTGTGTGTTGTAAATATTTTGCGGTATACCATGGTGTCGGACTTGTTTGTTTATCCCTGCTGCCACGGTAACCATGTGGCCAGCGGAGGAGGGAGGAGTTGAGTGAATTCAGCTGGAGGCAGAAAGACTCAATGATTTAATAATAATGTCATCTCAGTCATAATTGTTCAGTAAACATGTGGTGAGATGATGTCACTAACTGTCTGCATTCATTGACACGTTTATGAAAAAGTTCAAGGCAGTTTGAGTTCAGCAGAGGGAAGAAAAGCAGAAATTTTATGGATAATTTTGGTTCTTATTGCTGTTCGGAGGAAAGACCATCATAATGTAAAACACCGTAAAGTTTATTAACAAAACGATTCAATGTCAGAAGAAGTAAGTTTAAGAACATTTAACTCGCTTATTTTTATTAGATAACTGGGTAAATAAAGTACGTCTTCATGTTGTGGGCAGCAGGAGATAAAAATACAACTTTCCTAAAACCAAAGCTCTCATTGCTAATCATCAGCTGAAGCTACACTGATAAGCTACAGGGTGACCCTTAACCCTAACCCTAACCCTAGCTACACCAGCATATATAGATGAAGCTATTGTTAAAGATTTATATCAGCATGTTCGTTTCAGAAGGGCTGCACAGTGGAACACTGGCAGCAAGAAGGTTCTGGGTTCGATTCCCGGTCTTTCTGCATGCAGTTTGCATGGTGGGTTCTCTCCTGCTTCCTCCCACAGTGTGTGTGTGTGTGTGTGTGTGTGTGTGTGCGCGTCCGCGCGTCCTGCCTGTCTCTGTTGCCTGGTGACAGACTGACCCGTCCAGGTGACCCGCCTCTCGCCCAGAACGCAGCTGGAGAGGCAGCAGCTCCTGCTGACCCCTCTGGGGTCACGGTGTGGATGTGCGTTTCAGAAGGTCATGCTGACTTGCTGCATCAGGAAGATTTCCTGGAAGGACTAAAATGTTCACAGAATGAGTGGTTTAAGATTATCGAGAAAAAATTATTCAGGGAATCTAACTGTGCAAAACATTTTCAAAGTTATCAAAATAATAAATTAAAAGTTAGTTCTGCTAATTATGGATGGACTGACGAGATTCTGCCAAAGTATAAAAACCTTCGGACCGTTTGTGAATTATCGACCCGATTGGATCCAGATTTTCCTTCCTTGACTGAAGTGAATGAATCTGAGGAGAAAAAGGGAAGGAAGCTGAAGCGTGAAGCACATTGTCGCCGGGTGGCCAGCCGGGTGGGTGCGGCCCGCCGGGTGGGCTGCTGAGTGGGCGCGGTCTGCCAGGTGGCCAGCCGGGTGGGTGCGGTCTGCAGGGTGGGCGTGGCCCGCCGACTGGGCTGCCGGGTGGGTGCGGCCCACCGGGTGGGCGTAGTCCGCCGGGTGGGCTGCTGGGTGGGCGCGGTCTGCTGGGCCGTGTTTGGGTTTCCAGGAGAATCATAACAAACGTTCTGCTCTGGGTTTGATTTCTGGTTACATCAATGACGGGATGAACTCCGGGTCCAAAAGCATGAAGCTCTCAGTACATGACACACACACACACACACACACACACACACACACACTGAGCTGCTTTCCTCAGATAAAACTGAGGATTTCATCCAGGTTCCAGGAGAACAGAATGACTTCATCAGAGGAAAGTTAAAGTTCTGGCGTCCAAACGGAGCATCAGAACCAGAACCAGGTGGAGTTTTCATGTGATGGAGCTTTGAGAGATCCGAGTCCTGCTTCCAGGATTCCAGACAACACGGATCTGGAACCGATTGCTGCTGATTCTGCAGTTTCAGTAAGATGTTTGATGAGAGGAGACGTGGTCCCTGACCCGGTTCTGGCCCAAACCACTTGTTGGACCCCCAAGGCTCCGGGGATTTCTCTGGGAGGGAAATTTAATAAAAAAAATAAATTACAGTCAATTAAAACTAATTAGATGTAATTAAAATAAATTTAATCGTATTACATTTATTTAATATGTTTAACATTAAAATGTATTTAATATGTAAAATAAACTTAGAACATCTAGTTAATTTGAATCAAATTTAAATTAAATAAATGGTTTAAATTAAAACAAAAATAACTAATAATTCACTTTAAAACATCTAAAACAATGAATAAAATAAGAAAAATGTAATTGGAAAGAAAAACTCTTAAACAAATTAATTTAAATTCAAACCAAATAAATAATGAAATGATTCTAAATAACATTTAATAAAGATAAAATTAAAACATTCTAAACTAACTTTCAGTGTTTTTGCAGCTGCAATAAATCATGAGTTCAGGTGTAGTTCCTCCTGTAGCCACTAGATGGCTCTGCAGCTCCAATACTGAACCCGGCTATCGGATCAGTGATTTGATTGGTTCTTGTTCATCGTGACATCATCAGGCTTTAATGCAGGCAACCAAACCTGGTTCTGTAGAACCTGTACTGATGTTCTGCTCTGTGTGTCTCTCCAGCACACCACCGTTCTTCCCTTCATCATCATCGAGATGCGGACCACCCACCACAGCTACCCCCGTCGGTCCTGGGGGCTGGCCGCCGTCTGCCTGTTTGGCGTCGGATACATTCTCTGGTAACGGGTCACTCCAGAACATCCGCTGGTTCTGCTGCGTCTTACAGATGACGTGTTCAAGTCCAGATTTGTTGATAAACTCTAGTTCTGGCCTTCCAGGACGTGTTGGGTCCACCAGGTGACCGGTGTCTGGGTTTACCCGGTCCTTGAACGCATCACGCCGCTGGCTCGGGTCGCTTTCTTCAGCGCCTTGACGGCCGTGATCTGCATCATGTACGTCCTGGGAGAGATCCTGAATGGATACATCTGGGACCACACACACACAGGTACACACACACACACAGGTACACACACAGGTACACACACCGACAGGTATACATCACGTTGGAGGTGTTTGGGTCGCTGTTGGAACTAATATGTTCTGAAGAATTAAGATACAAAATATGTCCTGATATTGACGGTCTGTTTTCACAAAAACTGCCTCGTCCTGTTTGTCTCTTCTTCTCAGAAAAGGTCAAAGGTGAGTGACCTCCTCTGCCTCCATAGCCGCTTTGCGGACCGAGCCGAAGCCAGAACCACCGGACCTCGCTGGACCGGCAGCAGACCAGCTGAGGAGCAGAACCTGTAATCATCAGTGAACCTTTGAGTCGGATGACGACGAATCTTCTCTCGTTTTTGTTTGTGTCTTCGTGTCGTTTTGCTCTGAATGTTCGGCTGCAGAAAGCCGAGCTGCATGAGTTCTGGGAGGAAACCCAAACAGCTTCTCACCAGCCGGAACCGACGGTTCCTGCAGAACAAATCATCCTCCATCTCATCGTCACACTACATTTCTGGAGGAAACTTGTGGTTGTTTTAAGGTGCAAATAAAGCTTGAACAAATCTGCAGCGTGGGTCTTTACTGGTTCCAGCGGTTCGGCTCAAACTGGGTCAGATTTCTCTCTGCTGGAGCTCGGTAGCATCGGAGCGAGCTAGAAACATAAATACAACATGTAAGGGCGTTAAAGAACATGTCCGTTTTGTCACAATTAAATCGGAGCTGGAGTTTAAGTTAGCACTTTAGCATTAGCATCCTCTAAATATGACATTGGTTTAGCATTAGTGTCTTTAAATACAATATTGGTACAGTACTGTAGCAGAGCTGATGTCTAAAATTAGCGCCAGCGCAGCTAGCTGTGTAGTTAGCGCTGCTCACTGAACCAGGTTTCAGGATCGATGGAGATCCAACAGCTTTTCTGCAGAAAGTTAGATCCACTGGGTCGTTTGTTTTGAAGAGAAGCTTCCTCCTCATCCTCACCTTCACTGCTTCCTGTGCTGCTCAACTGGGAGGCTTAAGGTCCACACACACACACACACCCAAAAGGGGGAATAAAACAATATAATTGTAACAGTGTAAACACATTGCAATATACATGAAAGCAAAAAGGTGACAAATTAAAATGTAGGCTAAGTTAATGAGTAAGACCAAAAACAAGAAATATCCTGAAAAGCCTCACTTCTCAAATAACAGCTGGGCATACATTTCTACATTCCATGCAATAAGGCACCTAACTAACACAAGGAAAAGAACTATGTTACAGTGTGACACACAACTGTTATCCAAATAAAGACATTGCTCACCAAATGTTCAACTCATAAAATTCCAGCTCATTCTCTTTCGTATAATCCAAGCCATATTTTTAAAAATATGTCAGTTTGTAATAGATATTTTACACAGAACAGTAAATTGCGCTCTATTTACACACACGGTGTGTGTGTGTGTCTCCTCATTAACACATCACCTCCGACACTCCGAGGTGACACATTCAGACGTTTTTTTTAGATATTTTGTTCTACTTTAGCATCAATTTCCATGTTTTAGATGCTTTGAACAATAAAAGATTTAAATAAAAGATTTAAAAATGAAAATAATAAATCTGGAAAACCCGATCAGATGTTTGAGGTCAGAATGATCCAAAACAACTTCAGGGTTTATTTTCCTCAAAGCTCCGGTTTCACTCAGCTAAACTGCTCCCCCTGCTGGCCGACTGACAGAACAACAACAAGAAACGACATGAAACGTTGTTCCAAAATATAAACAGGTTTTATTCATTTAAAAAAATAACAATACAACACGTAAATAACATAAATATTAAAACTGAGCTGAAGCTCTCTGCAGGTCAGTCCTTCCTGGTTTTGGGTTTTGGGGCTGAAAATAAAAAGAATCAAATGTTTTTCACAGCTGAGATGAAACGAGAGTTAGCACAAATAAAACCATGAGGCCAGAACCTTCTCAGTGTGTATCTACAGAATAAATAAGATTTAATAACATTAAGTGATTAATTTACAGATAATAAATAAAATGAAACATAAAAGTGAATTAAAAGCAAAAGAAAAAATCTAGAGAAATACAAAGTTTGTTTTATTCACCGTTTGGATTCTCCTGTTTGTAGAAAGTTTTCAGCATCTCAACAGCTTCCTCTGCTCTGTGACCTGGAACACACTGAACACACACACACACACACAACACACACACACACCGTCAGACAAAGAACACAACACTCACATCCTGAGCGTTTCCAGACTTTTTCTATCCTTCATGTTAAACTAGGAAGGAATGAAGAGAGGAAGGAAAGGAATGAAGGGAACCAGAAAAGGAAGTAAAGAAGCAAATGATGAAACATGGACAGAAAGAAAAACATGAGAAAGGAAGCAACAAAGAAAAGAATGACATGAGGAAGGAAAGGAAGAAAGGACAGAAGGAATGACGGAGATGAGTGAGGAAGGAGGAACATAGAGCAAGGAAAGGAAGGGAAGGAGATAAAGGAAGGACAAATTGAAGGAAAGATGGACAGGAGAATTCAAGATGGTGGCATAGTCAAATTCTGAAAACACAAATATAAAGACCCAGAAGTGACCCTGCATGTCAACCTGGGGTCAGAGGTGAAGTGTGACGCTGACCCTGAAGGTCGTCCCGGTGTCAGGAAGCTCAGCAGAGGAGAGGTCCAGAACCGAGCCGCAGCCTCCAAATCGCTCATTGCTACAGCCGTAGACGACCAGAGAGACGTCTGGAGAGTCAAGGACCAACACACACTGACACTGACACACACACTGACACTGACACACACACTGACACTGACACACACACACACTGACACACACACACACTCTTACACACACACGCATTCACCCCGACACACTCACACACACCAGGATACTCATGAGGCGCAGGGCTGCGGCGCACATCACGCACGGCTCCACCGTCACATACAGCACCGTTTGCTCACACACGCCCCTCACGTCCAGGTTGCCATGGCGACACCAGTCCAGCAGCTGGTCCAAGGCGACCATCTCAGCGTGACGCGTCGCCTGCGAGCATTTCACACACAGGAGTGTTGTCACGACGACCCCAGATCCGCCACCATCTTCCAGAGGAGGAGAAGAAGAAAAGGTTTCCTACGTTTTTGGTCTCGTTGACCTCGTTCCGGCCTTTCCCCACCACTTCCTGTCTGTGGACCAGCAGGCATCCGACCGGAACCTCGCCGCCTTGCAGAGCCTCTCTGGCCTGCATGCAACGGCAAACTCAGTCAAAGTCGGTCACACAGCAGAAAAACGTGTAAACAAACAGAAAAGATGGACAGATTTGAATCTTGATGTATTTTTAATTTTATGTGGTTCTCAATGTTTGTTTTTAATATTAATAAATGTTAAATATATTTAAAAAATATATTTATAAGAATCTCATTCCTCCCCAAAAATCCGCCAAAAGTAATTTAAATCCCAGATTTCTTAGGACCTTCCTAATCATAAAGTTCTAACCCTAAAATATTTTTATTTTTATAATTTTCATTTTTAATTCACTATCCCTTTTAAATACTTAATATCAGATAAAGTTAGTAATTTTCACAGTTAAATATCTCAAACTCACCATTTCAAAAGCTCTTGACATCCACTTCTTCATTTCTTCATCACTTACAGAAAACTCGGCTTCTGACTCGGCTTTACGGCCCTCTTCTGTTGCCATGGTTACCAATGCCGTCTCACGTCACTCCACGGTGACAGGCTGTCAGTTAATAAGCAGCATTTATTTACTGTTTTTATGCTTTTCAAGGCAACTTTCTGAGCTCCACGCTGAGAGTCGGGGAGGATAATATCGGACGGACCGTATCCACGACGCTCTCTTACGTTAAACTGACGTCTTGACGTAAAATCTAAACCGGAAATAGGAGAAGTGGTGCGCAAAATAAAATAGACGTAGGTGCTGGTGTATGGTTGCCATTTGTGAAGTTACGCAGTAAATTATTAGTAGAAATTATTTGGGTTGTTTCATGAAATAAAAAAAATAGGAAGAAAATGAAAGTGTTTATTTTAACTTCTGCTGATTTATAAGCCATTAAAGCTGTAACAATCTCTTTGTGCACAGACTACTACTAAAGAGACACAATTGTTTTTCTAGCTAACATTTTTTACGTCGTTCTCAGATTCAAATTTCGAAATCAATGTAGCTTTGTTTTATTTGAATTAAGTTTGCAATTTATCACGATATTACTGGGTTTTATTTTTGAAATTCAAACCGGATGTTTTGTCTAGGCTTTGGTTAGCGTAGCTCTGAAGTTTTAGCATGCAGACTCCGAGCTGCAGTCCGGCTGACGTGTGTGAAATAAGGAGCAGAGGCTGAAACCACGAAGAGGTTTTAGTTTCTAAACTTTTAACCGTTTGAAGATGTTCTCATCGGTCTGTAATTTTATCAAACGACACAAGAAGAAATTTATTTTCACCGGAGCTGTGGTCGGAGGTGGGTGCTGACTGACCCAGGCTAGCACCAGCTACAAACCAGTCTCCGATCATTTAAGCTTTGAAAAAGATTTAGTTTGATATTATAGGAGAGTAAAGGCACGGACTGATATGTTTTTATAAATATCATAACTGTAAGTTCAATTCGGCTTAAGAAGTTCTTTCAGATGTCCTTGTTTCTTGCATTTTTACTGAAAATACAGTATATTTAAGTAAATTAACAACTGGCATTTTTAGAAAGTAATCCTATGTGGCGAGTTAGTAGTACTTAATTTAATTCAGTTTAGAAACACATCATTTCTAAAGAAACTAAATTTAAACCAGATAAAAATAGAACAAGTCGTTGTGGATGCTGATGCTGTATCTGCTGTAGCAGTCAGTGTTGCAACAAATCTGAAGAAGCTTCTGACCGTTGCTGTACAGCTGTCATTAGAGATGATATTCTACAGTAACATCTCCTGGACGACACATCAGCTCTGCTAATCCACCTCCTTTGCTTTTGCTACTCCTGTTAATATCTCTGTCTGATCGAATGGTTGCTCCTCAGAATATAGAATACTACAACATGTCTAACACAACTTAATAATTCTGTCTCACCAAACAAAACCACTTCCATTAGTCCAGAATATCAGTGGACGAGTCATAGTTTTGTTTTTGTTTTGCCTCTTCATCTTCTGCAAAACTTTGTTCTGTTTGCTGGTCGCCTACCAGGAGTTTACCTGCTAGGTAAATATGCCCAGAAGAAGATCAAGGAGGTCCAGGAGAAGGAGGCGAGTGAGTACATAGCCCAGGCCAGAAGGCAGTTCCACTTCGAGAGCAACCAGAGAACCTGCAACATGACAGGTCAGAACTCCAGATTATTTTAAACGAGGAAAGCTTTCAGGAAGGTGGAGAAGAATTCACAGTTTTTGTGTTTTCCAGTTCTGTCGATGCTTCCTCCGCTCAGAGAGGCTATCGTCACTCAGCTCAACTCCGAGAGTCTGACGGCGATGCTGAAAACAAAGTGAGAGTCACAGCAGATCACCACTGGCTAGCACTGCTAACTAAACAGCTAGCTGTACTAACGCTGCAGCGCTGATCTTAAACGTTAGTTCTGTTAATGTTTTTATCTTTATAACGTGCTGCTCTATGTTTCTTGTTTGAAATGAAGTTATAGCAGGGAAAAGAATATAAACAGAACTGCTGTTTCCCCTCCTTCAAAATAAGAGCATGATTATAAATGTTCAACTACTTGCAGAATTGTTGACAGTTGACAACCAAAACCTCAACAGCAATATTCAATTTTCAAAAGCCAAGTAAATTAAGGCTTTTGAAAATATCAGAGAACAGATTAATTTGGGGGAATTTAAGTACGTTAAACATAGCTTCTCCTTTTCTAGCAAAATATCTATAGCGTTAAGCTAAAAATTAGCTGTTATTAGCACGCTAGTGGAAGTTTAGCCCCCATTGCTAATCGCTCATCCGCACTTCTGAGTTTACTGCTTAGCAGCGCTGCATCTGCAGCCAGGAATGATTAATTTCCCTTCTTTCTTTCTTCTGACAGACCGGCCAACAAGCTGGAGATCTGGGAAGATTTAAAGATCATCAGTAAGAGTTTGAAACGTTTCCCCTGGCGTAAAGCCGAGGTGTTTGATCCTGACATAGTGTGTGTTCCTCAGGCTTCACCCGGACCGTCGTGGCCGTCTACAGCACCTGCATGCTGGTGGTTCTCCTCAGGGTGCAGCTCAACATCATCGGGGGATACCTGTACCTGGACAACTCTGTGGGGAAGAGCGCAGCGGTGAGGAGGGCCAGCTAGCAGGCCACTAGCCGCGAGCGCTATTAGCTTGGGAGCGAGTGATATTAGCTTAGCATCGAGTGATATTAGCTTAGCAGCAAGTGATATTAGCTTAGCAGCAAGTGCTATTAGCTTAGCAGCAAGTGCTATTAGCTTAGCAGCAAGTGCTATTAGCTTAGCATCGAGTGCTATTAGCTTAGCATCGAGTGCTATTAGCTTAGCGCTCATCTGTCCCACAGGAAGTTTTTACTTCAGGGAGTTCAAAGGAGAAACTTCCTGTTTGTTTTCCCTCAGAGTCCTCTGACGCCTCCGGATGTCCAGCAGCAGTACCTGTCCAGCATCCAGCATCTCCTAGGAGACGGTAGGGAGCGTCCCCCCCGGCCAGTCTCTGTCCTTTGTCTGTCCTCTGACCCGTTCAAGTGTCTCTCCAGGGCTGACGGAGCTGATCTCCAGGGTGAAGACGGCGGTGCAGAGCTCCCTGGGCGGGTAAACGTCTCTGTGTCTGTCCCTCACCTTCTCTGAGACGCCGCCCTGATGTGCTGCTCTCTGTGTCCAGGGTGTCTCTGAAGCAGAGTCTGTCCCTGCTGGAGCTGGAACAGCAGCTGATCTGGATCCGAGCCGAGGTGGACTCTGGACGCCCGCTGTCCTCCTACATGCTGGCGGACGATGAGGACGTCCTCGCCGACCAGGTGGCCAATTTCTTTTTTTTTTTGAGAGCCTCTCTTTCCTGAGCTTTTATAGATATGAAAAATATGAACATCAAGGATTAAAGCTGAGGAGGGCGTCCAATCAGGAGCCTCGTCCTCAGTCTCTGGTTTCTCCCCTGCAGGCGTGCGGCTTAACGGAGAATGACCTGGTGACCATCAGACTGCTGAATGAGACCAGAGACATGCTGGACAGGTGGGTGAGCCCGGCAGCGCTAATGCTAACGCTAATGCTAATGCTAACCACCTGCTGTGTTTCTGTCTTCAGTCCAGATCTGAGCAAAGTTCTCAGCGCCTGTCTGAACCGCGGTTTCTCTCGTCTCCTTGACAACCTGGCCGAGTTCTTCCGGCTTCCTGTCAGTGACTCCGCCCCCGACAGGTGAGAACCGGACAGACCGCGGTTATCTGGACAACGCCAAACCTACAGCAACGACCTTAGAGAAGCAACTGTTGCTGCTCTGGGAACAGTTATAAACATGTTTTAAAGTCAGGTTCTGTGGAGACTTTATGAGCAGTCAGTATCTTCCAGAGCTTTGAGTCAGTTCTTGGCTTTAGGGATTAAAGCTGCAGCTTCTCTCCAGCTGATCTGAAGGGAAACGTTTGGTTCTGAGGTTGGTTAGTTTGGTGGTTTCCTCTGTCCAGCCTGTCTGCCGTCAGCCTGCCGCTGGCCAAGATCATCCCCATCATCAACGGTCAGATCAACTCCGTCTGTAGTGAAACTCCCAGCCACTTTGTTCAGGTAGGTCCGACGCCGGTGGTTCTGCGGTAACCCGTCCCTGTTGTGGGTCGATCGACCGGATCCGGATGGTTTGGGTCCGGACCGGTTCTGTTCTGGTAATGGGACGTTTTCTCTGCAGGACCTGCTGCTGAACGACCAGGTGAAGGAGTTTGCCGCCATCGTGTACGAGACGTTCAGCACGCCGCAGGAGCTGCAGAAGTGATCTGTGAGGAAGAGGAGGAAACAAGTCGGTGAGGAAGACGCCGGTCCCTCCTCCGTCTGATGCCTCTGCAGCGTCCAGCCGGACATTCCTGTCCTCCCTGCTGCAGGACACTGAGGCTGCTGGGAGCAGTGCATCCTGGGAAGTGGAGTCTTTCAGCTGCTGCGGCGTTCACAGCTGATGAATCTCCCACGCCGGACTCTTCTGGGACGATTTTAGGTTGTTTTCTGAGTTGTTGTGCGTTCGTTATGGATCCAGATGTTGCTGCTGAGGGTTTTAGACCTTCTGAAGATTAAAACACATTTAATAAAACCTCTAAACTAAACATGGAAACTACATCTGACATGTTTCTTTTGGATGTGTAAATTCTGCAACCTGCAGTTCACATTGTGGCCAGAGGGAGGCAGGCTACTCCACCCTTAATGTTGATAAGAAACAGAAAGCCGTTTCATTGTCACTATTTGTGTATGTGAATGTCAAAATCATCAGAATAATTAAGTTACTAAATAATCCTCAGTTGCAGTCCTAAATCAAAGTGAACCTTATGGAGTGGCCTAGTCAAAGCCTGGACTTACATCCAGGTCGGATACAGGCCGTTCCTGATGTGTTTGAATTAAACCAAATCAAGAAGCAGAAAGGGTCAAAGTTCATCCACATGGGGAGACGTAGCGATCTGGGGAGTGAATACTTTCTCACAGCTCTGGAGATAAACCTGAGCTCTAGTTTCAGTCAGAGTGAGACATCACTAAATCTTTGTTTCTCCAGAATCACAGAATAAATCCGTACTGTTGCTGCGTCAGCAGGGGGCGCTGTGCTGCAGCTCCTGACCTGCTGGGTGAAGATGAGAAAGAGGAGGGTGAACCCCTTCATCAATCGTCTGTTTCCAGGATTTCCTAGAGGAACTGGAAGGCAGCGCTCCGCCCTCTCATTTAGGAAATCTTTATTTTTCCACAGAAGATGAAATTTTCCTTGCAGATTCCTGGAATCCAGATTTTCCTCCTCAGCTGAACTTCCACCAGGTTTTCTGACGTTTCTGCTGAAACATCCGTCACTCTGCAGACGTTTGCGGCAGAGGGACCAGATCCCATCGGTGCGGGCGTTCCTCCAGGCCGTGTTCCGGTTCTCTGATGTTCTGTGGAAGTTGTTCAGTTTGGGGCAGAAAGGCGCGGCTGGAACCAGCAACGCTCCGCCGGGACGCGACGGAACAAGTTCAACATGAACTGGAAACTAACAGGCGGCTGGCCGCGGGCTACAGGGAGTTTAAAACACACAGAAACTCCCAGTTCATTTGATCCAGTTAGAAAAACCCAACAGGAAGTCGTTAATGTTTTTTATGCTTCCTGCTTCATGTTGGCGTCTTCACTCAAACTTTCTGGCTTTGCTTTCATTTTTAAGCATTAATAATTATTTTAGCCTCATTTTCTGCACTACTCAAGGTTTCCTCCAGTCCATTCAATGTACGAAGCATGAAAGTTGAGTGGAAGGAAAAAGTGCACCAGTAATGGCCTTGAGTGAGTCTGAGAGAATTTAACAAGAAATGGACTGAATCTGGAGCTAGAGCATCTGGATTCTGTTTATGGGATTCAGCTGTCTGACCTGGACTGAACCAGAACCAGAACCAGAACCAGACTGTTGCTCAGTGGCCTGAGGCTCCCGTCTGAAAGTAAAGCTGGCGTTTCGTTTGGAAATAAGAGTCAGGAAGAAGCGCATTAGGAACCAATCTGACGATCTGGGCCGCCTCTGGTTCTGGTCCAACGGGTCCTGAATAGGCCTGACCAGATAAACGATTAATCAATTAAACTCTGAAGCTCATCAGCTTCACGTCGGATTTATGTCCGAGTGGAGCATCCCCCGGTCTGTTGAACCAGACCAGGGCAAAGAGTCATTATTTGTGATTCTTTGGGGGCAACATGTCAGAACCCTGAAGCAGAACCCTGAGGTATCAGGTCCAGACCGCTGGGTGGTTCTGTTCTTGGTTTTCATTATTAGCAGCTTCCTCATCCTGCTGCAGACCAAACATGAAAAGTGAGATCTGCGCTGACTGAAGCCGCTGCTGAAAGTGAGGATGAGGAGCAGAGGGGCGGCGTGATGAAGGAGCGGCTCTGACATCACTTTCATTCTGACTGCAGCTGAAAACTACAGGTAAAGATGTTTCTGCAACCGGAGCCGTCGCTTCCTTCCTGGTTGAAGATGACTCAACATGACCTCATCTTTTCAGCCAGCTGCTCGTCTTCCAGCCTTCTCAGAGGCAATGATTTAATAGATGGTGTTGAACATTTTGGGATGTTTTTGTCTTTTAATCCTGGAGCTGGATCAGAATCTCCACCATGACACAATAGTTTCTGTCCGCAGAGTCCGAATGACCCGGAGTGTTGCTCACGCTGCTGACCGCATGAGAAATGAGAGCAAAGAGCTGCGGTCAAAACTTGATGACACAACGGATTATCCACACATTACGTACAGAAACAGAATAAAAGCTTCAGAACCATTTCTCTGTCTCTGTGTGACAGGAAATCAGACAAAACCTCTCCTGTTTCTGGTCAGTTAGCTTTTAGAAAAGTTATTAATACTTCCAATTCCTCCAGGTTTATGTTCGCTAACTCAGCCACAACATCTGGGGAAGGGTTTTAAGGCGACACCTCTAACACTTCCTGTGTGACACCACCCAAACATCAAAGCATAAAAATACTAAAAAATAAATATTCAGCTGGAAAACTTTAACAAGTTAAAGGTAATCTTGAGTTGGAAACAAAATGCTTAACTACAAATAACAGAGTATTTATTTCTGTTAGTTAGAAAGCTAAATCTTTAGCTGGCTAACTTTAGCTAGCTCAAAGTTAGCTTAAGTTAAAAAAGCTAACTTAAGCTAACTGATCTATATTGTAGTTTCACTCCAAACTACAGTATGTATTTAAACTGTAAACTAAGTATTTAGTTAGAGCTACATATTTAGTTCCAAACTATACATTTAGTTTTGACCTGAATATTTAGTCACAAGCAGAGCGACACGGCCCAGCCTGAGGCAGCTGCTCGAGTAAAAACCACGAGCAGCAGAACCAGGCGGTCCAATGGGTCCAGTCAGAACCGGTCCAATGGGAACCGGTCATCTGCTCCAGACAGCAGACCCAGAGCATATTGCTCTGTGCCGGGTCGGTGGGTCAGTGGGTCAGCGACGCGGCTGAAACATCTTCAGATCCAGCAGAATGGCAGTGAGAAACTGCTGAGTCATTGTTGCCGCCCCTAAACGCTGAGTCAGCGCCAAATGAGACGGCTTTCATCTGATGGTGGAAAACAGCTGAAGAGCCGCATGACTTGGAGTCACTGTTGTTGTTTTCTCCTCTCAGATCCAGCTCAGTCTGAGGCCCTGATGACCTCTGACCTCTGAATGAAGCAGTGAGGGAATTAGAACCGCTGCCGTTTAAATCTATTCTTCTCACGTTTTGAAGGAAAACAAATCACATAAAGAATCACTAGATGGAGAAAAAATGGCTGGACAAAAGCAGGAAGTGGACTACAGCGCAGGGCATTCTGGGTAAATACAACCAAAGCTAACATGCTAGCCTAGCGCTAGCAGCAGAAATGTCTCCTGGTCTTCAGCCAAAGACTAAAGAGAAATCCTCCAACACTAAAATCTGACGCCTCCATCTTGTTTCCATCTGGTGAAGAAGGAAGTTGCTCTCAGTGTCTTCAGAGGTTTTTGTGTGGTTTCCTTCAGTGGTTGTTGGTGCAGCGCCCCCACAGGCCAGGAGGGGAACAGGCTGCTCAGAGGGTTTGGTTGGTTTGACCAACAGGAAATGGAGCAAATGTTGAAGTTTTGGTCTCTAATCAAACAGAGTCTACCGGATCATCAGGAGGGGAAAACCTGATGACAGACAACTTTGAGAACGTTGAATCTCAAACAAAAAGTTTGATTCCTTTGCAAATCATTTTGTCCCTTCAAAGAGACAAAATGATTTCTGCAGGTCTGTCTTCGATCAAACTGACTTCAGATCATTCCAATCAAGTTTTGACACTTTTGGTTTTTGCAGTTTCACCTCTCACAACATTTTGGATTTCCTGAAGACATTCCTTCTGTAGATCCAGGGTTGAGTTATTTGAACTTTTGATCTAGGATCACATTTTCAGTGCAAAAGCAGCTAGAAGGTTGCTCAAACACGGAGCATATTGCTCAAGCTGACGTCTATAAAGAAATGCGTAGAGGAAACCAGTGATTTTCCTGCTGCTTTGTCTTCATGGCCTCTCTGGAATCTGAAGGAGGCAGTTCACCAGAGTTCACAAAGTTTCACTTTGAAGGAGCAGAGCAGCTCCCACCAGCAGACATCTTTATCTGATCCAACACATCTCAGGGCCGCCTCCCCACTCAGCATGTTTTCAGCAGCGTGGCGATCCCAGAGCGGTTCCCAAACGGGGAGGTTTCACTGGAAGGGTCAGGGTTCCAGTCAGCCGCTGGGAGTGGAGCGACTACCAGAGGTGATCGGAGTGGGCGGAGGCCTCAGCTGTGAATCTGACAGGTTTTCCACCTCCACAACACAGGAACAAAAGAACCAAACATGATGAAACAAGAAGAACACTGGGAGGAAGTTCAGGTTTGTTCAAGTTTCTACCCAACGCAGAGCGGCTCGGGATGTTCCCGACAATCATCTGAACAACACAGGCAGCCTCACAGAAGGTCAAAGGTCAGAAGAGAAAAATGGCTGCCGACTCAAAAGAACTCACATTTACTAGAAAACATCTGTGAAAATACTCGGAGGATGTTTCCAGAAGGTCTGGAGAAAAACTGACAGCTTTCCAGAACCTAAACATCAAACCTGCTGTCAAACACGGTAGTGGCAGTATGATGATCTGGGCTGCATTGCTGCTTCAGGGCCTGGACGGCTTGCTCTCCATCAGTTTGTGACCTTAGACTCAAGATTAGCACCAGAAACTCCAGTTCTGGTTGACTAAAGTAAAATTCATAAAGGTCACACCTGATGGAAACCCCTCCAATAACACTAAATAAACCAATTCAGCTAAGAAGAGGGGTCAAAGTTCAACCACAGGGACGTTAAAGACTCTTCAGCAGTTAGCAGCTGCTGCTGAAGAGGAAGGTTTAGGTTTGGAGGAACTTTTCAACCTGAATGTTTAGAGACAAGCTAAACCTTCAGCTAGCACTTAGCACACAGTTCGAAGGTAAATATTCAGCTAGGTGTTTATCTCATGACGATTAAGTAAACAAGCTAACTGTTTAGCTTCAAACTGAATGCTTCCGAGCTAGCCAAAGATATTTAGCCGATATGCTATCATCTTCCGATAAGCAGAAGTAAACTACCACAATAAAAGCTGGGTAAACTGAATAGTTCAACTATGATGCGTCTGTGTTGTAGATCCGTTGCTAACCGTCTGGGTTGCCTTTAGAATGTCTTATTTGTTTTAAGCTTAAATGTTGATCAATGAAAAAGGAACAGAACCGATAATAACGGAGACCAAGCTTTTATTTTGATAGTCCACAGCTGGTTATCTGTAAGTGACTTCATATTAGATAAATATTGAGCTTGCTAATAAAATATTTAGCTTTAAGCTGTGACATGTTATGAATAAATGAACAACATGGCGGCCGTCGGTGGGACCTGATGACTCACCGCTACCGGCAGTGAGATCAGCTCTGATTTCCCTCCACGCTCCGATCCTCCATTTTCTCTCCTCTCATCTCTCTGCCACCTCATCGCTTCCGAACCCGCTGGTTCTGATCCGTCAGTGTTTGTGTCTCAATTATTGATCCCGTAATGTGCTGGACTCTGATTGGCTGCGACTCCGTCTGGCCTCCTTCGCTGATACTCCAGGCCGCAGCTGATTGGACGGAAGGAGAGAAGGCTCATTCGGGATTCATGGTGATGAGGGCTGAGGTCACTGCTGATCAGAGGTGATGATGTCATCTCTCCCGAGCTCTCCCATTGGCCCAGATGGATGCAGCTGTTTAGACAGATGAGTCTGACCCTCCATCATGGCGTCCTCAGCTAAACAGGAAATTAGTTTAATTGTAACAAAGGGCTGAAGGTCGCCCCCTGCTGCTGTGACGTGGTAACACAGAATTACCAGAAAACACCAACTTTGACCTTTGACTTCTGAAGGAAGGCTGGAAAACTTTGGAAAATTATGGAATTTTGTAAAAGGGGTTCTCTGGGAAAACATGGAGCAAGAAATGAAAAAAAAGTTTTTCCTCTTTCATCCATCCATCCATCTGTAACCGGATCCTTTCTGCGTTGTGACACAGTTTGTCTTTTAAATGATGAATTCTCGATTTATTCTGACGAGAATAACAAACAGAAAAACAATCGTGTTATTGGCTGCCCACTCCAAGACCTACACAAAAAAATACATAACAGAAATTAACTTAATAAATCTGCAAATAAACTGGAAGTATTTAGATAGAAAATAAATAGGACACACCTCTCCCGCAGGACAACATGACAAAAGGGGAGGGCCTAAGGGACACAAACAATTTAAAGACAAAACCATAGAAGAAGAAATAAAAAGGCGGGGCTACTGTTCTTAAAGTAACACGTTCAAAACAATGAGATTTTCAATCAGGTAGAGAACAATACAAATAACCAAAACAAAGACATTTTGTGTAACTGTCATTTTTTACAGTAATTTAGGAGCCATTTTGGTTCTATCTAGGAAGAAACAGATAAATTAGTTTTGGTGCAGTTCATAAATTGTTTCACTAGATGGCACCATGGGTCACATTAGGGGTGAGGAGGTTAAATCAAAATTTCACTAACATTTATATAAAAAAAACAAACTTTGTATGTTAATTTAACCAAATATATAAATTAGGACAGATTTATAGTTCAGTTTTTTCCAGCCTTGTCCTTTTACTGTATTTTGTTCTACTGACTCCAATTTTACACACATGATTTAATACATGAAACTGTTTGATTTCTATTGCTGAGTCCTAAACTATCATTTGGAACACAAAAGAATCATGTTCTCACAACTTTTATCACAAAAACCAGAATAAATCAGAATCAGTGATGTTGCCAATTCCTCTAAAGTGGTGAAGGGGTTCATTTAAAAATAAAAGTTATGAGTATAGAATAAATCTGTGGACAACTTTAAAAGAACCAAGAAACCGGTGAAGTATAAAACTAAAACAGAGGATTAAATTTATACCTAAAATAAACCAACACAATCCAGTTAGATGGAAAAACATTAATAAAACACATAAAATCAGGTTTTACCATCCAAAATAACTCATTTTATGAACATTATTTGACTAAATGTTGTACATTATTTTATCTGGAAACATGAAAATAACATAAATGAGAATAAAAGTTAAATGAATTTAAACCAATTAAATATAAATATGTATGTAAAAGTACAAACTGCAGCTGCTGTAAAACTTTCCATTAATGATGACGAGTTTCATGAAGATGAGCTGATCTTGCATCATATCTGTGCAAAAGTCCTGAGTCATCCTGGCTTTAGTTTCCTGACAGACGGATTTTCATCCATCACCTCTGGAGTTTTTTCTGTTTCAGTCAAACCAGAACATTTTCCTCACTATTGTTGCTTCTTGCACAAATCTGAGCCTGGTTGAAGACTTCTGCACAGTGTGGACTCTGAAATGAAACAACGAAACCACAGATGAGCCCTAAAAAATCCAGATTACATCATCAGAGCCGAAGTTTCCCGGTGACAGAGCAAAACCTGCCGCTCACGTTTCCATCGGGGACGGATCCGAAAAGGAAACCAGCCGCCAGCGGTCAGGCGGCCGGTCACGTGACCCGCAGCCGAACCGGAAGGAGGAAACCCGGAGAAAAACACGGCTGGGAAAACCGAGAGCTCAGGCGGAGCTGAGTCACGGTGAGCAGAGAGTAAACAGACAACATGGCCGCCGCTGCAGAAGGAGATACAGCTGGACCGAGGCTGACCTTTAACCCCAGAGGGACCGTAAACAATAGTTGGAGTTATTTCGTCTGTCATTAGAGAAAAAAATGTAAATTTTTCAAAGTGATATTTTCACCATGTCATTTATTCGTTCATAAATGTCAAACTGGAAATTCAGTTATCAAACCATATATTTAGTTTGAAGCTAAATATATATATATATATATATATATATATATATATATATATATATATATATATATATATATATATATAATTTCACCTAATTAGCAAACTAAATATTTATGTTGAAGCTAAATATTTAGCTTAGAAACTGAATATGTAGTGAGCAAGCTAACTACTTAGCTTCAAACCAAACATTTACTTAGCCATCTGTATAATAATTTTGAAGTTGAATATCAGTTAGCTATCCAAATATTTAGTTCAGAAACTACATAATTAGTTTTGTTATTTAGTTTGTTTTGTTAACAAACTAAATATTTAGTCTCATAAATATTCAGTGAGCAAACTAATTGATACAAACTAGATGATTAGTGAGTAATTTATTTAGTTTGAACTAAATATTTAGTTATGTCAGAGCTAAATATTTAGTTTCTAAACAAACTTTGGTTTCTGAACAAAATATTTAACATGCTGCAAATGCTGCATTTGGGTTGAGCAACAAATGACTTAGCTAGTTTAATACTAACTACATAATTAGCTAGCTCAGAGCTAAATATTCAGCTAATATTGAGATTCACCTACCCATAAATGGACTATCAAAATAAAAGCTGGATTGAGGCCGAATTAGAAAAGGTTCATCCTTTGTTTTGAAGAAAAGAGGAGAAGAAACAATGAAAAAGAAGACCCAGCTTTTATTTTGGTAGTCCACTTTTGGATATCAGCCAGTGAATTTGCATATTATCTAAATATTTAAAATGTTAACTGAATATTTAATATTTCTAAATGAAAAACTTGGTTCCTAAATAATCCAGATTATTGCTGTTAATTTGTGACGGTGTAACTTTACGGACGCGGCCAGCAGCTGGTTCCTGCATGCCCAGCATGGCAGTGATGTAGTAACACGCCTCCCACCTCATTCATACCAAACCAGCACCATGACGAGGATAAATAAAGATGGATGCTGGTTCTGGTCTAAAATAGAGCGTGTGTGAGCGGCCCGGTTTACACATGAGCCGAAGATAGCGGCGCTGACGATGACGTGACGCTCCGGCTGGGAAAGACGAGACCTCAGCGAGGAGGGGATCCCAACAGGAGCTTCTCATTAAACTGTTTCCTACGTATTTACTGAAACTTTGCTGTGAATGTTGTCGTTTAATAGAAATTTAAAATACATTACCTCCATCAATAAAAGAACATTTGTAAAGTTAGAGACTCACTTGGAATCTGTAAAGTCCCTCTGTAGAAACTGAGCCAAACTTTCATTGTGAAAAGTTTCTTTGGGCTTTATTTTGAAAGGCCAACGAAGTCACCGTGAAAAGATTCTATGTTAAAATCAGGATGCTTTAATTTCTGATTTTATGCCTCATTTCATCAGTTTATTACATGTTGGATCCATATTGAATTTTAAAAAATATGCAAAAAATGAATTAAATCAAATGAATCAGAAATCTGGGAAGGCGGAGCATCTTCAGTCAGAGGCTTCCTCAGGTTCAGGGTGGCACAGACAGCTGCAGGAGAGCTTTCCTGCCGACACCTATCCCCATCTCCAACGGCTCTTCGAAGGGTCTTGATGAGCTGCAACAACATTTAATCTTCCTTTGGGATTAATAAAGTATTTTGAATTTGATCGAGCCTCTAGAGGTCGCTGCAGTTTCTCCTGGTTCTGCTCCTTCATCTCTCCTGTTAAAAGGAAACTGTTCCTGTCCACTGTCACCACATGCTTTCTTAGGATGAGGGATTGATGCTGCGTTCAACAAAACAATCCAGTTAGCATTAAAGTAGTTAGCGGCTACCTTCCATGTAGCATTTCAGCGCTAACCACAAGACTTTACGCCACCAGAAGTCCAACATGGAGGCTGATGAAGGAACAAATGTTTTCTCTTTCTCTGTGAACCTGATGCAGTTTTTCCCTTCTAATCCCACAAACTGTTCCAGATAGCTAGCCCAGGTTGATAGCTAGGAGATTAAAAAAATAATGTGAAAAACTATAACTAACAGGAATTATAGAACTCACTAAAACATACTGAAATTATAGACATGATATCCTTGGTTGTTCTACTCGTTACACTTCTGAACTGATGTCAAATTGATTTATTTTTACCACACAATCAGTTTACGTCAGCAGTCGGTAAATTACGGTACGCCATGCGCCTCCTGGTGGCCGGTCACAAAATGGCGGCAGAGGAAGTTGGAATAAAAGGCAATCATTATGCAATCGATGAAAATAATCACAGTATAATAATTTCATCTTTTCTAATTCTGCACCTAAAATTAATCAAAGTATGAAAAAACTAAAACTATTATTACAAATAAAAACTTAATAATGTTTAGTAACTCATTAAAACTTCCAAACATGTTAAAAACTACTTAAAACTAACTGAATAACACAAACAAAATAAAACTAAACTGTAATGAAAAACCAAAAACTATTATACCCCTGAATATAAGGAAATAAATAAAACTCTATTTAGTTGTGGAAACTAAAACAAGTGATATAAATCCAGCTTGAATAAGATCTAATTTATTAAAATATCTTTATATTAGTTAGATTTGGATATTTTAGGACAGTTGCTGAATATTATTCTTTTCAAACTGGAACTGGACCAGAAAAGTTTCACTGGTAAAATCCTGGACATCAGTCAGACGTTCAGTCTGCAGGTTTTTAATGAACTGATATAAATAAAGTTTCTACTTTTAGCCTCAGCTGTGCCTCATTTAGCAGCAGAAATCCTGCAGATGACCCGGGTGCCTCTTGTCTGGGCGACAGGGCGGGAAGACGACAGCAAGGGCACGGCCGTGCCGTCGCCGTAGCAACAGCCCGGTAAACATAAACACAGAGGAGTTGGCCGGCGGAGCGAGGAATGGAGGCCAGAACCCGACCCGACTTTAACTTACTGAGTTAATAATGAACGGTGAGTCAGCCTGGAGCTGCAGGCAGAAATCTGGGAGAAAACAAACCAGAGGTTTCTCTACGTCAGGAAACCGGACTGAACATCCAGAACTGGTTCTGATCACAACAACAGAACCGGGATCAGAACCAGCAGGGAAAATCTGGAGGCATGGAGTCCAGATTAGAGACAGGCAGGAAAACAATGATCATTATTGTAATTATTATTATAATAGTAATGAAGGGCTGCACAGTGGTGCAGTTGGTAGAGCTGTTGCCTTGCAGCAAGAAGGTCCTGGGTTCGATTCCCGGCCCGGGGTCTTTCTGCATGGAGTTTGCATGTTCTCCCTGTGCATGGTGGGTTCTCTCCGGGTTCTCCGGTTTCCTCCCACAGTCCAAAAACATGACTGTCAGGTTAATTGGTCTCTAAATTCTCCCTAGGTGTGAGTGTGTGTGTGAATGGTTGTGTGTCTCTGTGTTGCCCTGTGACAGACTGGAGACCTGTCCAGGGTGACCCCGTGACCCCGCCTCTCGCCCGGAACGTAGCTGGAGAGGAACCAGCAACCCTCCTGATCCCATTAGGGACAAGATGTTAGAATATGGATGGATGGATAATAATGATAATAATATCAATGATAATATGATAATTAATAATAACAGTAATGATAATGAAGACCAGCAGCAGGTCTTTCCTGTATTTTCTAAATGTTCTTCAGGTGACAGAAGGCCGACTTTGGAACCGTTTTTATGTGTCTCTGAAGGTCCAAACCCAGATTCAGTCTGATCTCTGGTTTGAAGCTGACTCTAGATCTATAATTCTAGATTTAGCTCTATAACTCCAGATGTAGATCTAGAACTCTAGATCGTTAATCTGTTGTTCAGTGATTTTTCCCATTCTGATATTTTTGGCTAAAAATCGAACCGTGGGTCAGTTACAGTGAAATGAGACGACACAAACGGATCGTTGTTGTTATTATTATCATCACTTCTTGGATCTGGTGAAACAATAATGATCTTCCTGCATCACTTCAATAAACCAAACATGATCTCAACACGCCAGTCGCTAAACGTGCCTCTAAATGGATTTAACTGGTCTAAGAATAACTTGTTCTGTTTTTGTTTTTTGGTTTTTTGTTCCAAAACCTCCCAGAAAGTTTCCTGGAAACAGCCGGCAGGTGAGAGCTCTACCTACGATGACATCAGCCGGTAAAAATAGATCAGACTGGTGTTGTTTGCTTAGTTACTGTCAGCGCTTTGCGTCTCCACAGTGGGATGGAAAACCGGCTTGTCTTCATTCTCAAGCCTCCAAAATATGTGCTGAATCAGGAGGAAACGCTCTCAGGTTCCTGAAAGGTTTTGTTTAGGCCATACAATCAGAATCAGCCTGAAGCTCAGTCAGATCAACTGGAGATTTCCTGGATTCTCCAGATTGATGTGACAGACAGAAAACGGTTTCTCTGGTTCTGGTCAGCTAAAGGAAACCAACAGCAGCAGGAAGTGACCTCTGATGTTTCTGTCATTTCTTTCAGGAAGTTGGAGGCTTTTCTGAGATGGCGTGTGGTTCGGTCCAGAACCACCTGCTGCAGAAAAACCTCCCCACAGCATGACCAGTCCCCGCTGTGCTTCACAGCAGGGCTGTGATCTGACCGCCGTAACGAGAAGCTACTGAAGCCAATCCAGTAATCAGATTCAACTCATCCAGGCCACTGATGTTAATGTTTTTGCTTTCCTGAGTCTGGTTTATGGAACAGTTCAGTCAGGCTCTCAGCGATCACAGCGTAGCGCTGGACAATGAAACAATAACCATACACGATCAATATCACATTTATTATTATTAGTGTTTATATTATGAGGCGTTTTTCAGCCAAATCGCCCAGACGTAATATATCATGTAACAATCACATATGGTCAACATAGTCAAACATTAGCACTGTAGCATTAGCTTCATCTAAATACATTTTGGAGTAGCGCTTTAGTGTTAGCTTCTGCTAAGTAATGTTTTGGTATAGTGGTTTAGCGCTAGCGGAGCTTGTTAAGCTGCTCTGCAGTTAGCAGAGTGGCTAACTCATCAATCACATTTGGACTTCAGGCAGCAGGGTTCTGTTTTCAGCAGGTTATTTTATACTTTATCATCCTAAACTAAAAACTAGGAGGTTCCCTCCATCACACTGACATCATCCAGGAAGGAAACACTCAGGGCGGTAAAATATTAAAAGTAAAAGCTGATATTTGTTTAGGCTCAGCTCAAACAAGGAAACACACGATAGAGTTAAAAACACCTGGCGAGGATCCAGGTCGTTAAATTTTACCTGTGAAAGTTTCCTCATCGCTGCAGCTTGGCAGGAGGACGGACCCGCTCGGAGTTGGGCTGATTTTACTGCGCAACGCGCTGAGAGGCCTGGAGACGGACAGCATGAAACCTTTATGAGCTTTCAGGAAGAACTGGGTCAGCAGAGCAGGAGCCGAGTCAGACTGAGCTCAGAATCAGACCCATGTATTTTCAGATTATTCTTTAATTAACACTTCAGTTCGTTTGTTCGTCTAACAGTTATATTCTTCTCCACCACATTAGTTTGTTGTATACATGGCACTTGTTCAATAAAGTTTCTTGAAAACAGGAAGTAGAACTTCTCCGTAAACTGTCTACACCCACTTCAAAATAAGAGCATAAATGTAAACTACTTTGAGAAATCGCAACAAAACTTCAACACAGATTTCAAACTTTATTCAAATGAAAGTTTACAAAAGAACCAAGTACATCACTGGTTAATACAGGGGAAGCTAAATGCGCTCAACCTTTTGGAGTTTCAAAGTTAGCAAAACCAGTAAACAAAAAAACGCTATTGGTGCATTAGCAACATATTAGTGTAAGTATGTCTTAAAGCTGACCTGGAAAAATAATTTATGGTAAGCTAAGTGCATAAAGCATTTTCAAAATTAGCAAAAATGCTATACTAAAAATTAGCTCCACTTCTGCTAATCTAGTAGCAGCTAATCTGCTACTGCTAATCTAGTAGCAGATTAGCAGAAGTGTTTAAACCACTGGCTTTGACTCCAGGACAAGCTGAAGATGGGGAAGAAGTTTATTATTCAATATCACCATGAATCCATAAATCCATCCGAATCCATCGCAGAGCGACTTCATGAGAGGAAAATTGTTCTTTCAACTAACCCAAAACATTAATAATCTATATTTTATCAACTTGTGAACACTTTAATAATCAGCACATTTTAGCCAAATATTCCGGCTACTGTTGCATAAACTATTTATTGCAACACAGACAACAGCTTAGATGGAAAACAGCTAATAGAGTCACATCATTTCAACCTTTGACCTCTCAGTTTGAGGAAGCTGCTTAAGGAAAAATGTCTGCAATTTTCCACTTAACAGGATACCTGAATTTATGAAGGAACATCTGCTTTCCATCATAAACTGACCGGGTGTGGAAAGGATGTTAGCAACTGAGCTAACGTTGCATCATCAGAACACAAGCGATCTTTGTCCCCTGACCTCTGATTGTTTCCGTCCCACAGCCTGCAGTTAGCTCATCAGCCTGAACTCTGACACACAAACACACGTTTCTACCAAGCAGTCAGATCATGCAAGACGGCGACGCTTTGGCCAGAGGCGACGGATCTTCAGGACATCAAACTCACTCTGGTTCTGCTCCAGTTAAAATCACTTCCTGTTCCAGTGCAGCATAAAAAAGATAAACATTAGCATGCTAACTGCTCAGGTCTCATGTGTTTCATATCTCCCATTAGCCACTTTCAAACTGGTTGCCATTTCTGAGCATTTTAAACCAGTTATTGGCATGAAATGACTTGGATGAACTTCATGTCACATCAGATGTTTTAGACTTTGATGTGTGACAGAGAGGCAGTCGTCTTGATGGTTAGCATTAGCTCCTGCTGACGTTTCATATGCTTAGGGGTTTTGCATTAGCTTTTGGTAATTTTTTTATGACCTTAGCAATTTAGAGTTGGTTTCTGCTAATTTTTATGCTTAGAATTACCTTTTGCTAATTTTTTATGTTTAGTGATTTAATGTTAGCTTCCAGTAACTTTTTATGTGTTTAGCGGTTCAATGTTAGTGATATCTGCAGTTTTTTGGTTTTCAGTAATTTAGTGCTGCTAGCTTCCTCTAAATTTAGTCTGTGTTTAGAGTTAGCATAGGCTTTTGCTAATTTTTTTATGCTTTGTGGTTTAATGTTAGCTAGAGTGACCAGATTTGGGTCTCTGAAAAGGAGGACACTTCTTTTTTTGTTGGCGGACACGCATGTGCTACCGATTTCTTTACCATACAGAGAAACCTGGAATGGAGTAGTAGAACGGAGTGGCAATGTAATCACAATGCACTGTAAGCTATGTAATGTGTTTTGAGGCAGTTGACCAAAATCCCGGACGATTTTTAAATTCCCCCCGGACATTTTTTCAGGTCTGAAAAGTAGGACATGTCTGGGAAAAAGAGGACGTCTGGTCACCCTAATGTTAGCTTTGGGTAAGTTTTAAATGTGTTTAGCTGCTTAGTTTTAGCTGATTCAAGATTTTTGTTTAGCAAATTAGTGAACAATGAACCTAACTTTTTGACTAGCTGTGTCCACCACTGGTAATAACTAAAAATCAACATTTAATCTCCATTTCAACAATGGCGGCCATTTTGAAAAATGTCCACCAGAAAAAGGAAACACAAGAAGAAAATATATATTATTTGTATGGCTCAAAACACCAAACATGTTCATCTAACTGGTGAGTTAATTTTACATGAGAATCATGTCGGCCATCTTGAAAAGTTAAACAATTATCAGTAAAGAAAAACCTTCTAAAGCAAAGCTCTTCTTCTGGTGAAAACCTGCAGTAATGGATGTGATTCATCACTTCACCTGTCAACTTTGACCTTTCAGCTTCTTTGTTCCTCTGAGAACCGACTGAACCTCTTTGTGTTTGTTTCCAGAGAAAAACTCAAACAGTCGGACCCGTCGGGGCAACACACGTGAGAAATGGTGACAAAGTATTTATTGTTCTCCTGCAGACTGAACCTTTGACCCAGTTCACTTCATTCACCGTCAGCAGGGATTTTCACCGGAAGCACCTGGTCAGCAGCCGGTGAACCAGCTGGACCTCAGAGGGAAACATCTGGTTCCCTTTCGGAACGGCAGAAAGACCGGTCCGAAAGAATCTGCCGCTAGGTCCCAACATTCAGAGTAAATTCAAAATTTAAATAACATTAAAGGTTCAAACATACAATATATGACAAAATAAACTGAGAGTTTGTTATTATTTAACTACAAATAATCCAGAAATAAAAAGGATTGAAATAATAAAACATGAGCATCAAACAACATGAACATGAAAATAAAACGTTAAAAAGCTCAAAATAAGAACTTACAACATGTTTGTATCATACTGAGATGAATTCAGGAACACCATCATGCTAACCGTTTCCTCAGAGTCATGGGGTGAAAGGTCAAGCAGTGTCATGTGATGGGCTTTGACCTCTAGTGACCCCTGAGTCATCGCTGAGCCGAGACTCCAGGATGAATCAGAACCACCTGAGTGTGGGTCACATGACCCGGCGCTTGTCTTCTTACAGAATCTGCACTTTAAATTGCATCATATTCATGTGAAGGAAGCATGAGGCAACAGTAGAGAGGAACAGTTGGTTTTTAACCTGGAGGAGTCGCAGCTCCGGCAGAAACACGAAGAAGTCAAACCTTAAATATGAACATGGAAACAACGGCAGGAAGCACAAAAGCAAAAGGTCAAAAGGTCAAAAGGTCAAAAGGTTGGGCGAACTGTTGATGACCGAATGACTGAAGCAGAAGGAAACAAATAAATGTTATTAAAAGCTTCAACCATATTTTTGCTATAAAACAGACACAGCTAAACTCTGCAGTTACGTTTCCACCCAGTTCTTACCTTAATTTGAGAAAAACTTTTAAAATGTCACAAAAAAGAAAATGCAAATTATTTGTGTTTCCTTCTGCCAGTTGGGAGCGAATCAGCCAGGCTACGCTACACGTATCTTCATAGCATGTTCATGTTATCCATGAGGGTGAGCATATCTTCATTTGGGAAAACCGGGACACCTTTGAGTGGGGGGGTGACACTGAACCAGGGGGGGGCGGGGGGGGGACATCACGAAGAAACAGGACATTTCCTCAATATCCCGGGATGCCCAGGACAGGATGGCAGCATTCGGAACGTCAGAACATTTCTCCAAATCAGTTTCTGTCTCTCCTTTAGCGCTTTAGCTCTTTCAGAAAAACAGAAACCACTTCAAGCTAAGAACGTTTTAGCCAAAAGCAACTTTTTTCTAAATTTCATGTTTCCATGAAGTGAATTTATTGGATCAATAAAAACGCAGCGGGAAATATCTCATCATAAACCGACTATCAACTTTTTATTGTTTCACCTTTTCAGTTCAGAATGCAGGTCAGAACCAGAACCAGAACCAGAACCAGAACCAGACACAGAACCAGAACCAGACACAGAACCAGAACCAGAACTAGAACCAGAACCAGACACAGAACCAGAACCAGAACCAGAACCAGACACAGAACCAGAACCAGAACTAGAACTAGAACCAGAACCAGACACAGACACAGAACCAGAACCAGAACCAGACACAGAACCAGAACCAGAACCAGAACCAGAACTAGAACTAGAACCAGAACCAGACACAGACACAGAACCAGAACCAGAACCAGATTTACGAGCAAAGTTTCACCTTTTACTCTTTTTGCTAGTGCAGAACATTTCTTATAATGTTGGTTCTGCAGACTGAACGGAACCAGCGCTGACTCAGCACAAGCTGTTTTCTGGAAGCTGATATCGATCCAATCTCTTACGGTCGGGTCGCTGCCGTTCAGCGGCACAAACGGATCTTTACCGGAACCCGCCGAATCAGGCAAACCGAAACTGCGAGAGAAATCCCACCCGGCTTCCGTAAGCTGCGAGCGCGTTTCCCGAGAAAAACCCGAGGAGAGGAGAGGAAGAGGAGGAGGGAGGAAGAGGGGATTTCCCGGATTCCCGGGATGAAGGAGAAAAACAACAACAACAGCAGGAGGAGCTGCAGCTTCCCGGAAAGGATGACGTCACACGAGCAGCAGGAATAATAAAAACTGTTTCAGTTCACCTGAATATCATAAATAAGAACTTTCATAAAGAATACATGTAAAAAACAACATTAAATACATAAATAATAAATAACATACAGCATTTTACACGTCATTATCACACTGATGAGGTTGTGTTAGATTATACTAAAAGAAAATATTGTTTACATAATCTAAAGTGTTGAATTTATATAAAAGTAAACTAATTTAGCAGTATGATGAAAATAATTAAAACTAATCATTATTAGAAATACAGTACGATAAAATTATTGTACATTTCCAGTAGAAAATAAAATTCACAGCTTTGGACATTTTTATTTTTCTCTAGATGTTCTGTCTTATTTTAATCTTGATTGAAATAATAAATAATTCAAAAAATATTATTAATATTTGCATTTTCTTTCTGTAGTAATGTACTAAAATATGAAACAAAGGATTTCTAAAAAAAAAAAACTATATGCTTTACAGAAAAGCAGGAGTGTGATTAAAATAAAGTTTTATACATCAAATCATAAATTTATTAAGCAGATTATTAATAAAACATAAATTCATAAAACGAAACAAATTATCTAACAGATGATATTCTTATAGCATTGTTTTCACATTTATTTGTAAAGATTTCTGATAAAAACTCGTTTATATTTAATGTAATTTTTTATCTCACGGATCGTAAATGTTTATTTGATGATAATCATTTTTATTTGCTTGTTTTATCTAAATATTTATTTATATCCTCCATGTAAATCAGATTTTTAAGGAGTTACATCTAGAGAAAATAATAGCTTCCTTCGGAATGATTTTAATGAAATTTGATCTTTTATTGGATAAACTAACATTTTCTTCCTCCCCTCCTCTTCCTCAGCCTCGTTCCCTGCAGCAGCCGATGACGTCGCCTTCATCCTTTCCGGGAAGCGGAGCCGTTCGTCCCGTTGCCGGGTTACCAGGAAGGCTCGCCCTCATCGTCCTCATCAGCTTTCATTTCATTAGCGGAACACGGTCGGTCCGATTCCCAGCCGGACCGGGGCGAAGGCGGGATCCGACCCGGAATCCGACCCGGAGTCAGCCTGGAGGAAAACCTCGGCTACAAACTGACTTTACCCAGTTCACCTGACGGCGGGGTCAAAGGTCACATTTATTTATAAACAACAACAGCAGCTGACAAAGTTAAAGTAATAAAATAAAACAAAGAACAAAAGACAGAAAGAAAAACAACAAATAAAGTAAACAACTGGTAGAGGCAGCATCATGCTACGGGACTGATTATTCTGCTGGAAGGAATATGGAGCCAGACACCCAGCAGACTGGTTCTGGTCCAGATGGAACCAGTTAGCGTTCTGGCTAACAGGGTGATTAGCTAACAGGCTAATATGCTAATTGGTTGGTTGACTAACTAGTTGGTTAGCTAATGAGTTTAATAGCTAGCAGGCTGGTTAGCTAGTGGGCTGGTTGGCTAGCAGGCTGGTTGGCTAGTGGGCTGGTTGGCTAGCAGGCTGGTTGGCTAGTGGGCTGGTTGGCTAGTGGGCTGGTTGGCTAGTGGGCTGGTTGGCTAGTGGGCTGGTTGGCTAGTGGGCTGGTTGGCTAGCGGGTTTATTAGCTAGCAGGCTGGTTAGCTGGCAGGCTGGATGGCTAGCAGGGTGCAGGTGTGAGGTGAGAGAGGAAGTGACATGAGGGAAACAGGATTAGAAATGAATAATATTAAAAATAATTTGACATAAAAATGATAAAAGAAAACACAAGAAATAAAGACCAACTGGAATCATGATGGAACAGAAACAGATCGATCAGATTACAGAAAGAGAATAAAAAACAAAACAATAAATAAACAACTAAACAACAGGATCATTTTCTTCACTACTTCCTTCTCTCTCTCTCTCTCTCTCTCTCTTTTAGTCTTCATTTGTCTTTTCTGTATTTCTGTCTTTATTTTTCTTTCTGTTTTGTTTTTATTTATTTGTTCTTTATCCATTTTGTTTCTTTTCTTTCCTTCGTCTTGGTGACTTTACTTCTGTCTGTCCTCATATTTTTCTTTGCTCCCTTTTCTCCTTCCTGTCATTTTTTCTACTTTATGTCTTTTAAAGTTTCCATAATGTAAATAAATAAATCCTGCCCACATCAGAAATATTTTCCGTAATTTCAGGGAAACTGTAGTTGTGTTATTTTAAAATGAAATCCTGTTAAAACATCCTCCACCTTTCGCTTTCTCTTCCACAGAGCTGCTGGTTTCCCAGAAGGAGAAACTTTCTGCTTTTCCCTCATAATGAAAGTGATGAAGCGGCTCTGGTTTCCTGCGTCCACTGGGCCGAGCCGCGGAGCTGAACAGGAAGCCAGACTTTACAACAGCTGATCTGAGTCAGAAAAAGAAGCAGATATTTCAGAACTGCTGCTGCTTTATTTCAGGGCAGCAGGAAGTGGGGGTGGCGCAACAAACCGTCAAATGTGATCAGATCAGAGTTGAAGGAATCCTTTTCTTCTACGTTCTCTGAATTCCTCTCAGTTTCCTTCTTACCTCTGTTCACTTAATCATTTTTAATGTTTGTTTTCGTCTCGTTTTCTCTTTTATCTGCTGCTTAAATAAAAGTTTAGACATTTCCACCCATTTGCCTGCCAGGTATGGAAGACCAGAAGTGCCACAATCCAACTCATAAATCACTGATTACATAAACACTAATGATTTATGTTTTACATGCAGAATTATTCTGAATTTTAAGTTTAACAACATAAACATTTATAATTTTTGGACAGATTTTTGTTGAACCTACGGCACAGCGTTGCTGAAGTTTTGTGTTTTTGGGTTCATCTGAAGCAGCACTGTAAAACAAACGTCTCTAATTTACGGTAAAATCAGTATTTATATGAGAAACTTCTGGCAGCTGCCCATATTTTACCGTAAATTAGCGTCATTTGGGTGGTTGGGGTGAAGGATATTGTTTTCTTTTTCTCATATATTTTGTATGTAATAAGTGCTGCTCTAAAAGATCCTATAAAAACCTGGCATGCAAGGAAAGAAGCTGAATGTTGGACATTAACTTAACTACCCTGGACTTTCCTCTGATGTGGGAGCACACTTGTGCCTTGTGTATTGTTGGAAACACTGTTGAAAAAACCAATAAAGATAATGTTGGAAAAAAATAAAAATAAATTAGCGTCATTTTTTTACAGTGATAATTTTCTGCTTTTCTTCCAAACTGGTTCAGTTCTGAACGGCGGTGGCGTTCCTCAGGGCTCTGTCCTCGGTCTCTTTATTTGTTACCTACATGCTTCTTTGCTTCAGTTATGCTGCGTCTTTATCCTGATACTGGTCAAATATTTAAGAATAAAATGTTTCTTAAATATTTCACTTTCCTCCGTTTCACTGCAGAAACTGTTTTTGTTCTTTAAACGTTCTGAAACAGTTAGCTCTGTAATGTGTCCAGCTTCCTGTCAGGCGGCGCTCAGAGGTCGTTCTGTGTGTTTAACTGCAGTCAAATGGTGCTGAAAAACATGCAAATATCCTCACATAAGAGATAAATCTGATTTTAAAAATAGCCATAAATCAGGACTGCTGCATTAAAGGGGCGAAACAAAATGTTTTCCTCCTCTGACGTTTAAATCCACCGCAGAGCAAACGTTCGGTTCAGGAAGAGGAACTAAAACAAGAAGGAGAGAAGAAGCTGCACTGACCTGAAACCGCCAGGACCAGTTCCTGAACAGAACCTAATGGACCAGAACCAGAACAACTCCTCAGATTCTCCGGTCTCATTAAGCTAACGCTACACAGAATTAAAATAAACATCACAGTTCAAGCTAAATATTCAGTAAATATTCAAATATTAAGTCTGAAGTTAAATATTTTATTATTTTTGCTTTAAGTTAGCTCTGGAACGTTTAGCTTTGGAACGTTTAGCTTTGGAACGTTTAGCTTTGGAACGTTTAGCTTTGGAACGTTTAGCTTTGGAACGTTTAGCTTTGGAACGTTTAGCTCCGGAACTTTTAGCTTTGGAACGTTTAGCTTTGGAACGTTTAGCTTTGGAACGTTTAGCTTTGGAACGTTTAGCTTTGGAACGTTTAGCTCCGGAACTTTTAGCTTTGGAACGTTTAGCTCTGGAACGTTTAGCTTTGGAACGTTTAGCTCTGGAACGTTTAGCTTTGGAACGTTTAGCTTTGGAACGTTTAGCTCTGGAACGTTTAGCTTTGGAACGTTTAGCTCTGGAACGTTTAGCTTTGGAACGTTTAGCTTTGGAACGTTTAGCTTTGGAACGTTTAGCTCCGGAACTTTTAGCTTTGGAACGTTTAGCTCTGGAACGTTTAGCTTTGGAACGTTTAGCTTTGGAACGTTTAGCTCCGGAACTTTTAGCTTTGGAACGTTTAGCTCCGGAACTTTTAGCTCTGGAACGTTTAGCTTTGGAACGTTTAGCTTTGGAACGTTTAGCTCTGGAACGTTTAGCTTTGGAACGTTTAGCTCTGGAACGTTTAGCTTTGGAACGTTTAGCTTTGGAACGTTTAGCTCCGGAACTTTTAGCTTTGGAACGTTTAGCTCTGGAACGTTTAGCTTTGGAACGTTTAGCTCCGGAACTTTTAGCTTTGGAACATTTAGCTCCGGAACTTTTAGCTCTGGAACGTTTAGCTTTGGAACGTTTAGCTCCGGAATGTTTAGCTCTGAAACATTTAGCTCCGGAACTTTTAGCTCGGGAACGTTTAACTCTGAAACGTTTAGCTCTGAAACGTTTAGCTCCGGAACGTTTAGCTCCGGAACTTTTAGCTCTGGAACGTTTAGCTCCGGAACGTTTAGCTCCGGAACTTTTAGCTCTGGAACGTTTAGCTCTGGAACGTTTAGCTCCGGAACGTTTAGCTCCGGAACGTTTAGCTCTGAAACATTTAGCTCTGGAACTTTTAGCTCTGGAACGTTTAGCTCTGGAACGTTTAGCTCCGGAACGTTTAGCTCCGGAACGTTTAGCTCTGAAACATTTAGCTCTGGAACTTTTAGCTCTGGAACGTTTAGCTCCGGAACGTTTAGCTCCGGAACGTTTAGCTCTGAAACGTTTAGCTTTGGAACGATTAGCTCCGGAACTTTTAGCTCTGGAACGTTTAGCTTTGGAACGTTTAGCTCTGGAACGTTTAGCTCCGGAACGTTTAACTCTGAAACGTTTAGCTCTGGAACTTTTAGCTCTGGAACGTTTAGCTCTGGAACTTTTAGCTCTGGAACGTTTAGCTCTGGAACGTTTAGCTCCGGAACGTTTAGCTCCGGAACGTTTAGCTCTGAAACATTTAGCTCTGGAACTTTTAGCTCTGGAACGTTTAGCTCCGGAACGTTTAGCTCCGGAACGTTTAGCTTTGGAACGTTTAGCTCTGAAACGTTTAGCTTTGGAACGATTAGCTCCGGAACTTTTAGCTCCGGAACTTTTAGCTTTGGAACGTTTAGCTCCGGAACTTTTAGCTCTGGAACGTTTAGCTTTGGAACGTTTAGCTTTGGAACGTTTAGCTCTGGAACGTTTAGCTTTGGAACGTTTAGCTCTGGAACATTTAGCTTTGGAACGTTTAGCTTTGGAACGTTTAGCTCCGGAACTTTTAGCTTTGGAACGTTTAGCTCTGGAACGTTTAGCTTTGGAACGTTTAGTTCCGGAACTTTTAGCTTTGGAACGTTTAGCTCCGGAACTTTTAGCTCTGGAACGTTTAGCTTTGGAACGTTTAGCTCCGGAATGTTTAGCTCTGAAACATTTAGCTCCGGAACTTTTAGCTCCGGAACGTTTAACTCTGAAACGTTTAGCTCTGAAACGTTTAGCTCCGGAACTTTTAGCTCTGGAACGTTTAGCTTTGGAACGTTTAGCTTTGGATCGTTTAGCTCTGGAACGTTTAGCTCCGGAACGTTTAGCTCCGGAACTTTTAGCTCTGGAACGTTTAGCTCCGGAACGTTTAGCTCCGGAACTTTTAGCTCTGGAACGTTTAGCTCCGGAACGTTTAGCTCCGAAACATTTAGCTCTGGAACTTTTAGCTCTGGAACGTTTAGCTCTGGAACGTTTAGCTCCGGAACGTTTAGCTCCGGAACGTTTAGCTCTGAAACATTTAGCTCTGGAACTTTTAGCTCTGGAACGTTTAGCTCCGGAACGTTTAGCTCCGGAACGTTTAGCTCTGAAACGTTTAGCTTTGGAACGATTAGCTCCGGAACTTTTAGCTCTGGAACGTTTAGCTTTGGAACGTTTAGCTCTGGAACGTTTAGCTCCGGAACGTTTAACTCTGAAACGTTTAGCTCTGGAACTTTTAGCTCTGGAACGTTTAGCTCTGGAACTTTTAGCTCTGGAACGTTTAGCTCCGGAACGTTTAGCTCCGGAACGTTTAGCTCTGAAACATTTAGCTCTGGAACTTTTAGCTCTGGAACGTTTAGCTCCGGAACGTTTAGCTCCGGAACGTTTAGCTCCGGAACTTTTAGCTCTGGAACGTTTAGCTCCGGAACGTTTAGCTCTGAAACATTTAGCTCTGGAACTTTTAGCTCTGGAACGTTTAGCTCTGGAACGTTTAGCTCCGGAACGTTTAGCTCCGGAACGTTTAGCTCTGAAACATTTAGCTCTGGAACTTTTAGCTCTGGAACGTTTAGCTCCGGAACGTTTAGCTCCGGAACGTTTAGCTCTGAAACGTTTAGCTTTGGAACGATTAGCTCCGGAACTTTTAGCTCTGGAACGTTTAGCTTTGGAACGTTTAGCTCTGGAACGTTTAGCTCCGGAACGTTTAACTCTGAAACGTTTAGCTCTGGAACTTTTAGCTCTGGAACGTTTAGCTCTGGAACTTTTAGCTCTGGAACGTTTAGCTCTGGAACGTTTAGCTCCGGAACGTTTAGCTCCGGAACGTTTAGCTCTGAAACATTTAGCTCTGGAACTTTTAGCTCTGGAACGTTTAGCTCCGGAACGTTTAGCTCCGGAACGTTTAGCTTTGGAACGTTTAGCTCTGAAACGTTTAGCTTTGGAACGATTAGCTCCGGAACTTTTAGCTCTGGAACGTTTAGCTTTGGAACGTTTAGCTCTGGAACGTTTAGCTCCGGAACGTTTAACTCTGAAACGTTTAGCTCTGGAATGTTTAGCTCCGGAACGTTTAACTCTGAAACGTTTAGCTCTGGAATGTTTAGCTCTGGAACGTTTAGCTCCGGAACGTTTAGCTCTGGAACTTTTAGCTCCGGAACGTTTAGCTTTGGAATGGCTAAATATTGAGTTTTGGCTCATTTAGATTATTTACTTAATATGCAGAGAAAGTGTTTAGAAGATTCTCAGACCGCCTGGAGAACTCCTGAACTCTGGACCAGATCAAAACTTAGCCTCCATCTGAAAAGTGCGGAGTGCATTTATTTTCGTCCTTCTGGGTCGGGATCTCCTCTGGCTGCAGATCTTCTGGGTTTTTCGCACTCAGACTGGATGGAGAACATCTAAAAACATTAGTCTTCATGTCTTCCTACAAATTCTGAGCTGGTCTGGACTTTGACTAGGCCATTCTAACTCCATAAATATGCTGGGATTTTAACAATCCCATAATATCTTTGTCAGGGTGCAAGCTGGTCCTCTAACTGGATTGTCCTTGATTTATCTCCATCTATGTTCCCCCAGCATAATGCTGCCACCACCATGGTCCACTAAAGAACCTCTGGGTTAGAACCAGAACCGTTGCCATCGGATTCTGGACTCTGGCTGCTGATCAGGTGGATTTAATCTGAAGAAACTGAATATTTGTGCCTAATAAGAGTTTAAGTCCAGTGAAAACTGAAGCGTTGAGCGGCCATGTTCATGTCGGCCTGCCTGTCTGACCTTTGACCTGCAGGAACACGCGCGTGTCAGCAGAGCGGGGAACGCCGTCCGGCTGATCATTAACCTTTACGGCCGCCGGAGCAGAACCGCAACGACCCGCTTTACGACATGTTTACCTCTGGAAACAAGCCGACGCTGTTTCCATGGAAACCCGGCAGCACCAGAACCACCAGAACCTCCAGAACCTCCAGAACCACCAGAACCTCCAGAACCGGCGACGGTTCACTCCTGAAGCTGGAGAACTGAAACTTTTGCTGCATTTCAGATGAAACTGGAAGTTTCAGGAAGACAAACTGAGACGCTGCAACGCAACGTGAGGCAACAGCAGATTATTCAGATTATTCAGATTATTCAGATTATTCAAATTAGTTATCCTGGAAAGTTTAACAGATTCAAGACAAAAACAAACAAAATCTACTTTTAAACTTTTTTGTGTTGATAAAGACAAAACTTTTCCAGATTAAAATTTCAGCAGTTTTGAAATTTCTGGTTAAATTCAAGATCAGAAAAATTATTTTGCTTCTGAATTAAATATTCTGTATTTCATTTTAAATATTTATTAGTTTCTGTAACAGAAAATCTTTTTTTTCTCCACATTTTAAACTGATTCAAATTAAATTTTTTAATCTGGAGTCATCAACATGTTTTAGTTATTAAAATGTCTATTATTTATTAAAATGCTTCAGCAACATCTAAGAAATCAAATCATAAATTAATTAATTTATGTTATTAAATTCTTTTAATAACTTTTATTCTGCAGTGATGTAGAATAAATCCTGAATTATTTCAATATTAATTTATGGTTCTGTAACTGCTAAATATTCTAAATAATCTGTGGATCCCAGAACCAGATCCCAGAACCGGATCCCTGGACAGGACATCTGTCTTCTGCTGGAAGAAAAATTAAAATCTATAATCAGACCTTCTATAATCTGAGAGGACTTCCTGTTTGGGAGGACTTCCTGTTTGGGAGGACTTCCTGTTTGGGAGGACTTCCTGTTTGGGAGGACTTCCTGTTTGGGAGGACTTCCTGTTGGGGAGGACTTCCTGTTTGGGAGGACTTCCTGTCCCAGCCGGAGAATCATCACAGTAATCTGATTACTTTGAGCTAAAATAGTTACAGTCAGCAGGTTTTCTTATTAAAACACATGGAGAAGAAATTAATTTATCATTTATCGCTGCCTTCCAATCAGAAGGAAACTCAGGAAACACTCATCCTTCCTCTGGGCGGGAGGAATGCTGGGAATGCTGGGAATGCTGGGAGTGAGAAACCATGGCAACGGGGAGACGCTGACCTGTACCAACATCATGCTTGTTTATTTATTTACTATTATTGATAAAGTCTGACTTGGATTAAGAATATGAAAATAAGATTAGAGATGACGTCAGAGGATGGATGACAAAAGAAAGAGAGAAAAGAAGGAAGGAGAGGAGGAAGAGGAGGAAGAGGAGGAAGAGGAGGGGAAGCCGCTCCTGTCATGGTCGATCAGCTGCGTTGCATCATCACACAATCAGTCCTATAAATAGGATGATGTCATCCCCCCCGGCCCCCCCTCATCTCTTTCGCTCTCTGTTTAGCGAGGCGTGACGTCACAGGCCCCGCCCCCTCCGGGCCTTATATAAGCAGGTGATGCAACCGGAGCGGCAGAAGCGCAAGCAGCCGCGGGAAAGGAGCGACGTTTCAGTTTCTCAACCAGAACCAGAACCAGAACCAGAACCTCGGAACTTTAACAGGTAAGGAGGGAGGGGTGCTTCCGGTGGGGGAGGCGGGCTGACGGAGGCTCTGTCCCGGGGAGGAGAAGCCGGGTTTCCCGGTGCGCTCCGGTCCCGGTCCCGGTCCCGGTTCGGGTCCGGTTCGCTTCCCGGCGCGCAGAGAAACCAAAAGCTGAAGCTGCGCGAGTTGTAATCCGGAATAACTCAATAATCTTTATTATTGAATATTTTTAACTAAGATTTTTGTTTCTGATCCGACCTGTTGCTGAAATTAACTCAACTTGGAGACACTGAGACCAGAAACATTTATTATTATTGTTACTATTATTATTATTATTACTATTATTATTATTGTTACTATTATTATTATTATTATTATTGTTGTTAAAGTCACAAATAATCCCTAAGACAGACCAGACTAACTTTAGCTAAATAATAAAACTGTGTGGTTTAAAAAGAAATATCAACACTTCAAGTAAATAGAAAACTTAAGAAAATAACAACAATCAGAAATAAATAAAAATAATGAATATAATTAAAGATAAATTATATAATTCTTATTATTTAGTGCTGCAGGATAGTCAAATATTCTTGCATGAATGTTGAGTCTGCTGGTGAATCGTCTCTTCCTGCTGCTTGTTGATCATAAACTTCCTGTCAATGATTCCCTGACGGGTTTCCTGCTTCCTCCTCTGGAGACTTACTGGACTGTCGTCCTTCCAGCTGATTTTCTTGCGTAGCTTGGTTAATGTTGACCTCCGGATGCAGCTTTGTTTACGTTGTGCCCTCCAGTCAGGATGACTCAGCAGAAACCGGCTGGCAGGTGGACTTAAAGTTTGAAGCTGTAACTTTGAAACTTTTCAGCCTGGTTCCAGTTTCATAGATAATCTGACAGTAGATGGAGCAGCTGCTGCACTGAAAACATGCAATCAGACCCGGAGGCGGGGCTTAGCGCTGTCGATCAAGCTCATGTATGTGCTGCTAAATGCGCTACTCGTGCAGAAGCAACAGCAAACCAGTCTATGCTAACTAGCCTAGCATTCACAACATTTTTAGAAGATTTAGCCGCACCACACCAGATTGTGATTGACAACACTAAGTCCCGCCTCCTGGCTGTGATTGGCTGTTTTTGCAGTGGGGGAGGAGCCTGACTTTGGGTTTATTTAGTGTTGCGGTGTTCTGACCCGGTTCCTCTGGTTCCTCAGGATGATGCTGCAGCATTCGGGTCTCTCTCTGGCCGACATCAGCTGCTCCGCCTTCGTCCCCTGCCTGTCGCCGCCCGGCTCGCTCACCCTGGACGACTTCACCAGCTTCTCGCCCATCGTGAAGGACGAGCTGCGGACGGCCATCCAGGCCAAGCGGCGGTCCAACGGGCCGAGCGCCGACGTCAGCTCGGACGGCGCCAGCTCCGGGTCGGACCACGGCTCGGAGCCGCCGTCGGGCCGCGCCGGCCTCAAGAGAGAGGTGAGTGAAAGGCCGCGCAGCGCCGCCTCCGCTGCCGCGTTCCTGACAGTTAACGGCGTTTCTCGTCCTTCAGCTGACGACCGAGGAGCACGAGAGGAGGAAGAGGAGGAGGGAGAGGAACAAGATCGCTGCTGCAAAGTGTCGCAACAAGAAGAAGGAGAAAACCGAGTCTCTGCAGAAGGTAAACTCCAAGCTGCAACTAACGAATTAATCGATTAATCGAATACAAATTTAGAACATTCTGCAGATTTTTGATTTTAGCCATTTTTATACAGCATGAGGAATAAATCAAAAGTTGCCAATAAACAATTTAATTTGTTTTTATGTAAGAAAATAAACATTTTGTTACCCAAGTCTGAAATTTAATCTTTATTCAATAATCGATTAATGTTTCGGCCCCACTTTGATCGATTGAGTTCATTCGGTTTGACCTCCTGGCGACTGATCGATAACTGATTGCCGGTTGCCTCCTGGCTGCAGGAGTCTGAGAAGCTGGAGAGCGTCAACGCGGAGCTGAAGCAGCAGATCGAGGAGCTGAAGCAGCAGAAGCAGCAGCTGGTCTACATGCTCAACCTGCACCGGCCCACCTGCATCGTCCGCGCTCAGAACGGCCAGACGCCCGACGACGAGCGCGACCTCTTCATCCAGCACATCAAGGACAGCGCCTTCCAGCTCCACGGCCTCGCCGCCTCGTCTTCCTCCGCCGCACCGACGCTGGACGACATTCAGTGTTCGGGTCACCTATGATGGCGGCCGGCTTCCTGCGGCAGGAAGTGAACTCTGACCTTCCAGCCGGCTGGACGGCTTCACCGTTACACTTTATGGTTCATTTAACGTTCGACACTTTGAGACAGTCCGGGCCAAGAACCGACACCAAGCACTGAAACCAAACCAACGTCAGTTTTGATTGTTTGTCTAAGTTTTGTACCAGAGTGATTTGGAGGCGATCGGCGCCCCCTGCAGGCGGCTGAGTGACTCCCACATGTTTGTGTTTATTGTATGCATAAAGATTATTTATTAGAGGAGCAGAGAATGATGTGACGTTGTAACGACACTGTTTGTCCTGTAGATCTGATATCACTGCTGCTATTTAACGCTCAGGAGCTGCACTGGCTGTAGACTTTGTACTTTTTGTTTTGAGAATAAACCTCTGAAACAGAAATCAGGATGTTTGCTGATGAGAAGGGAAGAGTTATGTCCAGTAAAATCTGTTTTACTGATTGCAGAGGAATATTTCTCTACGCAGACGACTCACTGCTCAAATTAACCCAAATTTAATCTGATACATCTTTTGCAACACGAACATCTGAAGTTATTTTTCCATAAAGATGAAGCTGCTCGAATTCAAGTGTTATTTTTTTATTCTCGTGTTTTTAGCTGCATGTAAACAGCAGACGCCTCTTCTTCTGATGGGACAAAATGTTTATTTTTTGAATACATTTATTTATTCAGCCCAGGTTTTGAACTTATTTTGTAATAATCTGCTGCCTAACTTTAATTTTCTGCACTTTGACCTTTTCATCAAGTTAGTTTTATTCTGAAAAAATCTACAAAAACCAGATTTGAACTGGGAATAATTTCCTTACTTTCACTAATAAACTGGAGTTATTAATCTGAGGACAGGTTATGTTTGTGTGACGATGTTTGTAACGTCGTTCGTGTTTTTGCGATCATTCCTCCTCGATTTAACGTTTCATTTGAGTCGGAATAAAATGTAAAGTTTCAGGTACGGCTGCACTGCTGCTCCTTCCCTTTTGTTAAATTCTGTTTTTGATACTTTTTTACATTAAAACATGGATTATTAAACTTGTCATTGCCATTTTTAACCCAAAGTTTTCTCTGAATATTAGAGGAAAATTGTTCAGAACATGAAACTCATCACTTCAACATGCTCAACATTATTTATGACATTAACGTTTATTCCCTAATTGATATAAAAAGAAACAATATAATGGAAATTTAAGCATTAATTCTAAACAGTAAAAAGTTTTCTAAATGAGAAACATTCAGATTAATATCTAAGCTAATTAACTTTTATAAAGGGCTTTATCTAAAGAAATTTAAATTTAGTTACAAGATCTAAAAATATATTTTAAAGGAAAATAAAGCAAACAGTAATTTCCTTTTGACTAGATTACCATGTTTATTTATTTTTATTTATTTCGAACATGTTGGCAGTATAAAATATAAAGACACATTTTTATCCCTCAATAATCTTAAAATTAGAAAAGGATCAGAAACAAGAAGCAGAAAAACCTAATAAACTCTTTTGATTAACTTCCGCTATCAATTTTTAGATTTATTTTGGATTGTTTTGTAAATATGAAGTTATGTGAATGGAAGGATTATTTTATTGAAACCTGAGAACTTTGAGGCCTGGAGAAAAAAAACAGAAACTTCACGGAATCCGTTTTGTTCTCGGTTCTGTTTGGATTCTGATAAACACGAACAGGATGTCAAAACACGATGAAACGTCTCTTCTGAGAAGAGAAAAACTCATTAACTGTCAGGCAGAAACATTTCCCAACCCAAACATGAGGAAGTGAGCAACGATCGAGTCCGGACCCGTCTGCGACCGAACCGAGCCGCACCAGAGCAAACAGAGACCTGGAGACCCGCTGATGTCTCTCACAGGAAGTGACATCACAACAGAAGTCAACAGAGAGAATCTGACGGCTGCCACATTCACAGTACATTTCTTAACATGCAGCAGAGCGACTCAGAACAGCAACAGATAATATTTCATTATCACTTCATTCTTTCCCTCTTTTCATTTTCCAGGTTCTGCATATAAATCCTGACATGTTTACAAGGAACTTCAAACTTATTTACATCATGAAAACATAACAGCGTCACAAATTATGAAACAAGCCGTAAACATTACATTTTGCCAAATGCCATCAACAAAATGATCAATATTCATCAACGGTCAGTTATTATTAATGAACCAGGTGGATTCAGAGGAACTCCGAGTTTCAGCTGTTTTTATCCACTGGATTTTTCTCCTCAATTTGTTGTTTTTTTGGTAAAATCAACATTTTTGTGGTAAAATATTTATTTCCCTTGCTGAAATAAATAACATACGCGAGGCGGTGCAGTGCTGTGTCTCACCTCTGGGGGCGCTGTGTCACACAAACTGAGAGAGTTTGCGCATGCCCGTTGCTATTCTCTTAATATCGCCAAATATTCATGTTTATTACACGTATTTCACATGTACTGATGTTCCACTGTCTGTCTAATAGAGGTAAGTGGTTTGTTTAGTCTAAATGCGCAGTAAATATGCGCAGAATGAAACAAAACGTACCGGGCCTGACAGACAGGGGGCGGTGCTGAGCCTCACAGACACAAAGAGCAGCAGGCGCTCTTCTTCTACGCTTTGAAAACACTTAAAACAAAGTTAAGGTCTCGCTGCTCTCTAACTTTTAAAAATGAAAATAAACTTAGAAATTAAAATCCAGAAGGATTTTAATTTAGGAAGATGGCGGCGAGGATTTCATCCAGACATAAAGGTTCTTACACAATTTGCTATTTTAATCTGAAAAGAGGAAGGTCAACCAAAGCAAACATTGAAACCTTGTATTGAATATTTTATTTAATATAAGACTATTCATATTAATAATAAACAGACCGTCATATTGTTTAAGTGTTTAGGACTGGAGGTGGCAGAGTTTTAAAAAGTATTACTCAAATAAAAGTAAAATGTAAATTACTCAAGTGAGAGTGAAAAGTATTTGGTTAAAAGTTATTTAAGTACTGAGTAACTGATCAAGTTATCAATTAAAATTACATCAGAAGGACCAAAATATGAAGGTAAGAGGAAATTTGGTATTTTATTTACTCAGTTACATTTACTTGAGTACATTTTTAGAAAAAGTATATTTTTAGGACCATGCTGTACTTGTAATTTTATTGTGAAGTATTTATTCTCTTACTTTAGTAAAATGTTTGGATTTTCTTCCCACTGAGTGAAAAACAAACCAAAAACTCACCAGACAGACACCCTGCAGCTTCTGTCAGTCACATACAGTTTTTATTGAAAGAAACTGATTTGGAAAAATAAATTATTTTTTATATGAATCATTGACATTTTGGTCCTTAAATAACCAAAATTCCCATTTAACTTTGGTTCATCTAATGATGTAATCTTTAAATATTAAATGATCGGCAATTTGATCAGTTACTCGGCACTTGAGAAACTTTTTTACCAAAAACCTTTTTTAATTTACCGTGAGTCAGATTCTAGGGAACTGGAGGATATCGCTGCATATTCTGTTCCTGCAGGATGAAAACAGTGGAAAATATCAGGAGAGAAGATCGACGTCCCGACGGTTTCAAGGTGAGTGAAGGAGCAACAACCAGCAACACCAAGATACTCTAGAGTCACTTCACCGAGTTTCAAACCTTCACCGAGTTTCAAACCTTCACCGAGTTTCAAACCTTCACCAGAAATATGTTTGGCTGCATATGGCCGCTGGTGATGGCACCTTCAAAAATTAAAACATTTTTTAGATATTTATTTTGTTATAAAACGAAAAAAGACATTTATTTTTCTAAATAACTCTCCTTTTTTCATCACGTTATTAATTCATTTATAAATGTCACAGTTTAAACTAAATATTAAGTTAGCAAGCTAAATATTTCATTAGCTTTCTCAATATTTATCTAGCTAATGTAACATTTATCTAGCAAGGAAGATATATAACTGTTTATTGGACAAGCTTAAAAATATTATCTTTATAAATGACTGAATGACATCATAACTTTTCATCCATCACAACGGGTGAAAAATGACTCATTTTTCTGTCATCATTGCTGGTAATTTGAACATCAGCCTTTACATGCGTAACTTGGTCTGTTTCCATTTTAAAGCTTTTCACAGAAACGGATTCTCGCTTAAAGTGAAAGTAGAAGGAAGTTTCAACACAACCTGCGGAGAACATGACGCCTCATGCAGATTGGGGTCAAAGCTGCGGTTCCTGGAAGCGTAGATGTCCGGCGGTTTCGTCTCAGGTTTCCTGTGTCGTTCAGCGGATGAACCGGATTCAATATGACCAATCCAAAATCAGCATTCAACATGTAACAGGTAGCCAATCAGAGCGCGGGAATCCCAAACTGTTGTCATGGCAACAGAGAGTCTGGTGGACATCGGAGGAGATATGTGGAAATGTTTATTACTACATGTAAAGGTCATTATTATATGTGGTTATGTTTATTCAGTTAAAAATGTTAAATATAAAAACAGAATAATTCCCTCCAGATCACTGAGCAGCAAATTGAGCTGCTGCTCCCTCCGACTTTATCAAACGGTTTTTAATTTTGTTTCGTCTTTAATGGTTTAAAATGAATCTCTAACTTTCACTACTGCTTGATTATTCTAGATTCATGTTTGGTCTGCTGGGGGTTTTACTGGATTTTCTTCAGGAACCAGGATGTTCTGAGTGGAACCGGTTCTTGTGTGGTGTGTTGCTCCTGCCGTGTGTCTGGACTCAGGAACCGACCAGAACCTGTTGGACTTTTATGGCTCTGTGGTCACAGAGGTTTGGAGAATCGGCCCACAATCCTTAAATCCTGTGAACCAGACCTAAAACTCTCAGCTCTACTCCTCTCTGACTCTGGTCGCTATGGTAACGTCTACACATCCCTTCAAAATAAGAGACAGATGCTCCACAAAAACAAACATTTGACCTCAGGATAAGGACTAATGGAGAACTGAACTTGTTTCTCTGCAACCAGACGGTCCATCTGGGAGAGATGAGAGACACCAGAAGTGTTGCTGATGCTCAGGGTTCTTGGTCTCTAGTGGAGAAACAGTTTGAAGCTTCATGGCCTCATTAACATCCGGTCACCATATCATGCAGAGCTTGGACTGTGGGAATCACCTACTGGGATAAATCCATCCTCCTGTCTCTTCTCTGGGCCTTTTCCCTTCATAAAGGAACTTTACAAAGAATCTGGTCTGGTTCTGACCCATTTTGCTGCTTGTGGCTCAATGTTGGCGCCAAGACAGAACCCAGAGAGTCTGGTTAAAGGATCTTCAAAATAAAAGATCCTCCAGACTCAAATAATACAAAAATGGAAATATTTAATTATTTCTTGCTCTCTGCTGTTTCTGTGGAAACTTCCCCACTTCTGGTCACTGACGTCACAAAAAGACAAATCATGATGCTGTGAAAGTAAGTACACCTCACAGAATTAATGGAAAATTAAATAAACAGCCAACAGACTAATTATTCACAAAATAAAAACGAATAGAAATAATCATGTTTAAATGATCACTGCTCCTCTGAGGCTGAAGCAGCAGCGAATTATTATTTCAGGTACTTTATATTAGGGGGACCAAACGTCCGTATTTCCCGGGACATGTCTGTATTTCACGTAAAATTTCCATTGTTATATTTTGCAAACATAAATATTGATTACAGAAATAAACTGAAATTTTTCAGACAGAAATTCTGATTCACCAACAAAACACATATATTTCATTTTTTAATTAAATTATTCATTAAAAACCAACATGAAGAATGTCAATTTACTGGAATATTAACAACGGATGATATCCTTTATTTATTAATAATCATATTTTTTATTCAAACAGCAAAATTTGAATAAAAAAAAATGAACATATGGAGATGTTAATTTAAAAATTATTAATTGAGATTTAAATGAATATAGTTAACTGGGAAAAAAACATAGATTAAATAGAAAAAATGTCTGGAATTTATTTATTCAATCCTTTTTTATTATTATTAATCCAATTATTTATATTTATACATTCTGATGACATTAATAAAGAATCCTGGATGTGTGATGACTCTCCGCCGCCACTAGGGGTCAGCAGAGTCCCGCCGCCCGGAAGCAGCTGATGGAGGATAAACAGCGCCCTCTGGCGGCAAGTCACTTCATTATCTGGCAGCTGGATCCCGGATGTGAAAGGTCACTGACCTCAGACTGAGCGAGCCGCGGCGTCAGGCTGCAGGCTGGAGGAGGTGAAGGAGCAATGCATGATGGGACAGAAAGGTTCATGAGCCCTGAGAGCCTCAGAGAGGAAGTTCTGCTCCTCAGAGAGAGAATCCACCTGGAGACAAAGAGCACCGAAATAAAAACATCATCATAATATCAATAATGATAAAATAGTGAAAAATAAGTCAGAATAGATTATAAAATAAAGAACAATATAAATCAATAACAACAGTAGTAAATGAGTAAAGTAATTTCTAAATAAAATAATACATCATAATAAATAACAAAATATAATTGTAATATTTAAATAAAAGATTTAGAAAACAATGCAATAAATAGATTGTAATACAGAAATAGATAATACTGATACATGAAAATATAATTTAAAAATAAAATATTAAGTCATTTGATAACATATATTAATATTTTACACTGTAAATGTAAAATATTTGATTCTTTTGGTTAATTTTAAAGCACATTTCTTATTCAAATGTTAGGAAATTGACAAAAATAAATATTTAGTCTTGTGTTCAAATTATACAGAAATGTTTCCTGCCAGCCAGAATAATTAATTAGTTCAACTGTTTATAATTAATGCAAAAACGAAACATTTCAGTGAAGTCAGGAAGCAGTTTGTTGGCGGACAGGAAGTACCTCTCTCTTCAGCTTCCTGTTTCGTTGCTCCAGCAGCTCACAGGCCTGAAAGCAGAATAATTTATTGTTTTACAGTAAAAAATATCAAACATGTTCAACTTTGAGAAAAATAACATCTGAATGGCTACAAACATGAGGGAACAGATCTGACTTTGACTAGGCCGCTGAACATCTGAGCATCATAGAGCTCAATATTTTTGTTTTTGCCGTTGAGAAGCAGTTGCATTAATTTTTCATGTGAATCTGCTTCCTGTCCTGACAGGAAGAATCCTAAAACCGCCAGAGGCCTGCAGGTTGCAGAGGTCAGAGGTCAAAGTCTGACCTGGTGCAGCTGGTCGGCCCTCTGCGTTTGTCTCTTGCGGCTCTTCTGAGCGGCCACTCGGTTCTTCTCCCTCCTCTTCATCCTCCGGCCTTCGTCCTTCACACCCTGAACCAATCAGAGACCGTCAGCTCCTCCGGGCCCAGAACCGGGCCGGTGCGTTGCTACGGCGACCTTACCGTCCATCCGCCGCCCAGGTGAGCGGCCCGGCCCGGCTGCTGCTGCTGGCTGGACGGATCCGACATGTTGAGCGCTCAGAACTGCGATCCGGAGCAGAAGGAGGCGCGGCGCAGTCTGGACCTGCAGCGCTTTCACATCACCTTTCACTTCCACGCTTCACTGAAACTCTGGTTTCCTGAAGTCAGGTGACTGTGGTGACCTCTGACCCCAGGGGGGACGGGTCCAGACTGCAGCAAGTCTATAGAGATCCGACCCGGACTCCAGAACCGGGCCGATATTTTAGATTAACTTGTGAAGTTCAGTTCATCTAAACGTGAAGATATGATGAAAAACAAGGAAATCGTTTTTTCTGCCACGAGTGTTTAAAAAGTTTTAATAATTTAAATATTACAAACTGAAAATCCTGGAGCTGCACAAAGTTTTGGTCTCAACTTTGGAAACCGTCGAAATGTTCAACTTAAATTCACTTTAAACAGACAATCAGATTTAATCAGGAATTATAGATACCAAACATAAGTTTAAAATAATTTTTATAAATATGAAAAAAAAAGTCATTTCTGAGCAATAAAACCAGGATTTCTTTTGTCTTGGAAAATGTTTAAGAAAAGTTTTCAGTAAAAGTCACCAGATTCTTTAGAAACTAATAACTGCTGCAGCTGTCAGTGTTTCTGTTGTATGAAGATTTATTTAAATAAAAATTTCCCCTAAAGAAAAATAGAAAATCTGCATCTATTTTAAATTCAGAACAATTAAAACTTTTTAAAAATGTAATTTTTTAATGTAGCGCTTTAGCAGAACTAATGCTAACGTTGTGCTAACCACTGTTGATAATCGGCTGAACAAACGATTCTGCTTCACCATTTTTATTTTTGACTTTCACAAACAAATGAGGAACGTAAAAAAAAAAAAAATTTGATTAATGTTCAACTGGATCCTGAAGGTTTGACCAGAAACCAGAAACCTGGAGCTGATCTGAACAGTTCCTGATCTGAACAGTTCCTGATCTGAACAGTTCCTGATCTGAACAGTTCCTGATCTGAACAGTTCCTGATCTGAACAGTTCCTGATCTGAACAGTTCCTGATCTCCATGCTTTCCAGGAAGTTACTCCTCTTCCTCATCGCTGCGCTCCGCCCCCCTGCTGTCGGCCTCGTAGCCCTGCGCCGCCGCCGCCTCCTCCATGGCTCTGTGGACGGGCTGCCGGCCCCTGGCGGCGCCCCCTGCAGGCGTCATGGCGGCGGAGCCCAGCACCTCCCTGTGGATCTGCAGCGAGGCGGCGCTGGGCTTCAAGTTGAGGATTTCACAGAGACCGGCCGCCTGCTGCTGCAGCGCGTCGATGGACTGCAGAGACAGACGCAGCGTGAGGCCTGCGCAGGCGGCTGCGGCACGCAGACGTCCTGCAGACGCCCTTACCTTTATCACCTGGATGGCCTGCCTCACCATGCCGGGCGCCGCAGCAGACACGTCACTCATGATGCTCTCTGGAGGAAACGGAGCGACCGGTGAGCAGTGGCTAACAGTAAGGCTAAGTGGAAGTGGAATCTGATTTCTGATGATAAATTAACTTTATACGATTCTGTCATGTTGTGGTTAATGGGCGCGTCTAACTTTGTTTTTTAAGAAAATGGCCACTTATCAATTAATAAGATCAATTAAATTCGACTGTGCGACCTCTGACCCGACACACTGTCATCTGATGCATTTGACTCCTGCAAATAAACCGTTTTTTGTTGCTTAGTGTTGCCCTGGCAACCTACAGCTACATCCGTTTCCTCTGCATCCTGAAAAAGGCGAAGAAGAAGAAGTGCTGAAACATTTCAGGATTTCACTTCAGCAGCAGAGAAACTTTCACATCTCTGCTGCTCTGAGTTCTTCAGCTGCTCGCTCAGCTGGACGTAATCTGCCCGGCAACAAGGCCGGCCTGTTGGAGGTCAGTTTGGTTACAATTATTACAGGGTATCTGCTTCGTCTCATTTCTATTTTTAGCCAAAAAGTAAAAACACTGAGTCACTTTGTAAAGTGTTGAAGCAGAGATTGAAATGTGCTTGACAGAGAGCGCCCTCTGCTGGTGGAACAGTGAATTAACGGGACATTTCCCCTCAGAACGAAGAACAAATTTTCCTATTAAGACCTGTCTGAGATATTTATTTTCAAACTTTGTTAAAGCAACCAAAGATCAGAAAATAGATTCAGGAAGTCTAACTGACCTAGATCTGGATCTCTGAGCAGCTCTGCAGGCTGGACTGACGACTCATACAACCCCTGAAACACAAACAGGAAGAGTTCAGCAGCATTTTCATTTCATCAAAATAAATAAACTAACGTACAAAAATCTGACTTTATCTTCTGGTTACCTATAAAACAGCCTTAATGGAAACTTCAGAGATACTTGCAGATTATTTTCCAGAAACAGTTTCTGTTGTAAAACCTGCTGGTGCTCACTGTAACTTCCTGGGTTTTTTCCCATAATTCTCATGTTTTCCTTTCAGGGCTTACAGAGTGTTTTATGTGTCAGGCTGTAATTTGTAACCGTGTGCTAATTCAAACCTACTTTACAAATTTACAGCCTGGTCCCTGAACGCACCACGCGAGTTGTGCTCTGTAAGCTCAGAGAAAACAACCTGCAGGTTCCTCTAAGTGACTCTGAAATCTCAGCTTGTTGGCTGAACAGAACCGACCAGAACTTTCCGCTCGGCCTTCAGGGCGTGAACCACATGGGGAAGGATCCGTTTGGGGTAGGAGTGGCGCCTCCAGGCGGTGTCCAGGATGCTGTCGTCCAGGAGGCTCTCCAGGTCCAACGCCTCTTCATCTGAGGAGGACATCCGTGTTAAACGCAGAGGAACCAGAACCGGACCGGCGGGACCGACAGGAAGTACCTTCCAGGTCTGGAGCCTCGTCCCACGGCTGTCCGTCCACCAACACGTTGAGCCTCACAGCAGCTTCAAAGTTCTGCAGAGATCCACAAACATTCAGACACAAAGCCTGACAACTGGGAAAACCCGAATTCATGAATGAGAGCCTGGATTCTGGGGAATCCTCCAAAGAAACCATGAGAGGAAACAACAACACTCCACTGATTGGTTCCCTTCTCAACTTTGAGCAGAAAACTCATCGATCTGATCTGAAGAAAACATTTTGATGCTCTTTTTTTATATTTCTTGTTGTTTTTTTTTGTTTTTTTCAGACAAAACTTTACAACAATTTCCCAGCAGAATTGGTATTTTATGAAACACCGTACAGAGGGTTCTGTTCTAGTTAATAACATGCCCAAAATTTAGGCTTGGCATCAAATGGAAACAAAACTAAAGCCTTCCTACTCTCAGAAGAAATCAAATCGATCACTCTGATATTTGGTGGTTATTGATTTAATTCCCTTAAAAACTGGTGAACTGTGTTTCATAGAAATTCTTCCAGGTTTGGAATCTGGAAACATTCCCAGCTTGGGAAACATTATTCTACCAATTTGTTAGAATTTCAAAGCAAATTAACTATTAAATTCCAGTTTTCTTGAACGGATTTTGGTGCCGAATATTAGCAGCAACATATGTGGAGTTCTTCCAGAACCGACCAGTCTGAATCCTGTTGGATAAATCTGGATAAACCGCAGTGGAGCTTAAAGTCAGCAGAAAACACCGGGACTCACGGCCAGCAGCTCTTGCACTAAAACCCTTCGGCTGTCCTCGGAAATGTCCGGCTGTCCGTCCAAAGCGCTCCGTAAAAGCTCGCAGCATCGGTTCATCAGCTCGGTGGTTTTCCTCTTGGACGTCAGCCGAACTCTGAAATCCTGCTCTGGGTCTTCATGCCGAGATGTTTGGATCGGGAAAGACTCCATCTTTGCCGCCCGATCTGTTTGTTTTCAGGTTGGTTTCCGCTGCCAACCGGATGTCGGTATATTGTGCTTCCTGTTAGCTGTTAGCCGTTAGCTGTGTAGTGTTTATAATTTTCTTTGCGGCGGCTTTTCCTTCATAGAAACTTCATAAAAATGTTCTCCTGTTCTAATGGATTATGGCTTCGTTGACTGTCACGGTCACATATCAGCCCCGGAGTTCCAGCAGGTAAGACCCAAAATACGTCAGTTTTCATAACAAAAATAACCCAAAATATGGAGAAATGTTTTCATTTCAGTACTGAAAACAGAACAGCATGGAAAATATTTGAACCCTTAATGTCTGAATTTATATCAAAGTGTACAAAAAATGTATGGCATATCTTTTTGTGCCAGTCAGGTGTTAACGTAATTAGAAATTATGGATTTGATTATTGCACCCTCCATAAGTAGGTGTAGGAATGATGCTAATTAGCTCCTCCAGGCATTTAAGGAATGAAAGATCATTATTTTTCAAAACCAGACAGATTCTGTAACTTTTCTTTGCTACTCGGCAAATGAACTCCTCGCCCCTTTTTGCAACATGAAATCAATTTTATAAATTTAATTTGAACATAAATTTGAGCAATCATTGATTTTCAGTTTAAATGCAGCTAAATACTGAAGGATCCCTTCACTGTTTTAGAAACTTTTGTCTCCTGTTTCATGATAAAATGTATTATTAAGGTATGTACTTGTGTACATATTTTTTCTATCATTATTTATCTATTGTGTTTTGTAATCCAGAGAAATTCCTTGATTTAAAGTTGTGTAATCTGCATACACAGAATTTACTATTTCTGAAATTATACCTACATTTTACATATTGCTTATTAATACAAAATAAAATAAACTGTGAAATAAACTGTAATACTATTAATACACTTCCACTCCTTAGCTGCCTAGTGTCGCCAAAAAAGCATCATAAACCTAATCAGTAATTATTTGTAGTATTTTGACTAAATTTGATTTTAAGACATTTCAATATAAACTTTATTGAACATCTAGCTCAAGATTCACTGCCCTTGTAGTTCACACTCCGGCCACTAGATGGTACCAAAGCACCAGTGTTCATTTATTTACTCGTTTTAAATCTAAGCTAATAACGTTCACTAGTCCATTGGGATAGTTTTTGTGTTCTTTAGAAAACTGAGTTTGGAAAAATATGGAATGTTTACATGTAAAGTGTGTTTCAATCCTTTCACTTTAATAGTCTGGAGAACCTTTGACTAGGCCATTCCAACACGTAAATCTGCTCTGATTTAACCAACCCCCTCATAGCTGATAATTTAATTTCTGGTTAATTTGGAAGTTATGATGGAATAACTGTTGTTTTAAATAACTTCTGTTTGCGTTTGGTTCATCCTTCTGGGCCACCGTCCGGTTCCCAGTTCCTGGTTCTGTTTGTGTTCTGTTGGTCGTAATGGGACCAGACGTGGAAAAGACTTCAGATCTCAGCCGTCTCTTTTCTTTTCTGCAGGGTCTTCCAGATGTGATCCACAGAACCAGGCAGGTAAAAACTCCTCATTAAGAACCACATCACAACTGTCCTTTACGATTACTTTGACTACGCCAAACCAATGAAACCTCCATGTGTGCAGGCCGGGGTAAAGACTCTGGTGGCCGTCACAGAGGGAATGGAGGAATTCTCCAGAGTTCTCCATCTGCAGGAAAGGTTGGCGCTCCAGGATTCATGTTACAGAAACCTTCTGACCCGACGGAGGTTCTGGTTTCCAGTCCAGTGGTTCTGAGCACCAGAACATAAACAAACTGCAGGCCTCATGCTGTCAGGATTCCTCCCAGCTGGTCGTCACCTCTTGGTTTGTTCCCACAGATATCTGGACCTGGTGGCTCCGTGTCTGGGGCTGCACCCCCTGCAGGCCGCCGGGGGTCAGCGCAGCGTCCAGCCTCCGGTAACAGCAACCTTCACTTCTGCTGTATTGACTTTAAAGATCCGTGGAGGTATCGGTGTCGGGAGGAAAACCCGGACCGGAGCGCCTGCTGGGAACTTTAACCCCAGCAGTCGCTCTTTAAGCCAGAAAGGATTCGGGAACGCCACGCTCCGACTGACTCTGAAAATCAGCTAATTTAGTCCTTTATAATTAAAAAACAGTAATTAATTTATTATATTATTAGAAACTAGTTTACAGATTTAATTATTTCTAAAAAAATTATTTAATTTTGTGAGAAGAAAAAGAAATTCCAGCTTTCAGCAGAAAACCTGGAAGAGTCTGGAAAAACGTCTGGAGTTTCATTTAGATCCATCATTCATCAATCAATCAATCAGTTAATCAATCAATCATGAAGGAGTAACCTATTCATCTTCACTTCATCCCATAAATGTTTGTTTCTGTTTTTGAAATCAAATTAAAGTTTTCTGTGAAATCTTCTCATCGTCTCGTTCAGTTTTACGCTCAAAGGAAAACTTGTTTTTCTGAATCAAATCTTTTTCCTGATGATGTTTTGTTTCCATCAGGACCTGGAAGAAGCTCTGCCTCTTTTCTACAACCTCAGAGAACGACTGGTCGCCGTCGGAGAGGTGAACGCCACTCTGATGTCACTCTGATGTCACTCTGATGTCACTCTGGTGATTGATCCTCTATTCATATGATTTTTCTAGAATCAGTTACGTTAAGCTTCCTGCTCTAATCACCGTCTGTAAAAACCACCAGAACCCGGAGCAGCTTCTTTCCCACAGCTGTCTTGCTTTTGAACGCCTCCTGACATAAAACATAAACTATAAGGACTGAACTCCATCCTCTCATGCAACAATAACACATGGACTATCCTCACACACACACACACACATACACACACACACACACACCATGGAAGTTCTCCTCACACACATATACAATCTGTAAATCTTATCTGCCATTATTTATCTTGTATTATAAACCCATTAATACATTTATAATCCATTTCCTAACATTCTTGTATAATCTGTATAATCTGTGCATATAGCTCCCATATTTATATTTATATTTATATTTAGTCTTGTACAACTGTAAATAAATATTTATATCCTGTATAGAACTTCTGGATAGATGCAAACTACATTTCGCTGCTTGTACTTGTGACGGTGACAATAAAGTTGAATTCTGTTATTTTTGTCGAAGAGGTTCTGATCCGTTTCCTGTTTAGTTTTGGAGATAAACTCGTTGTGGTCTGAAGTTCTGACAGAAATGTAAAGCAGGGCGCTGCGGTGGCGCAGCGTTTGAGCTCAACCCTCATAAGGAGGCTTCGGACTTCGACGCGGCCGCCGCAGGTTCGATTCCCGGCCCTGAGACCTTTGCTACATGCCGTCCCCGTTCTCCCATCACCCTCCTTCCTGTCGATTCACTGTTGAATAAAAGCCACCAGAGCCAATAAAACCTTTAAAAGAAATGTAAAGCAGAGCGTCTTCGGCGTCCGGTGTGATCCGGAGGGGATTTTATATGATTTGAGTCCAGATAGTTTTGGGGAAACATTTATTCCTGACCTAATTTCTTATTCTGTCATAAATAACTAATCAGGAATGTTTGTTTCCTGTTCTGGCTCCAGATCGGGTTGGATTTCACGCCGTGGTGCGCTCCGACCCAGCAGGACAGAGACGACCAGATGAAGGTCTTCATCGGACAGCTGGACGTCGCCATGGAGATGGACCTACCCGTGTGAGCTCAGCTAACTGATGACATCATCACTCCATAAATGGTCGCTCATCGATTTTATCTAACCGGACCAATAATCGGCTGTTTCCACAGGAACGTCCACTGCAGCCAAAGTCACCAAAGACACCATGAGACGGCGAGGTGAGTGTCTCTGTACTGTCCCCCGCTGGACAGACGTCTCCGTCCTCTTACTGTCCATGGATCAGCAGAGCTCTGCTGCATAACTTCTCTGGGAATCCGGCGGCGGCTCTGGAGGCCGGATTCTTCCTCTCTTTCCCTCCTGCTGTCTGCAGGAACCAGCAGGTTAAACGGGTCACCTGGACGGGTCACCTGGACGGGTCACCATGTCCACCAACATCTGGTGGAGAGAAGTTCTAACTTCACCATGGGAGGTCTCCAGATCCAAACCAGAATAAAATGTTGTGGATATGAGCTGACCAATAATACATGGAAGTTTGGAAGTGACAACCTGCTGCTGAATCTGCTTCTATGACGTGTGGATCCTTTGTGGATCCTTTGTGGATCCTTTGTGGATCCTTTGTGGATCCTTTGTGGATCCTTTGTGGATTTCCACGCTGTAGGAAGCCAGAGACAACTTGATTCAACATTTTGAAAAAATGCTTTGTCAGAAAAAGTGAGGATAATTGATCAAGAATAGTAATTTAGGTAAAACGTTCATTTTAAATGAATAAATTGACCGATAGGAGAACTGAATGGTCTGCTGCCTCTGGTACGTAAACCAGATGAGCTCAGAAACAAACTGAATGTCAGAGTGTGAAAACTGACGAAATGGAGAGAGCGTGGTCTGAGACGTACAGCAATAAATCGTCAGCATGAAGTGACGGTTTGAATTCTGTACCTGATGGGGAAATCCCAGTGAAAGTGCTGGAGGACCTCAGAAAGGCCGATAGAGAGGATAACGTTCCTGTCTGCTGCCACGGAAAAGTTTAAAGCAGCTGGACTGAATACTACTGGAGACCAATCCAAGAAATCAGCCCAGTCTGTAAATCAACACGTTGTTTAAGTAACTTTGATCCTTTCTCAAACATGAAGGATCAAAGTGTCACTGCAGGGAAAACCCTGAGAACATGAAGGAAAGATGAAAAAGTCTGTTTTCCTGATTTAAACATCGTATCCACCCTGACCTGTGGCTCTCCGTTCTTCCTGAAATGTTTCAGGTTAGAGAACCAGAAATTCTGTTTCTTTAGCATCAGAATAATTGAGATGTTTTGGAATAAACGGCCAGGCTCCAGCGAGTGACCAGGTGTTGGTGTTCTGACAGAGAGATCCAGCGGATCCCTCTGGATCACATCTGCCTGGAGACGGACTCTCCGGCCCGCGGCCTCCACAGGAACGTGAGTCGGTCGCCAACGTTCCTCAGGACAGACGCGGAGACCACCGTCCTCTTCCTGCCCCCGTCTGCTTGACAGGAGAGGAACGAGCCGGCTAACATTGCCCTGTCCTAAGGTCAAAGGTCAGGCGCCAGAAACGGTCCGGGACATCACGACTCAGAACGCCTACAGACTGTTCAGCAGAGCCAGCAGATGATCAGAGTAAATACCATAAAACACTCACATTCCTATGAACGTATTAAACAACTTTGCTTTTTATTTGTCATTTAGCCAAAAAGCTGGAAAACTTTCATCTGAGACGGAATAAAAGTCGATCAAAAATGTTTCCTGAGATAATGTCCAGTTTCCATCTCTGTTTTAACTTATTTTAAAATTTTCTTTCATTTCCAGAAAACCCTGAGGAACACCAGGCTGCTCAGTGTGGATTTAACTTCAGTTTTAATACATGTAGAAACATCATTTCCTTCTGCGCCTGTTGGACTTTCCAGAAACAGTCTTCAGTCAGAGGCCTCTTTGGACTGGTTACATGACTGACTGCTACAGGAGATCCTGGGTTCTGCTTCTGGTTCTGGTCGTTCTGTTTGCACCAACTGGTTTTTATCTGAAAATGAAGCAAAGGAAAAATAAGCATAGGAATGGGTGACATGTGTTTTTATTTTTATTGTTAAAACCGATGAGCAGGAAATTAAATTCTTACATAAATTTAAATAAACATTTAAAAATTATTAGAAATGTGAAGTTTATCAAAATTGGTTTGTTTATTCTTCAAACTCATTTTGCTTAGTCATTTTCTCCTGACCTATATTTGCAATATGAATTAATTTGCCGGCTAGTGGTTGCCATAGTAACCCGTAACCTACGCTTGTTGCTGTCTGTAACTGTAGTATGTATCAGGATGAGTTTTGTGTTTTGTTACAAGAATTATACAAAGTATTACATTTTGAAATATTTTCGACATTTCAGGGCTTCCTGGGTAACTTCGCCTTGTTTTGTAAAAGTTTTTAACTTCACTGGGAGCCGTTGCTGGGTTAGATTCTGGTGAGCAAATCCAATAACCAAAACAGGGACTAAAGTAACGGATTGTGTGTTATCTTATTCAAACTTCACAGTCTCTGGTTCTGCCTGCACATGAAACTCCTTACAGCTCTGGTCGAAGTGTTTCCGCTCCGGGAGTTTTACCGGGAGCCGCCATTGGGTGCAGGCCGCCCTGCGCTGCTGTCCGCCGGTCAGCGCGTTCAGCAGCACCGCGCTGGTCTTCAGGTGGTTCCGGTAGTGCCTCCTCTCGGCCCGCTCCCACAACTCCCGGGGGTCTGATTCCACTCGACACCAGGTCTCCGCCCCCATGTTCGGCTCCAGCAGAACCCGCTCAGAACCCCCCAACCTGGACATCTTTCCTTCGCCTTGTCCGGTATTAAATAAATAATCCCCAACGGTTCAGTTTGTGTTGCTAACCGCGTTGGCATGGCAACGGGAGACACCGCCAAGCCATCGCATTCTTTTGGACGCTCCCTGTGTTCCAAAGATCATTCGTGCAGAAAGATGTTCCACTCCGAAGATTTATTTCGCTGTGACATTAGCAGCCGTTCACTTCCTTATTTGATTCGTGCGATGAGTCACTCAGGCTTATTTAAATAAACGGAGCAGTTCCGCTTTTAATATGATGTATTATCATGAATTCGTACGGTTGTTAATTTTTTATTCAACAATATACTTTAAACAAGTTTTAGCTAATTGTATCACTGATATTTTTTACCAGTGACTTGCGGTCAGCGGAGGCAGAGCTTCACCTGTCCTCCAGCTTTGTCCGCATGCGCAAAATTTCCTTAAGTATACAACAACATACACATGTATGTTGTTGTTTACTTAACAACAACATACACCTGTTGTTGTTGTTAAGTAACAACCTGTATGTTGTTACTTATAATCTTATATGTCTGATTATAAGTAAGTCAGTGCCTCACCAGCTATGAACCTCACCGCACGTCAATGTTTTTTACACATGGACAACACATTTTTACATGTGTAAACTGTTTTTTACACGTTTTTTTTCTGTTGATCTGAAAAAAAGAATGCAGCTCCAACTTAAAAAAAAAAAAGTTAATTTATTACATGTAATCAAATTAAGTTTGTCAAAACTTTATGTGGTGCATGTAAAAAAAAAATGCCACCACAGTATTTAGTTGTTTTTGTTTTGTTTTTTTATTAATTTTGAAATAGTTTCAGGTACAATTTATTCTATTTTGTAAAAGTAAACAAATTATTAACAAATTACATTTTGCATGCAGTTAGGCATGTTCATCTGCTTACATTTATAGTGCTTTCCTGAGGTGGGGACGGGAGCGGTAGAGGTGAAGAGGAACCTTTGTTTGGTGGGGCGTTGCTTGCAGGTCAGGTTTGGGATGGAATTCCAGTTTGCCCCAAACACAATCTGGATGCTAACAGCGCTACGATCGTCATTGCTGACTTCTGTCTATTTGTCCTCTAGATTGTATCATCACTGTTACAGCAGTTCTGATACTTGGGACCTGTAGCAGATTGTGGGGGCTCGTCCGGGATCACGATCAGAAAAAAACAAAAAGGATGCAGCTCCAACATTTAAAACATTTTTTTTTAATTTATTACTTGTAATCAAATTAAGTTTGTCAAAACTTTATTTATCTAAGTTTGTTTAACATGGCAACTCAATAAACGTAATATAATTACCTGGATAAATTAAATTTGATTAGTTCTAACAAATTAACTCGTTTTTAAGTTGGATCACCTGTTTCCTTTTTTCAGTGTATGATAGGTAAAGAACGGACCTCAAAGCAACTCATTCCTCACCCACCTTATTAATGCTGTTTGTAGTTTTTGTTTTTAAATTCTATTGCTTTCAGTGATAAATGTCTGACAGGAGTAACTTATCATTTAAAATGAGCAAGGCTGAGCCTGCCTGTTTAACTGGATTAAAACCAGAGACAAAGCAAACATCCTTCTGAACATGAAGAAGGATTCTGTGGTTCTGTCCAAACTGGTCCAGCAAGACGTCAGAAGGCAGCTCGTTTGTTTTTAGTGTAAATATGACAGCCGTGTTTTATTTTGCCTGCCCAAATGGTTCCCACATGACCAAATAGACCAGTGGCTCATGAGCAACACTCGGCTGATTCTTCTTGTAGTTTTTGTTGACAATGTTTACAATGAGAGTCAGCTGTTCCATGTACTGATGCTGATGACTGCAAAATATTTTTAAGACAAATTTATTTTGAGGAATTTAGAAAGTAAATACGTTCGTTGTGTAATCCACGTGGGCAAGAAATGTGAGATCATACATTTCTACCATCGCTGAATGAAGTAAGTTTGTGTCTTAGATTAGTGTTCAGGTGCAGCAGGTGAACGCGGCGTGGAGCAGGAACCCTGCAGGTCACTCTGGGATTAGGATTAGAGCAGATGATGGGGCTGAACATATGGGAGGGCTAATTGGAGCTATCACAGCAAAATCCCTTTGTCATCATCTTGGTCTAAACAAGATGAATTTAGAAGATGTAAAGTTTTCTGGATCTGGGAGCTTTATTCTGAAAGGACAACACAACCAATTCTTAAGAGCTGATTTTATTTGTTAAGCTAAACTTAAATTTGCAATAATTTCTTACAAGTAGGAGGAAACTGTTGGTTTTGGTCTCATTTACCAACAAGTTGAAATTATATTAGACAATAAATTGTCCCAGAGGTTATTGCAATAAACAGTAATATTATTTTTTTAGATGATTTTGAACTAATATGTTAATGTCATATTAGTTCAAGACCAATAAACTTTGAACTCTAATGAACATTTAACACTGGAACTGGAAGACATTTTAAATATCCCAAGTAATAAAAGATAAAACAGAAATAACAAATAAAATGAATTATGAAGTCTATGTTGAGACCAAAACATCAGACTGAAGACTTTCATCATTCAGTTTTTGGAATGAGAAAAACAATAAGTTATAATTTGTTATACAATTAATTGATTTATTGATTATTGCAACAAGCTTTTGTGGAGTCAAAATTAAATATATCATGATATAAATATATGTCTGATTAAACAATGTGCACTAATCACATTTTATTAAATAAATTAATTTAAAAATAGGTGTAATTATTTGACTCTTTATCTTTTTTTTTCCCCACCAGGGGGTCCATTTTGTGGGCTCTAGTGTCCCTTATACCACAGTAGGCTGACAGGAAAGGAGGAAGGAGAGGGGGGGAGACATGCGGCAAATGTCATCGGGTCCAGGAATCGAACCCGCGACGGCCGCGTCGAGGACTGGGGGCCTCCAACCGTGGGGCGCGCTACCCTCTACGCCACCGGAGCACGCCCCTCTATTTATCTTTAAATAAATTTATCTTTAAATAAATAGAGGGAAATATTTTAGTATAACTTTAGTGTTTTGTGAATTCTTGATTCCAACTGATAAAATATGGATCCCTTTATTTTTGAAAAGTATTTATGAACTTCATTTATAAATGTTTTGTCCCCCATTTGCCCCCCATCTTATTCTGCCCTGGGCCCCGCAGGACTTCACACCGCCTCTGTCTGTTGCTTCAGCAGCGTCGGCGGGTATTTGACCGGATGCAGGAGCCGCTCTGCCATTGGCTGCTCGGCATCGGAAGGCCGGGCGGGTGTTACCGGCTGAACCGGGGGCTGCATGCCGGGATGCTGGCGGCGGACTAGACCCCGCAGCGGAGGGATTTTAATCATCCATTCCGGCAGAACGGAGCGTCTTCTGATGAGGAAACAACTGTTTTCTGTTTTTATGTCGCTTCCGCTTCCAACTCTTCAAGCGTGAGCGCCATGGTGGCGGGAGAGCTCGTGCAGGAGCATCTGCGCGCGGACACCGGCGCACCTGACTACATCACGGTGGTCAGGAAGAGTCCGCAATCGGAGAGCGCACGGCGGCCAGCCGACACCGACTCCTGCTCCGACTCGGCATGTGGTGGGCCAGACCGGCACCGGGACCCGGAGGAGCTGGAGGTCCCGCCGGATGAGAGAGCGGCGATGCTGCCCGGCGCCGGTGGAGGAGAGGCGGGAGGGAGGGCGCCAGAAACCAGGCTGTATTGGCGGCGGTTCGGGGTTCTGGCCGTGTTCAGCCTGTACTCCCTGGTGAACGCCTTCCAGTGGATCCACTACAGCATCATCACCAACGTGTTCACCAGATACTACGGCGTCACCAGCGACAAGGTGGACTGGCTCTCCATGGTCTACATGGTGGCCTACATCCCGCTCATCTTCCCGGCCACCTGGCTGCTGGACCGCCGCGGTCTGCGGCTCACGGCCCTGCTGGGCGCCGGACTCAACTGCGCAGGCGCCTGGCTCAAGTGCGCCAGCGTCAGCCCCGACAGGTTCGGGGTCACCGTGACGGCGCAGGTCATCTGCTCCGTGGCGCAGGTCTTCATCCTCGGCCTGCCGTCCCGCATCGCCTCGGTGTGGTTCGGACCGCGGGAGGTTTCCACCGCGTGCGCCACCGCCGTGCTGGGGAACCAGGTGAGCGATGCGCGCGCAGCCACAGCACGTTGTTAACGAGTCGGTTTAAACTCCCGGGGCTCTTCCTGTACATTTTGAAATCCATCCATTTTCTGAACACCCTTCATCCCTAATGGGGTCGGGAGGGTTGCTGGTTCCAGTGTTACGGGGTCACCCTGGGCTTAATGGCCAAATGGCCAAAACCTGAGCAAAATGAATCTGCTGTGGGCGTCAGTCTGTCACAGAGACACACAGGACACACAACCATTCACACCTAGGGAGAATTTAGAGAAAGTTAACCTGACATTCATGTTTTTGGACTGTGGGAGGAAACCAGAGAACCCGGAGAGAACCCACCATGCACAGGGAGAACATGCAAACTCCATGCAGAAAGACCCCGGGCCGGGAATCGAACCCAGGACCTTCTTGCTGCAAGGCAACAGCTCTACCAACTGCGCCACTGTGCATTTTGAAATGAGAAAATAAAAAATGTATTGGATAAAATGCAGTAACTGGATTCCTTTAGAACAGCGCCGGGCTGGGATTCATTTTCCAATTAACCAATGAATTACTGGCAGCAAAAGATGTTTTATTAGAGTTATTCTAGGTGAAGCTAAAACTGCCTTTAGAGGAGTTGTGGGTTTTTAAAAAAAATACAAACTGTTCATATTTCTTGTAGTTTTGCTTCACTGTGGTCTTTCCATGGGATGTTTATATTATCTAAAACAGCTTCACTGGTTTTATTAAGGCACACTTTGATCATTCCCATTTAAATAAGAACAAATCTTAATTTCTTATAAATGTAGTTTCCTTTGTTTAGTATTTATTGTTTTGTATTATATTTCTTAATTTTTAATAACCAACTTCATCGCAACTTTTATAATCTTTTCTTTCGTTTTAGTGAGATATTTGTTGTCATTAGTAAAAAATAACTAGCTGGTAAATTCTGGCACGTTTACAGCAAGAGGTGGGCGGGGCATCGGGTGTTGCGTCATTTTAAAAGTCAGGCGCGCGCACTTGTTCAGTCGACATGATGGCCGCTGTCAATCAACTCTGGATTGGTCGTAATTTGTCCTGCAGTGATCCATGTAGCACACAGACATGAGCTGCCATGTTTTGACACAAAACTATTTTTTCCTCCGCAATTTTAAAGAGGATTAGATAATAAAACAAATCCAAAAAATAATCTTTTCTTTTTTACTTAAAGAAAAATCTGAAGGTCAGCGCACTGCGTCCAGCTGCAGGCGCCAGGCTGTGCAAACCGATTCATTGCAAGTGCAGAATACCTGGATAATGTCGACGGTGGATCGATGTGACAAAAATCACCACTGGTCAAATATTTGGAAGATTTAAAATAGAAGCAAATATTCTCCATCAGTACCAGTTCAGAGCAGCAGGACAAACTGGTTCCAGTTCATGGTGACGTTCCGGCGCAGCAGCAGTGGGACAGATAACCAGCCAGACTGCTGACAATATCTAAAAAACAAAATGAAAAAGATTCAACTTTAATGTGCTTAAAGTTTAATCTTGTTATTATTATTATTAAAAATAAATTTCAACAGCGACCTGAAAACCATCAGTAGCCATAAGTCTGGATGGTCACTGCTGGCCGATTGGCTTTTGGACGAAACAACAAAAATGATTCAACCTGAGCAAAATGAATCTGCTGTGGGCTTTTGGTCCGGACCGTAAACGGACAGCGGATGATTTTTCCCTGCGACCCGAACGTCTCCACGGTTCTATAAATACGGCATTTGGACCAAATGTGACACAAATACAGAATTGTCATTTCATTTTAGGGAGATTTGGTTTAGACAGGAACCCAGTCAGAGTTGAGCCTTTTTCAGGTGTCAGGCCGGCCCAGGAGAAATGTATTTATTTTTTGTTTTTATCCTTAAAACAATAATTTCTACACACATTGTCAAATATTTATATTATTGTAAAAACAAATCACTTCGTACTGAAATTGTGTGTTTTTGATATTATAAATAGAAGTTATTACAAGAAAGAAAAAATAATTAGCTCCACTGAGGGGCCTCTTAGTGGCTTTGGGGCCCTAAGCAGCTGCTTAGTTTGCTTATGCCTTGGGCCGGCCCTGCAGACCGGTTCCTGATCCCAACCCAACCTGGAGCTGCGCTTGTGTGGAAAGGTTTTCTCTGTCTGCATAGAAACAGATTGTCTGTCTGGTGGACCAGCGACAGCCAGGGCCGTAAAGCGGGGGGCCAATGGCCCCTGGCCCCCCTGTTCCAGCTCCTGTGGTTTACAGTAATGTTGGTTAATCATTGACCCTGGAAAATAAATTCAAACATTTCAGTAAATGTTCAGAATCTCCAGACATCCTTATAGATCAAGAGCTGCAATAATCTGGTTCTAGAAGGATTTTTTAATACTTTGATTTTTAAAAAAACAACATTTAGGTTCAGTTCCTGCATCCTGTGTTTTTTGGTGGGAGTCCTTCATTTTCCCACAACAGATTCTGCTTTTTGTTATAACACTTTAATTAACCAACTCTGAGATATTCAGCATATTTTTTTACCGGATAAGAAAAGGTTTCCTCATTTATCTGAGTGTTTTAATCTGTGTGTTGTAGCTGGGGACGGCCATCGGCTTCCTCCTGCCTCCAGTTCTGGTACCAAACACACCGGAGGACCTGGAGCGAACAGGTGACCCGAAAAACCAGAACCGGATCTGGACTGGGTGCTTTTAAGATGTGGGAGGAAATGACGTGAAAGCAGGTTTTACTGTGTACTTACTATATATATGTGCCGATCGATCTGCCACCGATTATAATCGGCCGATCTCTGTGAAAAAGCGTCTGATCGGTGATCGATCAGTGTCTCTAGTTGCCGATCACCTGTATCTCTTCTCAGCCTGCAGCTGCTCTCCTGCTTCCTTCTGGCTGTGCAGCATCAAACTCTGAACTGAGGAGCTTTAACGCTCACAGTGAACGGAGACGTTTGTGTGTTGCAACAGGAAATGACCTCGATGGTGAAGCACGTCACAATGAATCTAATAGGACATTTAAAAAACAAACACTTGATGGATTTGGCTGCATGGAGGCTCAAGGCAGGAACTAAAGACATCCGGGTCCAGACAGCAGGTAGAGCAGCGCTGGTACCAACACGGTCAGAAAGCTGAACAAACAACCCAACAATAATTCAAGTCTTGGAGCTGCGGAGCGAGACGCCGGTTCTGTTGGACCGGTGCTACTGGTGGAGATATTTCACAGACGGAGCCGCTGAACCTCCAGACAGTGAACTCTGACAGCGAGCAGCTGCTGAGAGCTGCAGCAGGAACTGAAACACAAACAAACAGCCAATCAGAACCAGTATTGATCAAGTAGCCAATCAGAACCAGTATTGATCAAGTAGCCAATCAGAACCAGTATTGATCAAGTAGCCAATCAGAACCAGTATTGATCAACTAGCCAATCAGAACCATCCAGGCTGTCAGGAAGTTTTGATTCAGTAACTCAGGTTTGTTTATTTTGATGCTTTTAACTTTGAATGAATGTTTCCTTTTTTTCTTGACATTATTTGATATAAGCAGATTTATTTGACTCGTATCATTTAATATTTAACAGTTTAGCTGTTAAATATTATTTTGCTGATTGTGTTGTTTTTCAGTCCTTTTGACTGAATAGCTGCTGTTTTGTACCTGTAAGTATTTTGCATGTTTATGTCTAAATTAGGTGAATTTATTGCCAGATCATTTTTCCAGATCACTCAGTATCATTTTTACCTAAAGCGAAAAATTTACAGCCAGGTGATCGGCAGTGATTAGTGATGATTGGTGATGATTGGTGATGATCGTGATGATCGGTGATCGGCCTCATGGATGATCGGATTCGGCAGCAAAAACCTGATCGGGGCGTCCCAAGTAGTTGTCATGGAAATGAGACTGACTCAGAACCTTTGTAACATGTTTCACGTTACAAATGTGAAACATGTTTTTCTCATTTCATAATTTGCTTGAATTATTTTCCATCACATGTTCACTTCCTGTGTTTCCTTGGCAACCATTAGCTGCTTCTCATTGGACGGTTTCTGGAAGCAGCTAAAGGTGATTTTCTGTCCCTCAGGTCGCAACATCAGCATCATGTTTTATGGGACAGCTGCTGTTTCCACTGGCCTCTTCGTTCTCACCGTCATAGGTACACACACACACACACACACACACACACACAACTTCATATTTCTACCCACATTAGCACTTAGCCTGACCCCCGTTAGCTCACATTCTGTCTGAAAGCTTCCTGTGTTTGGATTTTGTGTCAGAGTGATGAAGTGATGAAGGCTGGAGGGTCACTTTAAGTAGCAGCATGCTAACAATATGCAAAACATGCTATGCTAACAGCATGCAAAGTCATGCCAACTACGACTGGTTAAAGGAAAGCCATCAGATCCAGAGATCTCCTGGATCTGCAGCCAATGCGGTTCTTCAGAGTTCTGACTCAGATTCAAATGTACACCACACTTTTCAGATTCTTATTAGTTAGAAAAAGATCAATGCAACTCCAGCCACTTAAATACGTAGAGTGTTTTGACGTTCTGTGGGTTTTATCTGACATGGAGGAACTTCACTTCACCTGAATGGCTTTTTGAACAGAAATCTGACCCGTGTTTCTTTTCTGTCTGTCCTGCAGTGATGAAAGACAAACCGCCTCTGCCACCCAGCCAGGCGCAGGCCGTGTTACCGGGCGTCCCGCTGGACGATTACTCCTACAAACAGTCCATCATCAACCTGATCAAGAACAAAGCCTTCGTTCTGCTGCTCATCACCTACGGTTAGGAGGAGAATCCCTCTCTCACTTCTTCTGTTTCTGCGATTGTTCTGACCTGCAGGGATTAACCTCAGATGCTTAAAACAGTCAAACTAATCCCATCTGGCAAACATCAGGGATTAATCACTAAAAACTGCAGGTGTGTTTGACATTAATTCCAATAACTGAGATATTTCCAGTCCAGATAAAAAAGGATTATTTTTTAAAGCTGCAGGCAGAGTCACATGTTTCCCACAACCAAAACTTCTGCTTTTCAGTTTAAAGAGATGGAAGTGGGCACTGCTAGCTAAAAGGCTAGCTACGCTAACCCTAAAGCTCTAACCATAACATTAGCTCAGCTAATGCTAAAGTAATAAACCAACATGGTATTTAGCTCAAACTAAAGATAAATGTTATAGTAACATTTTGTTTAGTAGAAGCTAATGTCAAAGCTTTACACCAACATGACATTTAGTTGAAGCTAATGCTAAATTGCTCATTTCAATTGAAATTATATCTGCAGTTCAAAGACTGCAACCTGTTGCACCAATTTAATGTTGACATCATAATGTTCTACACTTCCCTTAGGTTTGGTATTTATGTCTTAGATTCTTTGTGTTTTTGTCTTAAATACATTTTTGAGGGGGAAAAGTGTAAACAGTCTTTATCCACTTCAAAATAAGAGCATGAATATAAACTAAACCTCAACCCAGATGTCAAACTTTATTCAACTGAAATTTTCAAAAACAACCAAGAAAATTAGTGCTTTAGATTTTACATCAAAAAATTAATTTAGGGGAAGCTAGGTGTGCTAAATGTTTCAAAAGTTAGCAAAAACGCTAAAGTGCTTAGCAAAAAATTAGCTTCTGTTAAATGCAGAGTCAGTATAGCACTTTAGCCTCAGCAGAGCTAATATTTACGGCTAGCTAGTGTTGTAGCTAGCGGCGCAGCAGGACAGCTGGACTCTGACGTTCTCGCTGCCGTCTGCAGGCATCCTGACCGGATCCTTCTACTCCGTCTCCACGCTGCTCAACCAGATCATCCTCCATTACTTCCAGGTAAACACCGACGATCGCCACGGTTACATCAGCAGCACGCAGAACAACGCAAGGCTAAACCCAGCAGAACCTGATGGAACCCAGTAGAACCCCTCTGGGTCGGTCCAGAACCTCTCAGAACCTTCCTCTCTCTGTTCCTCAGGGTCAGGAGCTGAACACGGGGCGGATCGGACTGACTCTGGTTCTGGCCGGGATGGTCGGGTCCATCCTCTGTGGCCTTTGGCTGGACCACACCAAAACCTACAAGTAGGCCATCCAACACTTCATCCATCCAACACTTCATCCATCCAACACTTCATCCATCCAACACTTCATCCATCTATCCAACACTTCATCCATCCAACACTTCATCCATCCATCCTTAATAGCTCCTGTCCTCCGTTGCCAGGGTAACCACTCTCGTTGTCTACCTGCTGTCCTTCGTGGGGATGCTGGTCTTCACCTTCACCTTGGACCTGAACAACATCTACCTGGTCTTCTTCACAGCTGGAGTCCTCGGGTATGAAGGGGCGGTTCCTCTGACCTCTGACCTTTCTGGTCCAACAAACAGACTGGAAACAGGAAGTTGTTTCCGGTGTAAACACTCTTGCTGATGGCGTTTACACAGATATTTACATGTCAACAGAAACAAGTGATGATGTCATAGTGACATCACAATGAAGGGCTTCCCAGAGCGCCAGATGTTTGCAGCTTTTAAAGGGCCAGTGTCGCATAAAATCAGCTTTTTATCTTTATATCGTGTTTTAATGTTTTTCCCTCATGAAAAAAAATCCTAGACTGTTGCTTGACTTGAGAAATCCTTTCATCTCCATGGCAACCATTCAGTTGTCTAAAACGCCTGAGTGGACGTAGCCCCGCCTTCGAGGTGCAGCTCCTCCCCCACTCAGCTCCTTCAGACTAGCCAGCAGCAATTAGCAAACACAATTATAGAGCCAAGCTGGTAGAAACGTTAAAGGGTTAAAGGAAGAGCCAGGTTAGGATGACTGCATGGAAGAGTTTAAAGAGACGGAGACCCAATTTCAAGACGTTAAATCAGGAAGTAAAGTTTTATAACAACTGAAGGAAACATTGTTCCTCATTGTGCAATAAAATGAATCATGGATCTGAGCAGTGAAGACGACTTTCTTCTTCTTCTCTTGTTAGGTTCTTCATGACCGGCTACCTTCCTCTGGGCTTCGAGTTCGGCGTGGAGATCACCTACCCCGAGTCTGAGGGGACGTCGTCAGGGCTGCTCAACGCTTTCGCACAGGTACCATGACGACAGGACTCTGTCCTCCGATCCGTCTCTTACTCTGGATGCTTCAAATGTTTTCCAGTTTCAGTGTTAAATGTTCATTAGAATTTACATTTATTGGTCTTGCATTATTACCATCATATTACTTGAAAATGGTGTAAAAACAGCAGCAGTACCGTTTATGATTTATTGTCCAGAGATATTTATCGTTGCCGTTCTTGTGTCTCGTTGCTCCTGCAGATCTTCGGCATCATCTTCACTCTGATTCAGGGCCGGCTGACCACGGCCTTCGATCCGCTGGCTGGGAACGTCTTCCTGTCCGCCTGGATCCTGCTGGGTGTGATTCTGACCGGTAGGCCGGGTCCATCACTGATGATGTCATCAGAGGCCGCGGTGCTCTGACTTGTTGTTTTTATTTTCAGCTTTAATAAAGTCAGAGCTGAAACGACACAACGTCAACATGGCGACGGAGGGCAAAGCCCTGCAGGCGGTGAGTGTTTCCTCCAGACGCGTCAGAGCAGCGGCCATGTTGGGAGGGGCAGGTTCATCTGAAGAGCTGAGCTGCTTTATTTTATGCAGGGATATTTATATTCATTCACAAGATGAACATAAACCCCAACATGAACCCAGTTTGATTAATAAACTTTGCAGAGTAGACAGAAACGACAGCAAAACAGATTTTATTGAAATAAAAATTAAACTGTTTATATTTTTATTGTGTTTCTCAGATGTTAGCTAAAATGGCTGCTGCATTATAAAAACATTTCTGTTTCCACAACGTTGAAACTTCAGCCTCGGAACTGAACCTGTGGATTTCTGGCTCATTAGCATTAGCTAACAGATTAGCTTGCTGTACTTCCTGTCCAGTCGCCCTCAGTGTGAGCGACCTTGAAAGCGTCGCCTCCTCATGTCTGTCCTGTAAATCTTTTGTCTGAACGCGGTGAAAAGCGTCTCGCTCTGTAAATCTGGACGTGAACTTTAACTGTCCAGCCTGTTGCTGGGACGGGACGGCGTCCACCATGCAGACTGTCCTCTACTGACCAATCAGCTGCTGCCTGCTGCTTCTTCCCACCGTAAATTCCCTTGTGTCTAACTGGATTCCTTAAAGGGCCGGTATTATGTGATCTCCAGCCACAAAATGCCATTTGATAGCACAGTCAGTAACTATGTTACCTTTAGTTACCATATATGTCTAATTTGACCTAAAAGATGCTTTTCTTCCTGAATTAAAGCCTTGAAACTGGGTTGATTCTAGATGAATTGTTTGATCTGCTGCCATCTGGTGGCGGCGCTGAGAACTGCAGGAACCAGAACTTCACATTAATCCTGTCCTTCCCTCCGCAGCATCCCACCGATCACCATGGCGACCATCCAGCTGGACATCAAGCCAACGGTGTCCAGCTGGAGCCTTCGCTCGGCGTCTCCAGGGAAACGTCTCTGTGAGAACCAGAACCAAGCCCAGTCGGGTCCAGGTTGTTACTTAGATTCAGAAACAGTCTTCAATGGTCACAGCAACGCTCCGAGTCGGGTCGCTGTGTCTGGAGTTTCAGAACCCAAACTGGATCTCCTACTGCTTCTCCGAACAGATCCAGGAGGGAGCTGCTCCTGGTCCAACCAGAACCATGATGATTGGACAGGAACAGAACCAGAACCTGGACCTGGACCTGGACCATGTCTCAGTTGGTCCCGGTTCTGGTTGGATACATTTGGACTGAATCATGACAGACTCCTTAGAGTTCTGCAGCACAAACCGGTCTGGACCGAACAGAACCAGGGGGAGCAGTGCACAGAAAAGCACAACTTCCTGTTTTCCATAGCTGTGTTTTCTCTGTGGAGCCTGTGGGGGGCGCTGTGGGGCCTCAGAAAAAAAAATGCTAACATTGAAAAATTTAAATCCCGGAAATGTTTTAATTTTAAATGTATCTAGTATTCAATCATGTTTTTTAATGAAATATAAGTTAAGATAATTTATATAAATGTTAATCTGATTATGATTTTCTGATCAAATTCATTTTTCCTAAAAGCAAGAAAGGGAAAAGTTTCTGACAAAAGGCCCAAAAATCATGAGAACTTTGGGAATAAAATAAATTTGATGTGATTATTATGAAATATTGTTTTATGTGGTAAAAAAAAAAGTCATAATATAAGATATAATATATCATGGCCAATTAAAATCAGATGTTATGAGTTAGCATTTATGCTAAATAAATGTAATAACTGTTGAATAAAAACATTCTAAAAGTTTATGTTTCTTTACATGTTTTGTATCTTTGTGAGTTTACTAAAAAGGTCAGAGGTCAATGCTCTTCGGGAGGCCGTGGCGTGGAAAAGTTTGTGAACTTCCTGTTTTGAAAACTCCTGAAACTTTTTCAGGATTTGCTGGATTTTTCATAACTTTTATTTAGTAGAGAATCGGTTCTCTGTTCTGATCACTGCTGCTATTTCTCCTCAAAGCACTCAAAGTTAACAGCATTTAGCTAACCTAAACATTTAGCTAATGTAAGCTAATACATAGCTAGTGGTAGCACTCATGCTAACATTATTATGCTAACGTTGGCTTTGTGTGTAATTTAGATTTTAAAGCTAAACTAACATACTGAAGTCGATGTTACTCAGTATGTTAGAGGTACCCCACAGGCTAACGGTAGCATTTTATATAAATTAGCATTATATTTAATTGTGATTTAAAATTTAAATCTTACAAACTGAATGGAGTACATCAGCTTTAGCTACATGTTAGCGATAGCTCATATGAAGTCATTTTAGCTAATTCTGGACATTTCCAAGACAAGAATTTTCATGGAAATTTTTAGGTTTTGAGCTCAAACTCGAGGCCAGCAGAACCGAACTCACCTTTGGGTCACAGTACAAACACCTTTGCAGGTCCTTCCAGTTTTCTAAACATTTTTCTCTCTTTTTGAAGGGAGTTAAGGGCATGTTTGGGTTTTATTGCCCCTTAAAAATGAAAATCTTTTCATTATTTCTCACTACTTTAATTGCTCGTCCTGTTGTTGGAATAATCAAGAAGGACCTCAATAAAGCAAACCGGAAGGGGCGGGACGGACCGCTGTCAGTTCCATACCTTATTCAGAAATGGGACCATTGCACTCCGGAAGTGAAGGGGGCGCTATTTCATATACTATCCGCGGTCTCCCGTTATTATTTTCTTTTGAAATCTGTGATATATCTTCATCTTTAGGAAGGAGTTTCACTCTCAGCATGTATTTAAACTTCTCTCTTTTATTTACTTCAGCGCAGCTCACAGTTTTTAACTAATTCTGTAGATTTCTGTGAATTTCTAAATCTGCTCCTTAGTCGCATTTTTTCGACTCTGCTACTGCCTCTAGTGGCGTGGGGGTGGTAGCACAACTAATCTAATTACATTACGAAATTAGAATACCATAGGCTTTATTATTTACTAATAATTTCGGCATTACTGGCACCGTAAAAGATGAATTATCTTATAAAACACCATATTTTTTTCATTTTCTTAAGGAAGTAGAGCTAATTAAATGAGATAAACAAAACCTGAAAGTGATTCCAGTTTTTGTCAATGGCCAACCTGTTGAAACTGTGGCTAATATTAAATGCCTTGGGTCACTCCTGGACAGTCAACTCAACTTTCCTGAAAACACTGGCTATATCTTTAAGAAATTTTCTCAGAGACTCTATCTTTTAGGAGACCCAGAGATCTTTGGGCTACCCAACTTGAGGTTGTTGAACTAAAATGTTAAAACTTAACATTCTAACTTGAGTTTTAACTCAACTAAACTTTTTAACTCAAGTTATAAGTTTTCATCTCCGCGGCTGGTTTGCTCACATGAACTGCAGAACAACAGACAATCTTTTAAGTAAACTTTCAATGCCAGATATAACAGTGAAACTCCTTCCGAAAGGTGAAGCTATATCACATATTTCAAAAGAAAATAAAAACGGGAGACCGCAGACAATATAGGAAATAGCGCCCCCTTCACTTCCGGAGTGCAATGGTCCCATTTCCAAATAAGGTATGAGACTGACAGCGGTCCGTCCCGCCCCTTCCGGTTTGCTGCAGCCAGACTTACTTGTCTTGCTGTTGGCAGATCAGAACCCGGAATTTTCTACCTAGGCTATGTTGCAATGTTCTTGCAGCTCATCGAGACTTTGTATACAGTTTGTTCAATTAAAAAAAAAAAAAAAAAAAAAAAAAAAGATCAGAACCCGGAAGCTTCATCTGCTGACTTTGAATTCCTAGCTGCAGGGAGACAGCGCCCCCCGGTGGCCCTGAGTGGATCAGGTTATTTTGGGGATCAGCTGTTGCTCTTCTCGTCAGCAGGACCCTCCTCTTCCTCCTCTGACCTTCCTCTGCCTGCAGAGCTTCACCTTCCTCTCCTTCGCCACCCGGATCCTGGTAAGATTTTCTAACCTCTAAATGTTCGCTCAGTTTTGCTCCTGTTTCGTTTTTCGCATTTGGAGAGTTTTTATGAAATCAGCTTCATCATCCCTTTGTTTCTCTGAGTTTCCTCCTGGAGATCCGATCTGCTTCTGTTTCACCAAACTGGATTTTATTTGTTGTTTCCAGCTGATTTTAAGCCTACAAACATTTATGTTGTATATTTAAATGTCTAAATATGTTTCATTATGTTTTAAAGTTCCATCTGGGAACATTATCAACAGGTAAACAAGTTATTTATGGAGTTACTCTGTCAACATGTTGAATTCCTGCAGGAGACGCTGTGATTGGTGGTTTAACAGAGGAGTGGGCGGGACCAAAACCTCTATGAGTCCAGGTTGGGGTCGAGTCTGAGGGTAGAGAGGGCTTGGATCTGAAGTACATGAAGCAGATAAAGAGAAAAAAGTCAAATTCTCAGCAGGACATCTGGGCATTCCACCGACACCGAACCTGCTGGCGGCAGGGCGCCATATTAGGAGGCCCTGAGAATAGAAGACAGGCAGCAGGTGTGTGTGTGTGTGTGTGTGTGTGTGTGTGTGTGTGTGTGTGTGTGTGTGTGTGTGTGTGTGTCGCTGCTAATTTTAAACCTGACAGATAAAGTAAGGAGGGCAGCTGTCAGAGCTGAGCAGAAAAACAGCAGCTGGTGATGAAGCAGAAATTTGATTTGACACGAGGAGCAAAACAATAAAACGATGAAAAGTTTTTAAAAAGGAGAGGCGAGAAAAGCAATAAGATATTAAAAATAAGGTGACGATTAAATGGTAAGAGACGATAAAAGTATCAAAAAGCTATAAAATGAGAATAAGAAACGATAAAAACTAAACAATAAGATAATAAAAACAGTGAGAAATGAGACGATAAAAATTTTAAAAACAATGAAAACGGTAAGAGACAATAAAATCTGTTTTTCAGTGACCGAGGATGGAGACGTCAGTGGAAGCAGCTGAGCTGTTGGCGCCGTCGCCCCTGGAAACCGGGAGTTTGGACGGAGACTCCGCCTCCTCGGCGACCTTTGACCCGATGGAGGAGTTCAGCCGGCGGCTGCAGGACATCCTGAGGACACACGGCTCGGCCGAACCGGTGGGTCAGGCGACGCCGCGTCCGCCCGCTGCCGTTCAGTCATAATGTTTGTGATGTTCGGTCCGACAGGTTGCTACGGACAACGAGGCGGAAAAGACCCCAGAGGAGGTCAAAGGTGACATGGAGACAGGTGAGACATTTTTCCAGAAGGAAAATGGAATGTAGAGTCAGACAAAAAACACAGTAAATTTACAGCAAAAACTCAGAAATTAATCTCTTCTGGAAAAATCTTGGAAATTTCAGTATCGAAAGGCAAAATGTTACAGATGAATCTCAGATTTTCAAAATTTTAATAAAAATATTTTTGACATTTGAAACTCTTTTTGTTTTGTTCTAGAAAATGTCTGAGATTTTTTCTGATTTTTTTTCTAGCAAATTTCCTACAAAACTGATCTTAGATCAATCCCATAATTTGCGTTGTTTTGCACTCACACTTTTTGAAATCTAAAGGTTAATGTAAAACAAATTTCAGAGTTTCAAAAGGCAAATATTTTCACGTTTTTTTCTAGAACATTTCTTAGATTAATCTAAAAAGTTGAGTTTTTTTCCATCATTTTTTTCGATTTGAAACACATTTTTCTGGAAAATGAATCTAAAAGTCTTTGATTTGATTTTTTTTTTTTTTACATAAATTTGCTCCTGTATTTCTTTCTGTCTTGAATGAACGCCGGGGTCCTGTGCAGACGTGTCCCTCATGCGGCAGCGCCTGACCAACCTGCCGTCCGCAGAGGACAGACTGGAGGAACTGGTGAGAACATTTCCGCTCTGCCGGTGAGACTCCGGCTTCAGCGGCTCATCAGCGGCTGTGTGTCGGCAGGTGGCGCTGTGGCGCGGCGAGCAGCAGAAGAAGAGCGCGCTGCAGCAGAAACTCTGCCACCTGCTGGAGGAACGGCGCTGCAGCATGGCGGCGCGCAGCCAGCTGGAGGCGCTGTGCAGAGACCTGCAGGCTCACTACGGCGCGCTGCGGGTAGGACCGGCTCACCCCCTCCAGAATCAACCAGAACCAGCTGATTTATCCAGATCCAGACTAAATGTGTCTGTAGGCTTGTGTTCCAGCAGCTGTGAGCAGACCTGCGCTAATAACAAAGCTAATTATTAGCTTAGCGCTTTAGCATTTTGCTAACTTTGAAAACAGTTAGCTTCTCCTAAATTAATTTTTAGAAATTAAGAAACATACAGGAACATAATAAAGTTTAGAAGATATTAACATAAATAAAGTTTAGAAGATATTAACATAAATGCAATATCTAAGGGCGTTATAGATTGTTGTTTTAGGTTAGATATCCCTGAATGGTTTTAGCGTCATCTAAACTTGAGTTTAAGGTATTTATAGAGTTTAATTGATAATTGAAGATAAAACCTGGATTGTACGGTAGTTTTTTGTTGCAGATGTTTTTCAGTGTAAATATTCACAGCATATAAAAGTTCTTTATCACTACAGTCACATTTTCCATTAGCGCTTTAGCATTAGCTTCCACTAAATGCCATGTGGGTATAGCATTTAGAGTTAGCTGAGCTAATGTTTATGACAGGTGTTAGCGTCAGCTAGCTGTTTAGTTAGCAGACAATGTAGCCAGGAGGCTCATGTGATGATGAAGAGAAGTGATGGGAGGACGCAGCCCTGAGGCGCTCCTTACCAGGCCTTTCTCCTGCAGGAGGAGACGCTGCGGCGCTGCAGGGAGGATGAGGAGAAGCGGAGCGACATCACCAACCACTTCCAGGAGACGCTGGTGGAAATCCAGGCCCAGATCGAGCTGCACAGCGGCCGCAACGACAAGCTGCGGCAGGAGAACGCCAACCTGACCGACAAGCTGGAGAGCCTGATGAGTCAGTACGAGCGCCGGGAGGAGGTGAGTTCATTTCAACACTTCACAGAAGGAAAAATGTAACTGCACCTTCTGATCCAGGGTTGCTCAAACTGTGGCCCAGGGGCCATTTGTGGCCCTCGGTCTGAGTTCGTATGGCCTCCTCTGCAGTTGAAGAACGACATGAATTTGACCCGCCCACTAATTGGTTAAATTCTTATTTTTAAATTACTGATGTCATTTTCTCATAACTGAAAGTGTTTTCGTGTTTTTCTTTCAAACTTTTATAAAAAGCAAAACCGTGTTTTTTGATTTCTTTACAGAAAACCAAACTTTGCTGCAACCAAATCAGCTTCTATTAAATTTATTGAATTTAGCTCAAAATAAAACAAAGTGACCCAAATCTGTTCTTAAAACTGAAAATAAATGTAAAAACTTGAACATTTTTACATTTTGGATCAAAATCCCTTCCCCACTAAAGGTCAGACTCCTTCACTTGTTTGGTTTTAGTTTTCTTTCTTTGGACTCCCTGTGGTAAAGCCCACGGCGTTTCCAGAGCTAACAAACTCTTCTGCCGTCCTGCAGAGTTTGGAGAAGATCAACAAACATCACGACCTGCAGCACAAACTGACAGAGGCCAAACTGCAGCAGGCCAACGCGCTGCTGGCCGAGGCTGAAGACAAACACAAACGGGAGAAAGAATATGTGAGTGATGATGATGATGGTGGTGAGGAAGATGATGATGATAAGCTAAATGCTTAGCTTCAAACTAAACTGTTAGCTTGCTAATTAAATATTTGGTTGGAAACTGTGACATTTATGAATGAGTGAATATGATGGTGAAAATGAACCTCCATGTTTTCTGACAGACTAAAGTCAAATTATTGCTGTTAATTTTTCTGCGTAATTTTACATTTGGTAGATTATTATGAAACATGATTAAATCAAACTAAATTCATGCTATCTGTCATGTTGCACGTATTCATGGTGACTGCAGATGATTATATGGTCTAATGTGTTTCCATATGTGCAGCAGACCCTGTGACTGAGTGACTGTGTGTCTCTGTTGCCGTAGTTGCTTAGAGAAGCTATTGACAAAACAAAGAAATGCTTCGCTATGAAGGAGCAGGAGCTGGCCATGAAGAAGAAGGTAAAGACCGTCTGTAACCGCGTCTGTTTCTGTTCCCTCTGACCAGTTACTGGTTCAGGCCGCTGAGTGGAAACTGCAGGCTAAGACTCTCAGAGAGCAGGCGACTGTCATGCAGGCACAGGTGAATATTCACGGCCAGAACACCTGGACAGGTAGCACGCTGCAGATCCATCAACCGCTGCTGGTTCTCATCACCTGAGGAGATTCTCTGCCCTCCACCCGGTTCTGATCCAACAACAGAGGCTAAAATATCATCTTTCACTTCAACAATAAAGGCATATTAATCTGAGATTAAAGCTGCGGTGTCACCAGAATAAAGTCACAATGAGACAAAATAATAGGGTCACGATACTTTGAGAAAAAAGTTGAATTAAGTGGAAATAATATAAGAAGGTTGTAATTATGTGAGAATAAAGTCATAAAATATGAGATTATTGGAATCAATAACTATTCATAATGTTGTAATAAAATTGTGCAACAAAAGTCGTAATATTACCAGAAAAAAGTCATGTTCATTTCAAAATAAAGGCACAAGAATACAAGAGTAAATTCATAACAATATGAGAATAAATTTGAAAAATATGAGAATAAACTCATATTAAAGTGGAAATAAAACGAGAATAAAGTTGCAATAATACAATAATTAAGTTGTAATATTACCAGAACAAGGTCGAAATATCACATGAGTGTATAATATTACCAAAATAAAATGTTATTAGTTTGGTGATAAAGTTGTAATAATGTTGCTGCTGGTTGCTCTTCATTAGGTTTTCTGTCAGCAGAGCAGCAAACTTATGGAAACGGACAAAATTTGGAAAATGTTTGGTTCTGAGTTCAGCTGCTGAGTCCACATTGGTGTTGTTTAAAAAGGGTATATTATCGCCTGCAGCGCCCCCTGCTGGCCAGGACCCCAAACCTTCACACAAACATCCTAAACGGCCTGAAAATGTGCTGAAGGAAATGCTGCCCCCTTGTGGCGGTTCCCCTCATCTGCAGACAAAACCAAAGGAGGAGACAGCAGAACTTCAGTGCCTTTGGAACCAGAACCATATTTTAATCAAACATGCGTGACAATCAAAGCAGGAACGACCTGGAAGTCCATCAGCCTCAGGAAACTCCTCCTTCAAATCTTCCTGTCTTCCATGTTTACGTCTTTTTTCTCCGTTCATTCGCAGCTGGCGCTCTACGCTCAGAAGTTTGACGAGTTTCAGGCAACGCTGGCCAAGAGCAATGAGATTTATGTCCGGTTCAAACAGGAGATGGACAATGTGAGCGGCTTCCAGATCCATTCAAACCTGCTCACATTCCTACAGTTAAAGTCATAAAAACTGTAATGAAGCTGAATATTTCTGTTTTTAGATGACTGAGAAGATGAAGAAGGTAGAGAAGGAGGCAAACCTTTGGAAGACCAGGTTTGAGAACTGCAACAAGACGCTGATCGACATGATTGAGGAGGTAAGCTGATTGGACCGGAAGTAAATCAGAACCAAAATGCTGAGAAGTTGATGTGATGTTCTCTAGATACTTTGGATCAGCTTCTGAATTCCCTCCAGGAAAGGAAGGAATCATCTCCCAGGACTCGGAGTCTCTCTGGTCTGAGTAACACCAGATTTTATATCTGCACGGTTTCACACTCACACAAATATCCCACTTAGAGTCTGAGCCCCACGTTGGGCACCAATCACCGAAAGGCGTTGATCAGTGGCAAAAAGATAAAAATAAAACCATCTGCTCCAAATCAGGCCAGCAGGGCAGATTTTATTTTGTGGAGCTGCATATAGAGATCCACAATCACAGAAACCTTCTTATAGAGTGAGTGAGTTTGAGTCCGCTCTCTGACCGGAGTTCGTCTTTTGACTCATCGATCAACTTCCTTCTTCACCAACTGAAACAGAAATGCAGAGGCATCAGATTTTAGCGGTCGGAGGCATTTCTCCCGCTAGCGCTAGACACACATGTATGCATTCACACTTCCCCAACCGAACCGGACGTTGTAGGCAGACGGACCGGAGTTGGGTTAAAGCAGACTAAACCGGGCTGCTGTGAATGCAGCATTGAAGATCCTCATTGTGGACCACTTGGCTAATTAAATCGTCTCCACTTATCTCAGTGGCTGGAACCAACCCAGATATTAGGTCTGGAAGTTTCTGATCAGACTGGGCGCCGTCAGCAGCATCGGTTAGCATTGGTTAGCCTAACACTCCATTTTGTTTCTTCTTCTTCTGCAGAGAACAGAGAAAGGCAGAGAGTACAACCTGTTTGTCCTGAAGATCCAGAAGCTGGAAAAGCTTTGCCGTGCTCTGCAAGAGGAGAGGAAAGGACTCTACGACAAGATCCGAGAGGTCCGCCAGTCCAGCGCCGGCCTCCCGTCCAAACTAGCCAACTTCACAGAGAACGCTGGAGTTCCTGAAGACGCTGCCATGCCGGACCTGGAGGGGCTCCAAGAGCTCCAGGAGGACGACCCGCTTCTGACGGAGAACATCATCCGGCTGCGGCAGGAGCAGGCCAAACTGCAGGAGTTTGCCGCCGCCCTGCTGGCCGCGCCGGGCGATAACGAGGAGCAGGATGAGAAAAAGGAGCTGGGCGACGAAGATGATGTCATCGTCTCCGCCATCGCTCAGTTCCAAACCAGAACCGACATCAAGAAAGGTCCGGCTTCAGCACCTGGTCAGGCAGAAGGCAGAGAAGAGAAGGCTGAAGATCCACTTGTGGTTCTGCTGAAGGGTGAAGAACTGCAGGGAACCGGGACAAAACCAACTGACCTGGTGGCGCCTCCGGAGGTGGAGCAGAGTCCAACACAAGTCAGAGAGGAGGTCCAACAGTCAGCAACCTCAGAACCAGGCAGGCCGGATCCAGAACCAGACAGACCGGGTTCAGAACCAGACAGACCGGATCCAGAACCAGGCAGACCGGGTTCAGAACCAGGCAGGGAGGATCCAGAACCAGAAACTTTGGAGACAGAATGCCTGAAGGAGACCAGTTTGTTGAAACCAGTCCTCCCAGTGGAAGAGCATCTGGTCCAGCAGTTGCCCAGTGGGCCAGAACCAGGAGAGTCCAGTAAACCGTCTGATGGGTCAACCAAAGCAGCCGGCGGGAAGCAAATCCCCAAGAAGAAGAAGAAGAGGAACAGCAAGAGCACCAGCTGAACCTCCAGCTGTGTGTGTGTGTGTGTGTGTGTGTGTGTGTGTGTGTGTGTGTGTGTGTGTGTGTGTGTGTGTGTGTTTGCTTGTAAAACCTTGTGGGGACCATTTTCGTGACACCACGTTGTGGGGACCCACTGTTCCTCGTGGGACCGAAGCCTGGTCCCCACAAGGGGAATCCTGTTTTTGGGTCAGGGGTCAGATTTAGGACTAAGGTGTGAATTGAGTTTTGGTTAGTTAGGGTTAGGTATGTAATGTTAGGGTTAGGGTAAGGATAAGGATTAGGCTGTAGAAATGAATGGAAGTCAATGGAAAGTCCCCACAAAGATAGCTGCGCAAACGAGTGTGTGTGTGTGTAAAGGTCAGCTGTCCGAATGAAGATGTAGTTTGACCGGCTGGAGGAGATGCCTCACTAACTTCTATGTTTACTGCATGTTTGGTGAATCTAAAACCAGAGTTGGTATCCATGGAAACCGCAATCAATAAAGTGACTTTTTTAACAAATTTGATGTTTTCTGTCTTCGCTTCCTGAACATCCTGACCTTTGACGTGGTCATGATCTCGAACGCTAATCAAATTAAGATCTGAAACTAAATATTTATAGTGTTAGCTAAATACTTAGCCAGCTAATTAAAACAAAGCAGTTTCTCAATCATAAAGCTCTTTGTGCAATAAATTGTACTTTAGCACATTTAAGTTGCCCTGCCGAAATTTACATAAGTTACGTAAAATATTCCATCAATATTTTTTTTGTTTTTTTGTCATTTTAAATTTATTATTATTATTATTATTATTATTATTATTATTATTATTATTATTATTATTATTATTATTATTAGTGCAGACACGTAGAGATTTTCAGTTTTACAGGCAGTGGAGGTAAATCTATAAATTAATCAATAATAATAATAATAATATCAAAAATGTCATCTGCGTGTCATCTCTGATCTGAAATCTCAACTGAATGCACTTTAATATCTGGGGGCTAAACGCGCGTTGAAGAGTGATGGAGGGACTGAAGTTGAACGATGTCATGTAATTTATGTAAATAGTTATGAAACTGTGTTATTTTCATCAAACTGTAAGATATTCCTGCTGATTTAACCTCATTAGGTGAAAGTACTGAGTGAAGAAGACCCAGACCAAGTTAATGGATCAGAACCGGAGAGTTTCAGGTGTTCAGAACCGGTTTATGGTTACATTGGGGGTCAAACCTGCCGTATGTTCTAGTTTCATTCGGCCTTTACTGGATCGGAGTGTTAGAACTTTTATTGTGAAACCCTGACATTCAACTTCCGGCATGGTGTGTATTTGTGGAGCCGAGAAGCTTTAAACGGCCGAGTGCTGTTTCCAGCCATTAATGAGCATCATCGGAACATGAAGCGGGTCGGGGCATGAACATGGCCCACAACAGAAGCTTCTTCCTCCAGGGTAAGCGATGACACTCCGCACCGGACACCGGACACCGGACACCGGACACCGGACCGGACCGGACCGGACCGCTGCAGCTGCTTTACCCGCACTCAGCCACCGGGACTCCGGCTGGCTCCATGCTGCTTCTCCCCATCATCCTCAGCCCGGCCAAGGGGGGCAGGGAGGGACGAATGTTCAGGTCTGGACCGGCTGGGGGACCGGCTAAGGTTAGGGTTCGGTTGTTTGTGACCAGAATCGGCTCTGTTCTGGGGGCTGCAGCTATCCCCGTTAGCGCTGCTGTTAGCTGGATGTAGCTGCACCGTAGCCGGGCCTTCCTGTGGGTGGGAGGGGAGGCTGTTAGCCCCAAAGCTGGCTGGCTCACCGCAGATGGAGGCGCAAACAAGTAAACAATAAACAAACAAACGGATAAACAGCATTTGATTGGCCAGAGTTCATTAACAGAATGCTAACTGATGCTAACGAACATGCTAACAGGCTAGCTGTTGATCTGAGAGGAAAACATGTAAACAGAAGCAGGATTGGTGTGAATTCAGAGGAAATATAACCTGCACAGGATAATAAATCCAAACACATGAGATATTATTATGATTCTCACTGTTACTATTATTGTAGTAACAGTTTACTATTACTGTTAGTAAATTCTATTTACTGAAATCTGATAAAAACTCCTAAAATGAGATAAAATCTCATAAATAGAAGGGGGATTCCTTCAAATTAAATATTGTACAAAATAAATAAAAATATTAAAGGAGGTTCCACAAAGGGAATATATATATATATATATATATATCAGTTATTGCTAGCAATAAAATTTCCTTGCTAAAAAGTTGTTTGTAATTAGTTTGGTCCTAATTCAAGTGTGCTGAGATATTTTCACTAAAATACTTTTTGCAGTAGAATTTGAAATGGAGGGGATAAAAAAAATCCTGATTATTTTATGTCAACATAAAACCTTTAGATGGCAACCAGCTAGTTGGTTAGTTTTTATCATAAGTCTGTTTTAGATTCAGGTCTTTCTCTTTGAATCGAGCATCAGGAGTTCAACTGGTTTAACATTTTCCTCCATCATCTCGTCTACATTGGGGCTGGTTGTCTGTGGAGCTGCAGCTGCCTGTTTGGGTCCAGTGTTCTGGTTCTGGATGTGTGGACCTCATCCAGATCCAGTTTCCTGCAGCCAGGTTGGTTCTGCAGATTACCTCCTGCTTGTGACCCAGGCTCTGCAGAGGCGTCCAATCAGCTGCTTCAGAACCAGGAAACAGGAAGTGGGAGTGTTGTGGTGCAGCTGGTGTTTCAGGTTAACGGTTCCTCAGCCAGAAAGAAGCAACAAGAGAAAAAAATAAAAATAATAGAAAACTAATTCATTAAGAAAGTGCTGCACTAAAACAGTAGCAAATATGTAAAAATAACCAAATAACTGTAATCCATGTTCGTCTGGTTCCATGTAGGACTGAAACGCTATTACAAATTAATAGCAATTAATGGATTTTTGAAATAACAGTCAACTAATTTCACTGATTGATTAATCATTAACTGGATTACACAGAGTCAAAAAAGCAAAAGGCTTTCAGAGCAGCACAGAAACCAAAACTGTATTAAAATATAAACATTTAGCATTTAATATAAAATCAGCTTTTACTCAAAACTCAAGTTGTAGTTTTAGCTTCACCTGGTTCAAATGTTTTCTTTTTTATTTTAAAAAGTGAATTTAATTATTTACCAGTTGGATGTATTTCAAATATTGTATTAAAAAGGCTTAAATGAAAAATCCGTACAAAGTGCCTTTTTTTAATCCATTTAATCGGTTAATCATCAGAATAACTGATTAATCGTCATAATAACTGATCAGTTAATCGGTTAGTAAAACAATCGTTTCAGCGTGTGGAGCGCCTCTCGGTCGGATCCGTCTGTTTCGGTAGTCGGTTCTTCAGGGTCCAGACTTTCTCCCATTCGGGTCCGACTCGCCCCCAGTCTGTGCAGTTGGAACCGGTCCAGTCCTGTTCGGCTCATGTGATGCACGTGTCCTGACCCGGTTCTGGTTTGTGTTCTGCTGCTGTTCCTGTTCTGACCCGGTTTTGGTTTATGTCTAAGCCCTGAATAGATCTGAGAGCAGGAAAGATGGAGGATTCAAGAGCAGCTGGAGCTTCTCGCTTCCTGGTGACGCCGAGGAAGAAACCCCACACCAGTAAGCAGCTATCACTTTTTATCACTGGTGCTGCTCTTATTCCTGTCACTGCCACCTTCATTAGCCTCCGTTAGCTTCCATTAGCCTCCGTTAGCTTTCATTAGCCTCTGTTAGCCTCCATTAGCTTCCAATAGCCTCCGTAAGCTTCCATTAGCCTGGGGCATGCTGTGGTGGCGTAGGGGATAGCACGACCCATGTTTGGAGGCATTGAGTCCTCGACGCGGCCGTCGCGGGTTCGATTCCCAGACCTGGCGACATTTGCCGCAGGTCTTTCCCCCTCTCCTTCCCCCCTTCCTGTCAGCCTGCTGTCATATAAGGGACACTAGAGCCACAAAAAGACACCCTGGTGGGGAGAAAAATAAAAAAAAGCTTCCATTAACCTCTGTTAGCTTCCGTTAGCTTCTGTCAGCTTCCGTTAGCTTCTGTCAGCCTCCGTTAGCTTCCAATAGCCTCCGTCAGCTTCCATTGGCTCCATAAGCTTCCATTAGCCTTTGTTAGCTTCCATTAGCCTCCATAAACTTCCATTAGCCTCCATTAACTTCCATTAGCCATTAGCCTCCGTAAACTTCCATTAGCCTCCGTTAGCTTCCATTGGTCTCCGTTAGCTTCCATTGGCCTCCGTTAGCTTCCATTGGCCTCCGTTAGCTTCCATTGGCCTTCGTTAGCTTCCATTAGCCTCCGTTAGCTTCCATTAGCCTTTGTTAGCTTCCATTAGCCTCCGTAAGCTTCCATTAGCCTCCGTAAGCTTCCATTAACCTCCGTTAGCTTCCATTAGCCTCCGTTAGCTTCTATTAGCCTTTATTAGCTTCCATTAGCCTTCTTTAGCTTCCATTAGCCTTCTTTAGCTTCCATTAGCCTTTGTTAGCTTCCATTAGCCTCCGTAAGCTTCCATTAGCCTCCGTAAGCTTCCATTAGCCTCCGTAAGCTTCCATTAGCTTCCGTTAGCTTCCATTGGCCTCCGTTAGCTTCCATTGGCCTCCGTTAGCTTCCATTGGCCTCCGTTAGCTTCCTTTGGCCTCCGTTAGCTTCCATTGGCCTCCGTTAGCTTCCATTGGCCTCCGTTAGCTTCCATTGGCCTCCGTTAGCTTCCATTGGCCTCCGTTAGCTTCCATTAGCCTTTGTTAGCTTCCATTAGCCTTTGTTAGCTTCCAATAGCCTTTGTTAGCTTCCATTAGCCTCTGTAAGCTTCCATTAGCCTCCGTAAGCTTCCATTAGCCTCCGTAAGCTTCCATTAGCCTCCGTAAGCTTCCATTAGCTTCCGTTAGCTTCCATTAGATTTGTTAGCTTCCATTAGCCTCCGTAAGCTTCCATTAGCCTCCGTAAGCTTCCATTAGCTTCCGTTAGCTTCCATTGGCCTCCGTTAGCTTCCATTGGCCTCCGTTAGCTTCCATTGGCCTCCGTTGGCTTCCATTGGCCTCCGTTAGCTTCCATTGGCCTCCGTAAGCTTCCATTAGCCTCCGTAAGCTTCCATTAGCCTCCGTAAGCTTCCATTAGCCTCCGTAAGCTTCCATTAGCCTTCGTTAGCAGAATCATTTTATACAGGTATTAAATGATTCTCTGTAATCATTACAAACGTGTTTGTTGGCAGCTTTCTGGACGCTCTCTCTGATGAATTGCAGGACTGTATCAATTAATTGGGATTAATTGATTTCCATGATAATCATCAACTAATTTAGTAATTAATCGCTAACTGGAGCGTCAAAGCTCCAAAAGCATGGTCACTGTGGAAGTCTCAACATTGTTATTATATTAGAATATGTGATGAAAAATGTTTTGAAAACTCAACACAAAACGCTACAAAGTAAAAATATATATATAAAGGGGAAAATCTGCAAACTCGTGTCACTAAACTGAAGTCCTCCTGACCACTAGGGGGAGTCTGGAATTGTTCCGTTATATTAAATAACTGCATGCTAAAAAAGCAAGTGGAGTGCACTTGGTCTTTCTTCCACCCAACTTTCTTCTGAACTTCCTGTCTTTACTGAGTGCTTGGTGCTGGATAATCTGCTGGTCGACTCCCCCTAGTGGTCTGGAGGTCTAACATCAGTTTGTGGCTTTTTATACTTGTTTTTTGCGACAGCGTTTTTCTATTGCGTTATTTTTTGTGTGTTTAGGAGTTTACATCATTTGAGTTTGCTTTTCGTTTGAACCTGTGGGCCACCGTACTGAGCCCAGCAGAAATAAGTGAATCTTTAACATCACAAAATGAAGTTATCACAGAATTTTTTATTTAAATCTGTGAAACAGTAATTAAGGCAATCAGGGATGAAATACTGTAAAGATCAGAAGTTTACATACACCTGTTTGAAATGAAATCAGACGTAAATTTTCTGGGTATTATTTATCTTCAGGTTTGACATGAATAACGTTCATCATGATTTTACAATCAAGCCTTTCTCCTCTAACCGCCACACTACAGACAGGTCAAAGGTCATCATGGCTGACTGTTCTGGACTCTCTTCTCTGCAGGGCGAGCGCCATGAGTGAGGAGGAGATGGAGCGGCAGCAGGTGACGCCCCCGGAGGAAAAGAAGGTAACTCCTCCTGGTTCTGTCCCGGTTCTGACCCGGTTCTGGTTCTGATGCTGCTTTGTTCTGCTCCAGTCTCCTTCGTTAAAGCACTACAGTTCTCCCGACCCGCTGAGGACGTACGGAAACCGACCCAGCAGCCACATGCGGTCGCTGACCCGGCTGACCCCCCGGCGGTTCAGGTACGGCCCAGTTCTGCTTCTTCATCAGTACTAGTCTAACTGGTTGCACTGGTTTGTTGTTCCAGGACAGATTATCAATAATAGTCAATAAATAAACTATTATCAAGTTTTAACTCATCAAATTATCAAAGTGTCTTCAAAGAGTCGATGTAGATAATGATGCTGTGGGCAGGAAAGATCTCGACTAGCAGTCAGTGTTGCATTAAACCTGAAGAGGCCTCTGACCGAAGAAGAAATGTGAAAGTCTTATCACCATAAGACATGCTAACAGCGTTAGCAAGAAATTATGGCCTTAAAATGTCTTAAATCAATTAAAAAAGTGTAAATTGGACTTAAATACGTGAATCGCAGGTCTGACAATTAATCTGTCATCTTGTTGGTTTTTGTTTGACTCTTGTGGGATTTTTTATCAGGCAAAAATTTGAATTGCACTCAAATATCTGTTAATATACCCATGCTAGCTTCCTAGCTTTTTACGGTGTCCTGTAGTACAGAACCATCAGCCATGACAGTCAAAACAGTTTCACTTGGAAAGCAGCGTGGAGCCAGCGACGACTCGGTGCTTAGAACAAGAAGTTATAAACATGTAATAAGAAAAAACATTAAACAGATTTAAATAAAAAAAAAATTAATAAGGTGCTAAGCTAGCTAACTAAGTAGCTCTTTTGCTAGTTAGCTTTTGCACCAGAGCATATTGTCGACAGCTTGCTAGCAGGGGTATGTTAGCAGCCAGTTAGCAGTAGCCTCAAGCGTGTCTCTCTGATTGGACAGAAAACAGGAAGCTGTCAGAACCTCCTCTGATTGGATGGAGAAACTGGTTAAACCCAGAAGGTTCTGAAAGTTCCACCAGATCAGAACCTTCATCACGCTGAGCTGAAAATCTGGAAAAATCTTGTAAGTTAAACTGGAAAATGGATCAGAATGAGAACTGGGTTAACTGGGTAGAGTCCAGCCTCTTGTGACCCGGTTCTGATGGAAAGATGGTCCAAACAGCAGTAGGCCTTCATTATTCTCTGCAGAGGCTGGTTCTGGTTGGTTTCTTATTTGTCCAGCCGGTCCTGGTTCTGGTTCTGATCCTAATCTTGGTTCTGGTCCGCTCTCTGCCCCATAGCGACGTGGCGCTGCCGGTACCGACACCGTCCTCCACCAGAACCGACCTGAACCTGATCTTCACCTCGGCGCTTCCTCCAGGGATCGTCCTGCAGGGCCGCCACTTCCAGCACGCCCAGGTGCCGTCGGCCGGCAGGAAGCCGGGTCAAAGGTCAGCAGTCCTCACGCGCAACGCTTCTGCCTCCTCATGTGGACGTCGCTACAGACGCTCTGTTGTCCCTCCTGTCCCACAGAAACAGCTTCTCGTCCACACAGCCGGCCGTGGAAGTGGACAGCATCGTCCTCACCTGTCCAGAGTCTCCAGGTAGAGTCCTGCGTCGCTGCTTCACGTTACCATGGAAACAAGCATAGAGTAGACAGTCAGCGTTAGCTTGGAGCATTAGCTAAGGCTGGTTTCTGATCTATCTACATCAGAAACAAACCTGCAGTGTTGCTTTGACTCTTTCATGTCAGAGAAATCCTTTAGTCTCCATGGCAACTGTTCAGCTGCTAGTCGTCTGGGTGGACGTAGCCCCGCCTTCAAGGTGCAGCTCTCCTCCTCCCCCACTCAGCTCCTTCAGACTAGCCAACAGCAGTTAGCAAACTGCTGAGCTCATTATAGTAAAACCATTAAAGGGTTAATAGAGGAGCCATGTTGGGACGACTTCCTGGAGGCGGAGCTTGAGAGCAGGAGTTCTTAAAGAGACAGAGGCCCAAATTCACTTTCTGTTTAGTCAGAAAGTCAAATTTCTCTCAAGTCATATTTGATATAAACTTTTTTTTTCTCTGAAGAGTTTTTGCGGCGCTAGTGGCTCGTATTTTTGTGACAGTCGCCAGACAGGAAGGAGGGTGAGGAGAGGGACCGGGAGTCGAACCTGTGACGTTCGTGTCGAGGACTGAGGCCTCCAAACGTGGGGCGTGCTAACCCGCTGCACCACCACAGCACGCCACTAAATTACATTTTTAAAACAGCTGAAGGTAGCACAGTTACTGACTGTGATAGGAAATGTCACTTAGTGCCTGGAAAACACCTCCTGTCTGACTTTTACTTTGACTATACCATAGCGTTAGCCCCGCCCAGCAGAACCAGTTGATTTCACAGATTAATAAATACTTGGTGTGCAGTAGCAGAACATACCATCATTAATTCTCAAAAGTTATTTTTTTAAATAATTTTGCTTTAATGATATTTATTTTATCCTTACAGACTTGATCAATTTTAAGTTATTAATCATTAATCTGAGTCAGGTCAGTGGGCGGGGCCAACTCAGCTCTAGTTGACAGTGATTGGTCTGAGGTCGACCAATCAGATGTTAGATCCGTTTCATCCAATCATGTTCCACCACAAATATAAAAATGAATTATTTTCACAGTTAAAGCTCCAACATTCTGATAGTTTCTGTATTTTATCATTTCATGTCTGCATGGATGTATTTCTGACAGCAGTAGGTGTTTCTGCAACCACCGGAGCTGCTGTCAGAATGAGTCCTGGTCGTCATGGCGACAGGTTAGCTGATCTGCCTGTTCTAACTGTTGCAGAAGAAGAAACGCTGAGCATCAAGCGGCGCATCCAGCAGAGGAGGAAACCGCTGGAGGACGTCGGCTTCTCTCCACAGCTCCAAGCCCCCGAGGTGAGAGAGGCCGCGCCGCGTTTCCCACAATTCATAGCTGAGACACACACCAGGAAACACACACACACACCAGGAAACGCACACACACACACACACACCAGGAAACACACACACACACACACACACACACACACACACACCAGGTCCGACTCCTGATGGTTTCGGTTTTAAGCGTTTTTGTCTATGGATCCTTAAACATGAAAACGTTTCTAAGGAAAGATTTATTTTATTGTTATTGTTTTTAACCCTCTGATGCATAAGTGGGTTCTATTGGACCCGGTCAGATCATCTTTTTGCAATATCTTTGTAATGGAAAGTTTTCATCACTGTGTGTTTGTTTCTACTACCTTGTGGGACCGAACCTGGACCCACATGATGAAACACTGTTTCTGGGTCAGGGGTCAGATTTAGGACTAAGGTGTGAATTGAGTTTTGGTTGGTTTGTAATGGTTTGTAATGGTTTGTAATGGTTTGTAATGGTTTGTAATGGTTTGTAATGGTTTGTAATGGTTTGTAATGGTTTGTAATGGTTTGTAATGGTTTGGGTTGTTCTGCAGAACGCAGCAGCTTCTGTCCTTCGCTGGTCGTTCAGCTTTGGTTTCAATTCCCTTCAATCGTCGTCAACATCTAAAGAATCATTTCATTTTAAATAAACATCATAAGAATCGAATGTTTTCTCAACAGAAGAAAACATTCGATTCTTCCATTTCTGAGTCGTCGATGCTTTTATTTTTCTGCTTTTACATTTTTTTCTACATGCAAATGAAGAATAAAATGCTGAGTGAATCTTTCTGCCCGTGTCCTGTGCAGCCGGGTCGGCCCGCCGTCTACCACTCCGTGTGTCTGAAGTGTCGCCGGCCCAGTCAGCTCGGCAGCAGCTGCTTGACCTGCGGCAGCGGCGACTCTCTGGCGCCGCCCCCGACCCCGCGACCTCTGGCGGGGCCGCGGCCCGCCCCGTCCTCCCCCGACCCGCGCCCCGCCATCCGGTCCCAGAACCCGGCCGGATCCGTCGGGATCCAGCAAAACTTCTACAAACCCGGCACCGCCATGCCGGTGCGCATCTCTGCCAGCAGGGCGGCGCCGCTGAGCAACGGCAGGATCCCGCCGCTAGCCGGGACGTCGGGCTGCTGCGGAGCCAAAGGGAAGCGAGCGGCGGCGGCGGGGCAGCCGCCGGAGCTCAACGACCCCAGTGAGCCACGGGAATCACGATCCGGGACGCTCGCGGTTTTCCGATGCCGCCAGGCTGACCTGCGTTCTTCTTCTGCAGTCGTCCTGTCCAGCGACGAGGAGGAGGCGGAGACGGGCAGCACCGGAAGCGTGAACCGATTGGACAACGTCTCGCCTCGACCCGCTGACTCCGCCCACTCCTCTCCGGCGCCCTCCGGAGACCGAGTGGAGGCGGCGGTGAAGAGCGCCGCCGAGCAGGAGGAGCTGAACGCCGACTTCTTTGAGGACGTCAACACGAAGATCACGATCCCACGGCGAGCCCGCATGAAGGACCAGGTGAGAATGGGAGTTTACTGGGAGTTTACTGGGAGTTTACTGGGAATCAAACCTTCTCTTCTTCCCCTGTTTCCCAGTTTGGGAATCAGCCTCCAGTCGAGTCGCTGACGCCGAGGAGGAAGAAGCCCAAAGTGGCGCTCACCAAGTGTGACAGCATCATCCTGGAGTGCCGCAGCGTTCGGATCGGGAGTCTGAGGCGGATGGTGACGAAGCCCGTCATCGTGAGTCCGATCGGTTCCCAGTCGAGTCGTTCAGTTTACAGCTCGCTGCTTCTTTTGTCAAAAAAAGTTGCTATCTTTGTCAACCTTGCTGGGTTTGTGCTGGTTGTGTTTTTGTTGAAAAGTCACTGAATTTCAGAACATCAGTGACACCAGAACCTAAAGTTCTGTTACCAAAAGAACTTCCAGAACCTCAGCAGAACCGCAGGCCGGGATCCTCCGTGCTGCGCCGCATTGATGCATGGATTCATGAAAACCTGAACTGAGTTTACAGAAATGAACAAACCTTTTATGAGTCACACATTTCTGTTAAAATGTCGTTTTTATTGAACTGATTTAATAATCTGATCACTGCAGCTCAGATCAAAGTGGAACATAAAAGATTAATTTAATTTGTTGCTCTTTTCCAGTTCTCTGTGGACAGCATCCAGGTGGAAGCTGAAGGTGAGGAGCAGCTGTGATTGGCTGGCTGCAGCAGGCAGGCTTCCTGCTGATTGGTTAATCCCAGAGAATATTTAAATCCAGATGACCTCAGGTTGACCTCACGTTGACCCCGTGTTGACCTCAAGTTCACTTCAGGTTGACCTCAGGTTGACCTCATGTTGACCTCTTGTTGACCTCAGGTTGACCTCTTGTTGACCTCAGGTTGACCTCATGTCGACCTCAGGTTGACCCCGTGTTGACCTCTTGTTGACCTCAGGTTGACCTCATGTTGACCTCATGTTGACCTCTTGTTGACCTCATGTTGACCCCGTGTTGACCTCGTGTTGACCTCATGTTGACCCCATGTTGACCTCTTGTTGACCTCTTGTTGACCTCTTGTTGACCCCGGGTTTCCTGCTGTCCCTCCAGGTGCGCTGCCCGGCTCTGTGGAAGACGTTTACCTGCAGACGTCGGAGCTGGTCAGCTGCGAGTGGTGCAGCGTCCGGAAGCTTCCTGTCCTGTTTTTCCAGACGACGGCGGACGAGTGTGTGCGCCTGCGCTCGCAGCTCAACATGTCGCAGGAACAGGGGGGCCAGTGGTACGACTGCAACGCAGAGCGTGAGTCCAGACAGCTTCCTGTGTCAGAACCGGGTCAGAACTAGAAGGTTGAAACTAAAACTGCCAGAAACTCTCAGGGTTTCCAGTCTTTTGTTTTCGCGCTTATTGTATCTGGTGTTTGAGTTGATAAGAACCGGGATGAAGATGGATGTGAGGTTTTGTTTCCTCAGACGTAGATGAGAAGTACATCGTGCTGATCTTCGAGAACGGCCTGGTGATGAAGGAGCAGATGATCCTGGAGGACATCCTGACCGTCATCGGCCGCAACAACAAACTCAGCAGCTTCCCCACCAAGCTGACCTTCGACGAGGCCAACATCCGCCTGGTCAACTACAACAAGGCGTCCAGCCAGAAGGTCGACAAGGTGCGTTCACTGACCAACGGAAAATCAGGAACTGGTTGACATTTCCGATCCAAACAGGAAGCTGTTTGAGGCAGAACCTCGGATCATCTGGACGCTCCTCGTTTGATTTATAGTCAAAACAATTAATTGGTTTAATTACATCAGAAGTAACTATATAAATATTACCTATAATGTAAAATGTTCCAATTTTGGCACATTAGATTATTTTACTTGAACTTGTCTCACTTACATTTGGTGTATTTAGTTTCATTGGCGTTAGCTTAGCAACTTTAGCTTTGTGTTTTCTGACTAATTTTAGCATCTCGGTTTGTTGCTAATCCACATGCAGCTCATTTGATCACATTCCTGTTTTGTTTTTATTTTCCCTGTTGGTCTGATTTTTGTTTTGCGTCTCTGTTTAGGAGACCTTGGTTCTTCTCTCTGTGCTTCTTGGGTTTTTGGGTCAATATTTGTGATTAGGTCTCATTTCTGATCATGAAATTAAACAGGATGAGCTTCATTAAGGTTAGCATTAGCTTTAGCGCCGTTAGCTTTGTGTCCAGTTTGTGGTTTTTCTATTGTGACCGCTAACTGGAATGGATCTGATTTGATGTGGTTCTGGTTCTGTCTGAACCGGACCTTTACTCAGCCTCTGGTTGGTGTTGGACCCCCAGGTGAAGCTGGAGCCGCCGGCCCCCAAAGCGCCCCCCGCTGGTGGGATGTCGACTCGCACGCGGATGGCGACGCGCCAACAGAGCGGCTCGTTCTTCGATGAAGACGAGGAAATGACGGACCTGCAGCCGACCTTCTCTGGGCCCGTCATGAAGTGAGTGTCTCTGCTGCCCCCTGCAGGCCAGCTGGCTAACTGCCGTTAACCTGCTGGCGTCTGCCCCCCAGGCTGATGGTGTACCCCCCGCCTCCAGCCAAAGGCGGGATCTCCGTCACTAACGAAGACCTGCACTGCCTTAACGACGGGGAGTTCCTGAACGACGTCATCATCGACTTTTATTTGAAGTCAGTTTTTATCGTTTCTGCTTCTGCTCGCATTGAAACGGATTTAAAACTTCTGGTCATTTCTGATTCTCTGTTTTTTAGATATTTAGTTTTGGAAAGATTAAAAAAAGATGCACACAGGATCCACGTGTTCAGTTCGTTTTTCTACAAGCGGCTGAACCAGCGAGAGCGGCGAAGCGGCCCGGACACCGTCAACCTGCCGTAAGCGCCGCCATGTTTCAAGCCGCCATGTTTGAGGCCGCCATGTTGGAGGCCGCCATGTTGGAGGCCGCCATGTTGGAGGCGGTCCGGTCGGTTCTACTGCTGAGCTAAACTCTGATTGGCTCCTCAGGATCCAGAAGAGGAAGCACAACAGGGTGAAAACGTGGACGCGGCAAGTGGATCTGTTCCAGAAGGACTTCATCTTTGTTCCCATCAACGAGTCGTAAGTCGCCTTGACCCCTGACCTTTCATCTGATTTCTGCTCTTTAATTTCTTCTATTTTCTTTTTTTCTCATTAAAATCCTAATTTACATAAAAACAGGCCTGGAGACCTAACAATCCGGCACCTGAACCCAGTCTGACCCAGTCACCTGGTGGTTCAGCCTCAGTGAACGGAAGCAGCAGAAAGTCTCACGGTTTCCCTCATAAGGTTAAAGGTTAAAGGTCAGGTGGATCTGTCTCTCCCCAGGGCCCACTGGTACCTGGCGGTCATATGCTTCCCGGGCCTGCACGGCCCGGTCCTGGAGAAGAACCCCATGTACCTGGACCCGCCCGCGGCCTCCGGGTCGCCCGGGTCGCCGGCCGGGCCGCAGGCGGAGGAGAACATCCCGGACCACTGCCGGCCGCTGTCCCCGGACGGCCTGGACTGCTCGTCCGAGGAGCCGTCCCCCGCCGTCCCGGAGGAGCCCGACTGCGACCCGAACGAGTCGGGCCAGAACCCGCCGGGACCGGGCCGGGCCGGCGCTGAGCCCCAGTTCAGCAGTAAGTGGATCTAGAGGTTCTGCTGCTGTGTGGTGTTGAACCCGGATCAGAACCGTCTGTTACTGTCTGAAGGTGAGCTGCACCGGATCAGCGTCTGTTACGGAGACGACGCCTTCGCCTTCTCTGACGACCAGAGCTCCTGCCAGGTACCGATCCGCGTCTCGTTCCCGACTGGACCAGCAGACGGGCCAGAGCGGTTCTGGTTTAACACGATGAATCCTTCAAATGATCGATCAATCGTCAGAATAACCATTAGTGGTTAATAATCGATTAATGGCTGTGTTGATGGATTCAGGACGAGTGCAGCGACGACGGGAACACGGCTGACGACACCGGCGCCACCGAGACCAGCTTGGCCTCCAAACCCGTCATCTGCAAACAGTGAGTGGGTCGGACCCGTCAGAACCAGCAGCGCCCCCTGCTGTTCTGACGGGTCCCTGTCTGTTCTCAGACCCTGCATCCTCATCATGGACTCCCTGCGCGGCCCGACCCGCTCCAACGTGGTGAAGACTCTCAGAGAGTGAGTGGGATGCGTTCAGGTTCTGATCCGGTTCTGATCTGGTTCTGATGCTGGTTCTGATCCGGTTCTGGTCCAGGTACCTGGAGGTGGAGTGGGAGGTGCGGAAAGCGACGCAGCGGGGTTTTGGGAAGGAGGTGATGAAGGGTTCCAGCCCCCGCGTGCCGCAGCAGGACAACTTCAGCGACTGCGGCGTTTACGTCCTGCAGTACGTGGAGAGCTTCTTCGAGGTCAGAGCCGTCCGCCATCTTGTTTCTCACCCACAGGAACTGTTCCAGATAAACTCTGAATTGGTCCATCTTTGTTTCATTTCTTGTGTAAACATTTGGCCTGAGGCGCCTCAGTGCTGCCCTCTGTGGGTTGGAAGGTGAATTCTGCTGTTGGCTAAAAGCCCCGCCTCACTCGGGCTGCGTTTGATGTCTGTGGGAACTCGGAGTTCTCCAGCTCAGTCTTTACCTTCCTCCATCTTTAATCTCTTCAGTTCAGAGCTGCAGGCGCGAAACATAAAATCAACCTTTTCACCTGACAAAATTTAGATGACCGATTAAAAATCAGCTTCACATGAGAGAAAAGTGTCCAAAGCAGAAAAAAGTCGTTAACATTGTGGCTGTTTTTTTCCCTTAAAGATGAATTTTCACATTTAAACCGTTTTATTTCCGTTCTGCTCCAAGATCATCAATAACCCAGATGCATGCTGGGATACGGCTTTGGGTTTGGGACTGAGGCTGGAGTTGGGGATAAAACTAGAACCAAAAGGTCTACAATGTGGAGTGACGCCCCCTAGGGGAGCCAGGGAGTACTGCAGCACTGCGTGAGATTAGGCAATTTATAATAAATATCTTTGTCTTCAAATACACATTCATGTAAATCCAATAATAAGAATAATAATAATAAACAATAACATCATTTATTTCAGACAGAAACTGAGGTAAAATGATCTCGATTTTAGTAAAATAATAGAAATCAGATTCAGTCATGTCCATGTTGATGTTAGATTTCAGGTTTTCAAGCCTCCAGAGGTTCTGCTGTGTCCCGGTTCTGATCCATCCCGGTTCTACTCCTCTCTCCAGAACCCCATCCCCAGCTTCCACCTGCCCATGAACTTGTCTGACTGGTTCCCCCAGCAGCGGATGAAGACGAAGCGGGAGGAGATCAAGGAGCTCATCCTGAAGATCAAAGGTCAACAGGAAGTGGACAGGAAGGAGTCGGGCCGGGCCGAGGAGCCGCCCGGTTCCCCTGAGGAGGTCGAGGAGACGCTGGGATCTGAGCCCTGATAGTCCCGTTTTCTGGAGACGGTCCTGGATCGCCTGCCTACGTTAAAAACACATCAGACTTGAAATTTGTACCGAGTGAGACATCACATGTAAATACGCTGCCTTTGTAACTTCCTGTTTAGGACTCATCCGTGGAGCGTTAAGTTATGGATCCATACGCGTCTCGTCCTGCGGGAGGCGCTGTTCTGCTCTTGCATCGTCATTTTTTAATCTTGCCTTGTTTAGAGGAGCCGGTGACAATAAACAGAAGCCTGAGTTCAGAGCGCGCCCCCTGGTGGACAGGAGGCCAGTAGTTAGGAGCTTGTTGTGTCTGAATGAATCAACATTAAAAACAAACTGATGCAAGAGCAAATGCGAATCCGTCTCTCTGTATGCTGCTGGTTCTGGTGGTACGACCCGACGGAACCGAACCGTCATGATGGTACCAACCCGACAGAATGGAACCGAACCGACCAGATGGTACCGACCCGCCTGAACTGAACCGTCATAATGCAACCGCCAACCCGAGCTACGGACACGTGGGAACCGACACACAACAAACCCGACCCAACGGGTTCGTTTTCGTAATAACCAAAAGGAGCTGACATAGACCTGACAGTACCAACCTGATGGACCCCACACGACCAGAAATTACACTATGTAACCGAGCCGACGGTACCAACCCCATGGAACCAACACCGACCCAGCCAGCCCGGCTCCAGGCGAGTTTAACGGGAGCATCGGCTTATTCTGGAGGCAAAATGAATCTATGTAGCAATAATAATATGAGTCAAATAAAAGACAAAGGAACAGTGCAGTAAAACTACTTTATAAATACATTTTCTCCTAAAAAGTTACGCAAGTCAATGTAACAAGTACTACCCACTTTTAACATAAACAACACCAGCAGCCTACAGACTGCTAGTTAACAAGCTTAAGGTGCTGCACTGGTGGTAGCTAGTCATCTGTTGGCTAACGTTAGCTAGTCATCTGTTGGCTAACGTTAGCTAGTCATCTGTTGGCTAACGTTAGCTAGTCATCTGTTGGCTAACGTTAGCTAGTCATCTGTTGGCTAACGTTAGCTAGTCATCTGTTGGCTAACGTTAGCTAGTCATCTGTTGGCTAACGTTAGCTAGTCATCTGTTGGCTAACGTTAGCTAGTCATCTGTTTGGCTAACGTTAGCTAGTCATCTGTTGGCTAACGTTAGCTAGTCATCTGTTGGCTAACGTTAGCTAGTCATCTGTTGGCTAACGTTAGCTAGTCATCTGTTGGCTAACGTTAGCTAGTCATCTGTTGGCTAACGTTAGCTAGTCATCTGTTGGCTAACGTTAGCTAGTCATCTGTTGGCTAACGTTAGCTAGTCATCTGTTGGCTAACGTTAGCTAGTCATCTGTTGGCTAACATTAGCTGCATCCAGCAGCTTTACTGAACTCAGTCTTAGTTTGTAGAAAACTGTAAAGTTTTTTGTGTTTTGCTGCTATGATTCTAACACCTGAGCAGCTCTGCACGGCAGCAGCAGGTCTCCTGCACCACAGGTAGAAACTCAGTGAGAGCGTCTTAGCGCTCATGTTGCGTTTAAAGGCGGCTCGGAAAAGCAGGTTACAACATGTTAACAACGGATTAAACAGTTTTAACTGCTGAAAAAAGTGATAGAAGGCAGATATGGGAAGTGAATCAAACCGATAGAGGAATAACAGAGAGTTGGCACTTTAAGGTAAAAACAACAAACAGCTTCCAGTCCAGGGGAGCACAGCTGACTGTGGGCCTGAACCATGTGGATCCTGAAGTTCCTCATCACTGGCATGAGATAGGAAGTAAGTACACCCTCTGATCTGCTTCACTGAGAAATTCAGACATGAAAACTGAAACCTTAAAAATATTTCAGCTATTAGATCTAGAAAAACACTAGTAAAGATTTTAACTCGGATCACCAAAAGTTCCTCAGAGTCGATGCTGAAGGCAGCAAGGGGCTCCAGTAGCAGTCTGTGTTACAGTGGCTCTGAATTAGCCTCTGTATCTGTTTTGCTCCATGGAACCAGAACTCCTAAACCTTTCCAGTTGTTTGAATGGACTCTAATGAGCTTTGGGTCGTCGTTCTGGCAGAACCAGCCCTCAGCATGACTCTGCCACCACCGTGTCTGACAGCCATGATGCAACAGAACCAGCAGGTTCCATCGGGTCCAGGGTCCTGAGACGGGTCTCTGTTCTGCTGGAGCAGCAGAGGTTCAGGTCTGTCACGTTGACCTCTGACCTTTACTGGATGAGCCGGCATGGAGGCGTTCTGGTTCTGCTGAGGAGTTCAGGACCTTCTGGATGGTTCTGGACCTGTTTGGTTCTGTGTTCGTCTTTCTGATGGTTTTCAGTTCTCGCAAATTTTTTATTTTATTTTTAAAATGAATATTTCAAAATTTCCTTCCGATTCAGATAAATTTTTAAAATGTTAAAATAATTAAAGCAAAAAATACAAAAACACCAAACTGACGGTTTACAAGTTTATTAGAAAAATAAGTTTATCATGTACAGTAGAAAACATTTAGTCTGCAGCAGCGCACACACACACACACACACTCGGAAAACTCTCTGAAAGCAGCTCATCGTCTCAGAATCCGACCAGAACCTCGGTCCAGATTCTGTTTAATGGCAGAAAAGCAGCAACATGATCCTGTGCTCGACTACATCTCCCACAATGCCTTTCACCTCTGAGCCACCAAAGGAAGCCAGGCCAACTTTCTGACCCAAACGGTTCTGGCTCTGGACCGGAACCGGGGCTGCAGAGGGAGTGTGGGTCAGGTCATGTGAACAGAACCAAATGAACCCGACAACCTTCAGGCTGCAGCTCCATCTGCTGCCATGGCAACCCCGTCCTCAGCTAGGGAACCAGAGTGGAACCGGATCATCAGGAACCAGACCCCGGTTCTGACCGCCGGTCCGGTTCTAGAGCTGGGATAACGAGGCGTTCAGGGTGAGAAATAAAAACCAGAAAATGGAGCTTTTCAGTGATTTTTGTTAAAATCCGTTTAAATTTGATCAGTTTCTGATCTGAGGAAACACATTTAAAAATAATTTTCTAAATTATTTTAGTGAATAAAAATTTACTCACTTGGTAAATTTATTTTACATTTACGTGAAAAATATAACTGTCAGATAATTAGCTTTTTAAGCACATTGAATAAGTACATGATGCTAATAGTGGAGCTAGCTCTTAGCGTTACGTTTAGCGCTCTTTCAATTTATCTCCTTCTGGGAGGAAGCAGAACTTTCAGTCGCTGATTTTAAGCCAAATTTGCTAAATATTTTAGTTTTGTGCTGCTCTGATGGAGGTCGGGTCCATTCGAGGCGGTTCTGATAAACATGTTTGACTAACTTCTGCTTGGCGCCTGATGATGGACTCCACGCCGGGGTCCATTGGGTCCCCTCCTCTGGGTCAGAACCGGAGGCCTGAGGACGGTCTGGGCCGGGCCAAAGTTCCGGCGCCGTCCGGTCCGGACTCTGGGTCCTCTGAGGTAGTTAGCGGTCGGCTGGAACGGCTCGGTGCTGATCTCAGATCATCGAGCCCGTCTTCAGAACAAACCCAGAGTTCACTCCAAGCTAGTGGCAAAGCTCGGTCCAGAAGGATCCCGTCCAGCGCCGGAGGTTCCTCTGAGTCAGCTGACCTTACCGTTCCCTCCAGCAGGGGGCGCCGCCCGGCCCGGTCACAGCGACTCGTCAGCGGCGACCTCCGGCCCTTTTTCCTGCTAGTCGGGTAACAAAAGGAAGAATTAGAGATGGAAACGAGACGCGTCTCATCGACACTCATCATCTGCTGCAGCAGGAAGCATTCACAGCCTGACAGCGCATGCATGTGTTAATGCACACGGCTCGCTAGCAGGACACGCTAGCAGGACACGCTAGCAGGACACGCTAAGACAGCAGGGAGCGGACAGGTGAGCAGCCATAGAGCTAGACTGAATAGATCGACGCTCAGGTGAGTCATGCAGAGAAGCAGCAGCACATGCAGGGTTAGCAGTGGTGGGCACGCTTCCGCTAATGCGCTAATAGCGGTGCTAACTATTAGCTTAGCATTTTTGCAAATTTTGAAATCATGTAGCAAACTTAGCTTCAACTTTACTATAGCATTATTACAAATTGTCTTATTGCAAATTTCTTGTACTCTACGACTTTATTCACGTCACGTTTTTATATTACGACTTTTTTTCCGAATTGTGACTTTATTCTTTTAATTGACAGAAATCAATTTTTTTCTTTATTGTCATAATATTGCAACTAATATCCTACTAACATGAAGTTATTTTTGTAACATTACAATTTATTCTCATTGTATTGTGACTTTATTGGATTATTACATCCATTTTATTACTTTGACTGTGATATACTACAACTTTATTCTTGGATTATTATTAATTTAGTCAACAAATACCTATGATAAAGTTTAACAAAAAGCAAAACAAAGTCAAAGTGCATTACAGGAAATAATGTCTAAATTAAATTGATACTTCGACGTATCCACTCAATACGGCGCTGGTGTAGCACAGTGGCTAACGTCTTGCTTAGCGCAGTTAGCTTGTCGGTTAGCGGTCCCACCACTGCGGTTAGAATCCAGCAGGGAAACAGCGAGGAAGATCCTTCTGGGACAAGAAAAGCTTCGCTCTGAGACTAAAGTCAAATTGTGCTTCGACTCCCCCCCTCAGCTGTTGATGCTGCGTCCAGTGAATTTAGGACACCAATTTGTGAGACATTTATGTTTTTGGACATGAGAGGAACTGATAAGGATGGAGTATGTCACTACACATACAGAAGTAGGTGATCTGGGATCTGATGGCATGCAAGGTGACGCTGGAGCACGGGGCCAACACTGGCAAACCTTCAGTCCATTTCTTCCACAAGGAGCCTTAAATTTGAAGGAAATTTGAAGAGAGAATTTGCCCAAACATGAATTTAACACAATTTGAAGTAGTTTTTGTACACGGGTGTGTGTATGTTTATTAAAGCAGACAAACAGCAGAGAATACAAGCCGAACAGGACTGCTGGGTCCTCTGGTTCTTCTCAGGAACAACAAACGCAATACAAATCGTCATTTCACCGCTTTAAATACATGTTTAGGAGACAAATGCTTTGTTGCTGTTAGCTACTCAAAACATGGAAACCAGAGTGTAAAAACATACAGAAAGCTTGAGCCGCAGCACAAATCTGCCTCTAAAGTACGGCCTTTAAAAGAGGTCAAAACAAAGGGAAGAAGAAGAGCAGTTCGCCAGAAACAGGTGGGGGTGGGGTTATGTTTGGAGTCCAAGCTGATTTTTAAAATATGTACACAGATCTTGCCAGACGTCACCAATTTGGAGGAAAACCTGCAGGCAACCAATCAGACCGAGTCTTTAACCAGAAGCGGGTTTGTTTTAGAGCGCTACTGGTTTCACTGGTTTCACTTCCACTGCTGCCCAAAAGAATCCTGATAAAATTCCTGGTTGTCAGATTTGTACCCGGAATAGTTACCAGCATGGTCCCCGCCGTGGAGCGGCTGCTGAGCAATGGGTTGGGAGCCCCAGTTCTGATTATTGGTCTGGCGGCGCTTGGAATCTGGCTGGCTGTAGCCGTCAGCTTTCCGCTTTCCTCCCACATTTCCACCGCGGCCGCCCCGCGCACCACGTACCCCGCCGCGCCCGCGTGCCGCCACCACGCCTCCTCTTGGTCCGCGCCCGCCGCGGCCCGGCCCGGGCCCGACGCCGCGCTGCGAGAAGCCGGCCCGGCCTCGGGGCGCCCCGGCACCGCCTCGACTTCTGACCGGCGAGGCTCCGCCCCTCAGGCCCCGGCCGCCGCCCCGCCCCCGGCCCGGGGCCTGGAAGTCGTCGTAGCCGTAGTAGGGGTCGTCGTAGCCGCCGCGGTAGTTGTGGTAGTCGTAGCCATAGTAGTCGTAGTAGTCGTCGTAGCTGTAGTAGTCCTGGGGGAAGCCGTAGCCCCCCCGGCCGCCGCGGCCCCGCCCCCTGGAGGGGGGGGGCATGTGGGGCTGCGGCGAGTAGTAGTAATAATCATCATACCTGCAGGAGGGAGACAGGGCAAAGGTCACACAGAGACCAGTTAGCATGGAGAGCACCACCTACTCCTCAACCCGTCCTGACCAGAACCAGGACCAGTTCAACCAGAACCAGTGGAGGTCCATTTTAGGTTCTAAATGTCTCCGGTTGTTAGAAATGAGGCTAAATTAATCACTTCCTGTCATTTTGCATCAGGGTGAACGGACCAATCAGACGTCTGGCTGGGTGAGGAGGAAATAGTTTAAAGTTTGTTTCCATTCAAACTGTTTATAACAAGTTTATTACTGTCTAGAATACTATTACTGTTTATTACAAGTTTTACTGTTTATAATTTGTTTACAGTGTTATAACTGTTTATTACTGTTAATAACTGTCTAACATTTGGGACCTGTCTAACATTTGGGACCTGTCTAACATCTGGGACCTGTCTATCATCTGGGACCTGTCCAACATTTGGGACCTGTCTAACATCTGGGACCTGTCTATCATCTGGGACCTGTCCAACATTTGGGACCTGTCCAACATTTGGGACCTGTCCAACATTTGGGACCTGTCCAACATTTGGGACCTGTCCAACATTTGGGACCTGTCTATCATCTGGGACCTGTCCAACATTTGGGACCTGTCCAACATTTGGGACCTGTCCAACATTTGGGACCTGTCTATCATCTGGGACCTGTCTAACATCTGGGACCTGTCTATCATCTGGGACCTGTCCCACATTTGGGACCTGTCCAACATTTGGGACCTGTCCAACATTTGGGACCTGTCCAACATTTGGGACCTGTCTAACATCTGGGACCTGTCCAACATTTGGGACCTGTCCAACATCTGGGACCTGTCTATCATCTGGGACCTGTCCAACATTTGGGACCTGTCTAACATTTGGGACCTGTCTAACATTTGGGACCTGTCCAACATTTGGGACCTGTCTTACATTTGGGACTTGGCAGCTTGTCTCTGTGCTTTCCTCTCCTTCCTTTTCTGATCAGGCGGTTTGGCAAAAACTATTTCGATGGGCTCTCCCTCCAGCTCCGTCCCGTTCAGCTCCTCCAGCGCCTGCAGCAGGACCAGAGTTTCATTCAGCCGTCCAATCGGAGACAGGAAGCGAACGCCGCGGGGGCGTGGCCGGTACCTTCACGGCTCCGTCCCGCTCCTCGAAGTGGACGAAGGCGTAATCTTTGAGCTTCTTCACTCGCTCCAGCTTCCCAAATTGGCTGAAGGATTTCTCCAGGATCTCCTCTGTGACGCCGTTGGCCAGGTTCCTCACAAACAGGACCTTCACCTGCAGAGACAACGTCTGGATCTTCAGTCTGTTCTTCCTTCCACCCAACTTTACAGCAATATTCTTCAATCTTCAGCAGTGGTTTCTGTAAGTTTCAAACTGCTTTAAGACCATTATGATTGGAATATTAGCGTAAAGCTGATGTAATAACTCCAGAGGAAAACTCCATAAGGAACATTTAATTCAGCTGTAAAACTACCAGATGTTTAGTTTTTATGAATATAATTTACACTGCAAGGCATCCTGGGTAGTTGATGTATGCTATGTGCTCTAGCTAATGCAGGTATCTGGTGTTTTTTGGGCCTCCTCAGCCTCCATTGCTGCAGCTCCTGGTTGAAGCTCGTCTTCATCTCGCCTGTTGACTTCTGGGTTTTGACTCACCTTGGCCATAACTTCCGGGTCGGGGTCCTCGATGGGATCGGCCCACTCCACCGTCACCAGGTTGCCCCAGACCTTGACCTTTCCGCTCATGAGCCGGCGCCGGGCCTGCGCCGCCGTTTTGTGGTCTTCATACTCCAGGAAGCAGAAACCGCGGTTCTTCTTCTTGTCGTCAGGTTGGTGGTAGAGGATGACATCACTGAGACCCTCTGGACGGACACAGCAGAGCTGGAGGTCAGGCCGGGCCGAACCGTCAGAACCGGCACCAGGAGCGCTTCTTACCTGTGACCTTAGAAAACTCCTCCACGATCTGCTCCTTGGTTTTGCTTTTGGGTATGGAGCCGACAAACAGCCTGTTGTTGGCCACAGATATGCAGACGCCGATGTGTTTGCCGGGCCGAATCTCAAAGTTATTGCACTGGAAGAGAGAGAAGAGTTTCTGCTACTGGGCCGGCTGGGTCCGTGTGCAGCGTGCGGCGGACCTACCAGCTTCACCGCCTCCTGGGCGGAGTCTTTGGCGCAGAAAGTGACGAAGGCGTAGCCGCGGTTCAGGCTGCTGAGCGGGTCCATCATCAGCCGCAGGTCCCAGATGGGCCCGGCCTTCTCGAAGAGAGGAACCAACTCGTCTTCGAACAGATCGCGGGGAATCTTCCCCACGAAGATCTGCGGGGGAGCGGCAGCCGTCAGGAGCGGGGCCGTTGCTAAGCGACAGCCTGCGGAGGAGGGCCTACCTCGGTTCCCACTGTGGGCTGCGGCCCGGCGTAGACGGCGTCCGGCGGTGGGCCGCCGTACTTCCTCTGGCCCGTGGTGACGTCCAGTGTGTAGCTGGTTCTGTCCAGCAGCTCCCGGATCCGCGCCTCATCCGGACCTTTGGAGGCCGGAGACACTTTGGTGCCCTGCTTCTCCCGCTGCCGGTACGTCTTCATCACCCCGCACAGGAAGGCACTTTTATTCTGGAGGAGCACAGACAGGTCAGACGCAGCCGGCTCCGCCCCCTCGCCCGGGGAAACTCACCTGAACGTGGGACAGGTCGCTCTCCTTGAACTGGACCAGAACCTGCAGCGCCCCGTCTTCGTTGAACTCCTTCAGAGCCTCCAGGGCGCGCTCGTCCAGGTCGCTGTGAGCCACCAGGCCTGCAGGGTCAAAGGTCAGCATCAGATGAAGCTCCACAAACATTTTTTAGAACTTAAGTAGCTCAATTTGTAACTCGCCACGTCAGTCAGTCGACTGCAACAGTGGAGGTAAGAAACACCGCCACCTGCAGGCGGGAGTTGGCATCACTGCACCTGAATGTTTTTGATTTTGAACGTTTGTTATGGAAACACAGATAGTGTGTCTGTGATGTTTCCTCCTCCAGAGCAGCTGTGTGTGTGTGTGTGTGTGTGTGTGTGTGTCCTGACCTGCTACATAAAGCTCGTCCAGCTTCTCAGCTACTTTCTGCGACAGGCCGGCGTCCAGCAGAGCCTGGAAATGTTCGGAGCGGGTCACCGTTGCCATGGTTTCCATGGGCTCCTCGGTGCCGTTCCCGTTCACATGATCTGTGGCCAAATCTGCAGACATCTGGAACAAAGCAACGCAGAAACCTGTCAGCTGTTTCCTGTACTCTGTGGGATTTAGACTGCAGGGTTTCCCCCAGTGTACAAAAGACTGTTAATTATTTGTTTTCAGCCCTCTAGTTTAGGTTTTCTTTATCAGTGTTTTAGATGGAGTATTTTATTTCAGCCACTGGGTGGCTTCACGTTCATATTGTTACATCTTGTATATGGATCTGAGCATTGAGTGGTGGCTCTCAAGGCTGACTTCCTTTACTTCTTTCTATTGTGTGCGTCCATTGAACGTAAGTAATATTGTTGTTGGTTTAGTTCGGTTTCGTAAATGTCTGAGAGCTGTATTGTACTGTGTCCTGTCGAATATTATGGTCGTTTGGTGTAGTTAACGTGTATTATTGAGAGCTAAAGGTTAGCTGTTAGCATTAAGTTATTGAGCTCATTTAATTGATGCAGCTGTTACTGTTTCCAGTTGAAACGCAGGTTTATTATTATTATTTACATTCTCATAGTCAGATATTAGCCAGTTATTAGTCTATAGTAATGTTAAAGACATTTATTCATTTGTGGATATTTGGTTTATTTGTGAAATGATTTACAGACAAATTCTCATAATTTCTCTTCGTTTATCTTTGTAGGAAACCACACACACACACACATACACACTCACACACACACACACTCACACACACACACACACACACACTCACACACACACACACTCACACACACACACACACACACACACACTCACTCACACACACACTCACTCACGTGCGTCCATCACATGTGCCTTTATACCCAGTATATTAAAGGCCTGGCGGCCCGCCATGCTTTACAAGCTCCACCCCCAGGCTAAACCTTTCTTGTTTATATTTTTAGAAATAAATAAATAAATAAATATATATATATATATATAAATAATAGTAATAAAAAGCTGCATTTTTTTTAAGCCGCTTTGCTAAGCGTCTCTGTTGCTCAGAGCGTTTCACTGGAGGAGCAGATTTATTCCTAAAACATGAGTTTATAGAAGATAAGTTTATTGTTTATGCATTTAAAGCCGGACCAATCACATCACTGGAGCCTCTGCGTGTTGCAGCAGCTGGATGACTGAAGTCCATGCTCCTGTCTCCCCCAGTGCTTCTATCACTGTTTTTCTGTGTTGGTTAATAGTTGGATGCACTATTCATCGCTTTCCATTAGTACAACCTGCTGGAAACTGCTTCTGAAAATATTTTTGGTGAAACCAATAGTTTTCTAACTTTTAAACAACTTCAGCATGACAGGATCAGTAGGAAACACAGGATCATCTCAATCTGAGGGCTCCACAAGATGTTACCACCAGTGCCTAGCTTAATGGGAAAACTTTTGAAAGTCAAAGCTGGTAAAGTAAACAAAACCCTCCTTTCACTCAAACTGGACCAGGCTAACCTGTATGGATATTTACATCAAACCCCTGTGAGTAGGCCTGTCACTATACCAAATGTTACTGAGCGATTAATTGTCTAAAAACTATTTGCAATAAACAATAATATTGTTTGAAGACATTTTTAAACTGATTTAATGCAAATGACATAATAATTCATGTGATTTCCTGCCAAAGATAGAAACACTTTATTTTCAAAAGAACATTTAACACTGGAAATGATAAAATAAATAAAACAACCAAAAACAAAAATAAAATGGATTCTCAGTCTCCATTAACAAAAATGAATAAAAACACCAAAGTGTAAATAAATACTGGATTCAACCAAAAGAGTTCAGATTATGAAGTCTGTAAACCATATTGTCCTTCAGTAATCATTAGATTTAAATAGAGAAGATGGAACATCGACTACCTGATGCAATAGTTCACACTACACGTTAGTTCACTCCTACATTTTCCCCTTAAGACAATCTGAGAACGTTGATGTTCTCAGATTGTCTCTTGTGGTTTCATAACCGATCATCCTGTAGTGTGTGGTGTGTTACGGTAGATCGTTGTGGCGCTCCGATCTAAATCAGGGGTTTTCCCCACTGGGAGCTTAACGCAGCCTGTTGAATGTGACAGGTAGCCAATCAGAAAGCCGGATTCTCCTCCTGCTTTCTGAGGGGAATCCCAAACAGCTGACACAGCAACCTGAAGTCCAGCGGACATTGGAGATGATATGTGGAAACAACATTAATGTTTATAAAACATTTGGTGTAAAGAATATAGAAATGATGAGGGGAGGAGTTGGAGCAAAATTGGTACCAGTTGTTGAACCCGGTAACTTTTCAGCTGTTCTTCGTTAACGTGACATAAAAAGGTTCTAATGATTTTCATTCAGTCAGGACGTTACGCTGACACTAGAGCCACATGCACTGCAGGGAGATTGTAGTAAAGAATTGATTAATGCCTGGTTTTAAAATGACTTCACTGGACTTGGAGCCATTATTTTGTGCCCATTGTTGGACACCACACGGCCCGATGGAACCCGATGGAACCCGATGGAACCCGATGGAACCGTTCTACCTAGGATTTCTGTCGGCTAATGTGTGATCTCTCAGGTTCTGAAAATGGGCCGACAATCGGCCGACAGCTCTAAGATGGTGTAGTGTGAACTGGACATTACACTGAGGAAATGAGGAAGGGAGGGTCAGTGGAGAGCAGCGGAGTTGAACCTTTTTTCATTCAGTGTCATCAACAGAAAGAGAAAAAGGCTGGAAGAGACGATAATTAAAATGATGTTGATAGTTTTAATTTATCGTACAATTAATTGATTTATTGTTCATAACGACAGGCCAACCTGTGAGGAATTATAATTCTTCCCAGAGTTTTTGATCAAGGTTAGAGCTTAAACCCGCCGCGTTAGTTCTGGTTGCGCAGCTCTACGTGAACCGCAGCAACAACTCGTCTTCACGCTTTCAGAGGAGCGTTGAGATTGATTTATCTTTGTGAACAAAACATTATGCGGCGTTTCCATCCACCAGCGTGTGGCGCTGTCTGTGCTGATAAGGTTCATGTCGGTGTTCCCGGTTGGTCGGCGCGTTAGCGGTTAACGAACCAGCGCTAACCTCATCATGCAGGTTCAGCTTGGCGCTCTCCTCGTCGTCACGCTTCACGCTGGTTTTATATTATTTTATTATTATTTTTCCGGTTATATGATGCATCAAACCAAACCAAATGCTCTGTCTGCTCGTCCCATAAACTGGAGCAACCAAAACAGTTTCTGTGACAACTATGAATATTGTTGTTTGGACTTTTACAAAGTAAACTTGTCAGCTGCTTAAAATCTTACATTTAAATGTTAAACAATTTCAAATATTTTAATCTATTTATGCTGAAACCATCAAATCAAATTCAGCAGCTTTGATCATCTCAATAAATAAATGTTACATTTATATATCTGTGTTAAAATATGATCATTTTGGCCCCTGAAGCCCTGGGGGCCCCATGGAGCCGCTGACTTCATTTAGATTAAACAAAAGTCCAAATAATTGATATTTATCTTAATTGTAATTTTTGACTTGTTCTTCAGACTAGTTGTGGCTTTAAATATCGTTTCACTGGAGATGTTTTCCTCTAACATATTTTCATGTTTTGTTTTGTTTTTTTACAAACTTACATTTATTACCTAAGATGGAGTAGATTTCAACAAATAAGCAAATTTCCCTTGGGGATCGATAAAATATATTCTATTCTATGATTTGATTCAGAAACGATTTTTCTATTCAAACTGTCTAAAGATTCAGTTTAAATGATGAAACTGATGAGAGGAAAACAGTTCCATTATTAGGCCTGTCGCAATAATCAACAGATCAATAAATCCATAAATCACATTATTAATTATGAGCTTAGTTTCAGTTAGCATGACTTATTGTTTTTCTCTTCCTACCAAAAACTGGATGATAAACTCTTCCTTCTGCTGCTTTACTGAACCGAATCACAAAGTTCTGGAGAACCAGGTTCACCTAGAGGTCAAAGGTCAGAGGCCTGACTGTTGGGTTTAATGCCGGTAGGCCGTCCCATCAGATATTATGATAATAGTAATAATAATAATAATAATAATAATAATATTTCATCCTTCACTTCTGGTTAGTGACAGAGAACTGTAGCAGATTTATGGCCTAATTAAAGGCCGCCAGTCAGAATCACTTCAGTCTTCAACATGGCTCATAAACTTTGAGTTATTATTTCTAATAAAACATTCATCCAGCTGCAGCTGTGAGGTAAATATCTGGGAGGAAGAGCCGCTCCTCTTCATCAGATCCGACTTCTGAGAGCCAGAGAACAGGAAGTGCAAAAACATTCAACAAGATCAAAATCCCACGTTATTAAACCCAACAGCTGGAAAAAAGACTAATAAGATTTAAAAAAAGCGGAAACAGTTTGATTTGAAGCTGATTTAAAACTTCATGTTTTCCTGCTGCCAAAACAAATGATTAATACTGCTGCTAATCACATCCTCATATCCACAACACCAGGCTGTTCTGATTGGTTTACAGCAGAACTCAATGAAAATACTCCAATATTTCCTTGTTTTATGTACAGATGCATAAAAAATGGCTGACCTGATATCAATGTGCTGCGCTTCACTTCATGGATAAACTTTTCAAAGAAGCGTGATTTCATGTTTCATAAAGTTTTCTCTAGTTTCTAGTGAAAATGTAGAAAATAAGAGTGAGTAAAGTTATTATTACAAGTGAATAAACTGATATTCACTTATTCATATGTATGCTAAGTACTAAGAGGCAGAAACTTCAAAGATCACATTAGATTTTATGACACAAATTATCCCCAAACCTTTGTTGTCTTTTTATGTTGCAGCCATATTTCATTTAACCTATAAACCTGATCTTAGTGTTTCTAAAAGGATATTATATTAATTAATTTTCTGATCAATTTGTTTGACAAACATTTAATCTGAGTTTTGATAAAACCCTTATTTTAATATGAAAATGACAGGCTGACTTTTAATCCAGAAACCTGTTTTTGGTGATATTAGGAAGGTTCATTATGTTAATTCTTGTTCTGTTGTTGTTTTCAGTAAAATCAAGGTCAGAGTTCAGTCAGGATCCCGTTTCAGTGAGAGCAGAAGTATTGTTGTTCAGCATTTTTACAAAAAGATCATATTTCTTCAGGTTTAGATCTTGTTATTTTGGAACTGATTCAATTTAAAAGCGAAGTATCCATGACAACTGTATCAGATCACCTTGATTGTTTACCGCTGCTCCCAACTGGCCAATCAGAGATCACCTCTGGAGGTGTGCTCTGAATAAATGGACTGTTGGCGCCACCGTCCTGTTTATAATGTTAAAAACTGGGCTGCAAGCTCATTAAATGGGTTCTCTGCACATGATAACTGAAGCCGAACATGTTCAACACGGAAACCAGCCTATATCTATGCTCTGCCAACCGTTAGAAGCATTTATAACAGAAAAACTGAGCGCTGGAGCAGCCTACAGGTTTCCTCTCACAACAACACGCCGTTAGCCGGCAGCGCAGGCTTCTGCAGGCTGCAGGCCTCAGCGTTACACTAATCTAAGCAAACATCTTCATCTCCCCTTCATTACCTCATTACAATGAGCTTCTATGTAGCTGAAGTTACCTCATGTTCTCTCGCACTGTCACGTTACTAGAATGGAACCGTTTCACCGCTTCAAAATGCCGGTTAGCCATCAGCAGAGGCCGGAGCGAACAGCATCTAACGCCGGCTCTGGCTAAACACCCCACCCTCCAAAAAGCAAGTCTTTCCGGGTACATACCATGCGGATCTAACGTTGAGTGCACGATGCTGACCCGCTGTGGTGATGGTGGTCCGAATTAGGGAGGAATACTGACCCCAGTGATGTTCACTTGGTTTCCTTTTTTCACCCCGGGTTAGAAAATGGCGGCGAGGTAAAGTCCCGAGGTCCGCTTCTTCCCTTTTAGAGAAACAGGGTTTCTGAGGGGGGGATTCAGGGGCTCCTCCGGTTTCATTGAAGTACACTTCGCTGCAGCAAACAGAAAGGGGCGGGGACGGACCACTGTCAGCCTCATACCTTATATGGAAATGGGACTATTTCATTCCGGAAATGAAGGGGGCGCTAGTGACACTATTTCCTGTATCAACCGTTTCATAATAATTATAATAATAATAACGTATTTTATTCTACAACGTCTTTCAAAACACCCAAGAACACTTTCAACATTAAAAATACAAATTAAACAGTAAAGAAATGGCTACAAAACCTGATATGTCACGTGGCATGTCTGTCACGTGGTATGTCCCTTTTTTATTTTTAAATCTTTATTTAAAATTATATTAGTAACAAGCGATCTAAAATGAGCAACAATAAGGAATCATTATGGAAATGTATTTATCTATCCTTACACCCCATCTATCTGAAACAAAAGTCATAAAACATGAATCACATCAATAATTTGGAGACAAATGTACATTAAGATCACATTTCTCCATCCATTAATTATCATGAATTATCCTAGTGGGTCATGAGGGCTGCTGACCCTGGACAGATCACCAGTCCATCACAGAGTCAGAAAACAGATATAAGTAAATACTTGCTGGTGCTGAAGTTCAAATAATAGATTTTGATGTTGTGAATGGTGCTTTTAAAATAAATAAGTTAAAATTTAAAATACAATAGCCTTTAACTTATTTTATAAGAACTAGATGGAAAAGAGGTTTGGTCAGTTTTACATTTAGTCAACAATTTTGGCCAACTTAGTGCATCCATTCACGGTGCATTTTTGTTGTTTATTTGCCAAATATTTTTCTTATTATTCACATTGTGAATATAATTTACAAACAAACCAAAAGACTTCTGAACTACTAACTAGTGACATTCTGTAACTAGAATATTCTTGGCTGCAGATAAACTGGATCAATTATCATAGTTCAGCATAATGTCTCCTATAAGGACTCCAGCTCAACCAGCAAACTGACTGGTGTCCCACTATTCCATATTAATTCTACCAATTGCAATAGATTCACAAAATAAAGACCTTAAATATCCAATTGTTGCAAAACCCAAAGTGATTCATTAAAACTTTAAATGTAGCTTCAACCTGGAAAGACTCACACAGAAGGCAGATTTTAGAAAGTTTATTTGACAACCTTTTTGGATAAAGTCACTGGATACATAAATTAGACCAATGTGTAATTTCTAACTCTAACTGTCTTCATCTCACCTGCTCAGGTGTCTCCCTCCCAGCCTAATGGCGCCGGTCTCATGTCCTCCACCCTTCAGAATGTCCAGCTCAGGATAACTTTAATCTTATGTTTGTATTATGATTTGTAACTGAACAATATCTTTCTGTATGTACTTGCTTTATTACAAAAACCAACAGTTGATTCTAACTGTTAAAACATAAACAACTTCTCTGTATGTCGGGTTTGGAAAGAAAATTTGTATCGATTCCAGTCATTGTTCACAAATGTATAGGAAACACTGTATATTGCAAGTTATTAACTTGGCTTACATTTAAAATTTTTAAACAAGGTTATCCAATTATGAAACAACGCCGTTACAATATATTTACAACAACTTTATTGGTTCTACTGTCTCTCCAACAAATTACAGCCACAAAGTAACTTTATGTGGAAACGACACCATTTCTATGAAAACTAAATGATGTAAATCAACTGAGCTACAACAAAAGAAACTTTCAAAAATGTACATAATATTGAAAGAACACATTATGAAAAAGGATCCCTGCACAAGTCAAAAGGTAAATGTGCTTTAGCAGAAACTATTTAAAATGACATGTCACAAAAAAACTAACAACAATGTGTGACAGATTGTGGAAAGCAACTAATATTCTCCTTGCATTCAGTGTTGACATTCAGGTCAGGGTCCAGAAGACCCATCACAGTAATAAGGAGGGATCTCTCCTGGTCTTCCACTGCCGGTGAAGCCCACAGTCTTTATATCGCCAGTGGCAGGAAGAACACGTTACAACAGCAAGAGGAATCCGGTTTTCTGCCTGGAATGACTCTGAAAATGTACCCCAGTTGATCTGTTAATGAAAAATTGATTTCATGTAGTTAAAATCTAATTTCACATGTTTAGGTGAAAAACAGTCAAAGGTCCTCACCGTCCAGCCAAGCAAAGTGAGTCTTCTTCCTGAAAACTGGGTCAGACACAATGAAAGAACCTGCAGGTCAATATCAAGGTGAGGTCAGCTGTGTCTCCTGGGTCAGAATCTCCTCCAGGACAACAGCTTCAAGTCCATGCAGAGGCATCTGGAAATAAAAAAACCAAACAAAATAAAAAACAGGTGCATTGCAAGACTGAAACAGGAAGAATGGCTCTGACACATGATGATGGATGAATCTGACCTGTAAGATTGGTGCTATCCTTTGTACCTGCATGGTGAAGAGCATTAAATAATAATTAATACTTTATCTCTCTCAGTATCTTATCCTTTCATCTCTAATGGTATAAAAAATTACGTCCAAATAATGAATTAAAATTATTATTTATTTAAATCATTTAGGGTTTTAGTCTCATTTGCACATAAAGATACACAAATCAACATTACTAGTTATGTGTAAATTTAAAAAATGAACCTCAATTTGTGCCTCGGCTGCTTTGGCGAAGGTGTGGCCATCAGCACACAGTCTGTAAAAATACAGATATGTTCTAAGTCATTGTTTCTCAATTCCAGTCCTCAGGCCCCCTGCCTGCATGTTTTAGGTGTTTCCCTTCTGCCACACCTGGATTGAATCTTTGGGTGATTAACAGGCTCCTGTAGTACTTGGTGGCTGCAGAAGATGTCATGCAATCATTAGAATCAGCTGTTCTGGTGTAGAGGCACATCTAAAACATGCAGGCAGGGGGGCCTGAGGACTGGAATTGGGAAACACTGATCTAAGTGAAAGATGAATGCAAGTCCAAATAACATCAAAACTGCTTCAACCCTTTTAATTCTTCTATCCTGATTTTCTTTCGGACTTAAAAAAAAAAAAAAGCATAGAACAAAAGTACACTGTGAATGGACATAATACAAATTACATGATTTAAAACTACAAAGTGATGAACTTTAGCTACAGCTTACCTCACATTTTGCCTCTCATCAACTTTTTCTGCTCTCTCTCCTTTTGTTGTTCTTCTCTGGACCTTTTAAAAAGGACAAATTGAAGGTTTTCTTAAAAAACTGACAGATGTGTAACATGACGTGGTACAGAGCACCATTATTATTCTGACCTCACAGGGACGTTTCTCAAGAGAGAGACACGACCATCTTCGTATTGTCATCATATCATCCTGTGGATTTCACAGGTTCACATTTAATGAAATCTCCAACAGAAAGTATAAACTCTCATCTGTTTCCTTACCTCACTGAAATCACATGATGCTCCCATTACAAAGTACAGTGTACACTGTTGAGAAAAATGTTTTACATCTATAAAGACCATACAACAATATGGTGGGTGGAAGCGGATGTTACCATGACTACAAATGTTAAAACAGTTGCTGGACAGTCATTGTTCAGACAATCCCTGTGGTGTTTAAGAGAAAATTCAAGAAGGGGGAAGAAAATTAATGTGTCATTATTATAACAATTAAATTGAGGTAAATGAAAACAGCCTTACCCACCATATTGATTATAAACATTTAAAGCAGGAATGGTTGGAAATAAACAGTCTGGTAGCTCTAAAGAACCACAAGTGTCCCATCAGAACATCTCACCTTAACATCATTACAGAACAGATTCTGTCCAGGTCCAGATGACATCTGAAGACAGACTTCTCTGATGATACAAAGTTTTTAAGTTAAAAATTATCAAGGGCATATTTCACAACATAAAAATTACAAACATGTATGAGAATGAAAGACAGAGGTGAGACAACATCTACATACATTGGAGATTTGTTTAAACAAGACGTGGTTCATTCCCACTTAAAACAGAGCATGGACACAACGTAACAGCTACTAACATAAAAGAAAAAGGGTTTTACACATCAGGAAATATACAAATGATTGGTAGAAAAAAAGGCATGTTTGAATTAATCACTGTATATTCTTTAACATTATTGTTACTGTTTTGTAGGATTTAATAATTAATTTTCAAACTCACAATGGCTTCCAGATACCAAATATATATTCTGCAAAAAATTAATTGAAATTGTAAAAGTGATCTTGCTCAAGCAGCCAAGGGCAGGTGTTAACTAATTAGATTTACTCAATTACTCTGCAACTTTTGACAAAATAAAAAATTAATTAATTAAAATTAGGACTATTTTTCCATGTTATACTCTTGAGTAAATTTTGTTGATATGCAACCTAATGCAAGTAACTTAACTGAATGAAGAACACATATTAATCCATAAAGAAATAAAACACGATACACAGATAAATGTTTATGTTGTTTCTTCTAACCTTAAACACTAGAAAACTGGTAAGTATGTAAAAAATTAATTTATATTTTTCAAGTGTAGTTTTACATACATTTATTGTTCATGCAATACGGGAGAATCTCCTCTCCGTTCCAAATGGATAGGTGGATCTGTATAATAAAAATAAAAAACAAAGTTTGAGTATAAAATACATTTCTCAATTAAACATGTTATCTACTTTTCTATTTTTATCTAATGTTGCCCTGCAGGATAATAATTAGCTATGCTACATGCTAAAATTAGCCTTCCCCGTATGAATTACGAATTTCACTAGTTTACAGCTGTTAATTATATTTTCAACCTAATCTATTGTATTGATTTACTATGTGAAAAAATTTTAAGAAGGAAAATTACCTTTTCTTGACTTTGTGAGTTTTGTTGATCGTGTGCCGAACTCCAGTGGAAGAACCTCTTAAACTTCTTTCTTTCTTCTTCGTTTCCTCTTAACCCCGCGTCTTTAAGGTATTTATACTAGTGATTATGAAAACAGCGCCCCCTTCATTTCCGGAATGCAATAGTCCCATTTCCAAATAAGGTATGGGACTGACGGAAAGGTCCGTCCCCGCCCCTTTCTGTTTGCTGCAGCGAAGTCCTTCTCGTTTCATTCATCAGGGTTACGGCGGCGGGAAACGGGGCTGGTGATTGACATCACTGTAAATCCCAGTTAATGTAGTAGTAACAACACACTAATACATAGTTAATATATAGCGCATGCTGTAATAAAACACTGTAACCATAACTTAGTTGTCGTAATAAGGTTAAAAACAAGACTGGACCACAATACTACCCGCTAAATGGTAATAACATAGCACAATACAGTAATAAAGTTACAGACAATAATAACTTAATGAAGATAGTCAGAGATCCCATAACGGATTCCAATTCATCCCAATCCTTCCAGTAATATAGACAGACTCAAAGTCACCTTAATCTGTCCCAATTTTTTTTGTTATAAAATAATGTTACATTGTAGGACAATGTAAGTTTACATTAATGATAAAAAACAGGTTGAATTTGATAACAAAAATTATAATTGTGATCCAAAATAGTATTAGAGTAATTTTCTCAATTTTTCTGTCTCCCATTCTCTCTCCTGTCTCCCCCAGTGCTTCTATCACTGTTTTTCTGTGTTGGTTAATAGTTGGATGCACTATTCATCGCTTTCCATTAGTACAACCTGCTGGAAACTGCTTCTGAAAATATTTTTGGTGAAACCAATAGTTTTCTAACTTTTAAACAACTTCAGCATGACAGGATCAGTAGGAAACACAGGATCATCTCAATCTGAGGGCTCCACAAGATGTTACCACCAGTGCCTAGCTTAATGGGAAAACTTTTGAAAGTGAAAGCTGGTAAAGTAAACAAAACGCCTGTGACAGGATTCAGGAGGAAGAACCACTTATCTGTATTTTATCATTTTACTGATTAGTCCATGAACAATTCATGACTGTCACTTTAATAAACAAAACATTTTTGAACTCATTTATTTTATTTTGACTCAATGTATTTTACTTTGTGATTTTAAAAAAATCATTTAGGTTTATTTTAAGCTAGTTTTGTTTGTACTGACAAGAACCTCCGCAACTTTGTACGTCACGTCCTGTTTCTCATCAGGGGCGTGCCTTATACGCATTGTTGGACGCTCATTGGTTGAGCGCGAAATTTCAAACGTAACAGGAACAGAGCTAGCAACAGGAATTGTTATTGTAGTTAAAGTGCTAAAAACAATTCAACATTTACACAGTAATATAATCTCTGTTTATCCATAAGGTGAATCTATTAATAGTGAGCCAAGTTTTAGCCCGAGCTGAGATGGATATCGCTTTATATTTACGGTAAAAACGCTAGTTCGAGTTAGCCTTCTGTAGTTAATACCAGTTGTTAGCTATATTTCTGGGCTTTCTCCTTAAAGTTGTCTCCATATTTCCCCCTTTTTTAGGTGTTTTGAAGAAAGTTTGGCTTCATACAGCGGAGACGACCCGCTGGATCCGTGGGACAGGTAAATCGGTCCGCTTAATCTGCTGTTTTAATCTGAACCGAGGTAGGTTAGTACTTCAGACATATAAATTGAATTCGAAATCAATTTCTCTTCAGCTTTGAATAATAAAATCTTGTCTGATCTGATGAGTTAATTCAGCCGCTAGGAAGTCTCCTCTGATTTTTGTGGAACAATTTGGAATCCTGACAGCTTTAATTTAGAGGTGGAGAAAATGGGTTTTAAAAACTAAAAAGACGCAACAAATTTCTGGAAATGAATGATTTTATTCATCATAAAGTAGTACAGGCCACTTTTTTTTATTTCAGTGAAGTAATTCAGTCTTCAATTCAGTCTTGGAACATATTTATATAAACAAACAGACACACCCATGAAATGTGTCTCAACAACACAAAATGAAACCAAAAATACAAAATTTTTGCAATTATTTCAACATAATAATGCAAGTTCGTTCTCTCAGAAACAATACACTTTAATTTTGCAATAACCGCTCGACAGTAGAAGTGGAAGATTTTTTAAATAACCAAAATAAAACACAATAACCAAAAACGATAGACAAAATGGAAATATAACCACACAGTGCCAAAACCACAAATAAAATGGATTATTATATCTCAATATAAAAATTGCATTAGAAAATATGAATCATCTGAATTGAAATCAAGCTCATTTTAATTTATCATGCGATTAACTGATTGTTTATTGCTACAGGCTAAGGAAGTTCAAATTACGTTGCACAAGTTCACATAAATATAGTAAAGAATGCAAAGAAGTCTAATAAATAAATACAAAATCAGATAAAATATTTGTCTGCTGTCCCAGAGAAACGTTGTTTGCTGTGTTTGTGACTTTTCCGTTCTCGGTTCCTGCAGGTTTGTGGACTTCCTGGAGCAGAGGCAGCCAGCAGGAGGCAGCAGTGAGATGTCGCTGGTGTTTGACGCGCTGGTCCAAAGATTCCTCAACGTGGATCAATATGCCAACGACATCCGCTACGTCAACTACTGCATCAGATATGTAAGTCGGACTCGTGTTTCCGGCGCTGAGCAGCAGGACCGAACCGCTCATTCTGATTGGTCGAGTTACTTACAGCTAACTAGAACTAGTTACAGCTAGTTACCTCAAACAGCGAGTGTCCTTTAAGTTTACTGATGGAGAAACACGGAGGTGTGATTTAGTGAGTTTTAGGTTAGCTTGATGAATTTGAATGTTTTCATTAAAATCCAGCCAGCAGTTTATTAGTCAGATGAGACCAATTTATATCCTGAACCCACTCACAGATTTACTGAACTGAAATTGTTCCTGGAGCCAGAAGGATGCTTCCTTTCCTTCCTTCCTTCGTTACTTCTTTGTTCCATCCTTTCTTCCTTCCTTGTTTGTTTCCTTCCTTCCTTCTTTAGTATCTACAAATTTAATTGAATCAGGTTTTCAGTGGACCATGATGAAGGTCCGGTTCTGTTGTCATCTCTGGTGTTGGAAGCTGGGTTGCATTGCTCATGTTTCCATGGAAACCGTGTCTTCCAGGCCAGTTACTGCGCGGACCCCGCCACCCTGTACGCTCACGTCTTCAGTCGCGGCGTCGGCAGCAGGACGGCGGCTCTGTACCTGGCCTGGGCTCGGCACTTTGAGCAGAAGGGAATGAAGGATCAGGCTGACGGCGTTTACCTGAAGGCTCTGGAGAACCAGGCCCAGCCGGCGGACACGCTGCTCCACGAGTACAGGTGAGAACAGCTGAAGCACTAAACCAACACTGTTTGTAGAAGAAGCTAATGCGCTAACCTTAAATAACATATTTTCTTTAAAGACTACAATCCTTGAGCACAAATTTAATTTTAAGTTGAAAATTAGCTCTGCTGTTAGTGTATTAGCAGATTAGCGGAGGTTTGCTGAGTGCAGTGTATGCTGATGTGAAATGTGACCTGCAGGCAGTTCCAGAGCAGAACCAGAACCGAACCTCCAGCGTCCGGTGAGAGTCTGTCGACCTGATTCTGTCATGACACCATGTTGGATCAGCTGCTGATTCTTCCTGTGTTTCATTGGACAGGAGCCCGAGTCCCTCTGCAGAACTCCCAGCTGACCAATCAGATGTCTCCCCAGAAAAAGGTTCTTGTCTGTTGCGTTTTGCAACCGTAGCACCAGTATGACCCACTAAACCTCTGGTTCTGTCCAGGCCGCCGCTGGTTCTCCATCCAAACTGCCTCTGAGAAGAACCGTCACGACGTAAGTTCTCTGAGCTCGTTAGTTCTGGTCTTAACGAGGCGTCCGCTCACCTGTGGTGTGGTCTGCAGCACGTCCCGCGCCGAGACGTCAGGGACGCAACGGTCCAGCCAGGATGCCGCCGCCCCGACGGTCTTCGAATACAGCGAGGACGCGTTGGTCTGCGACGGCACCGAGTTCTGCTTCGAAGAGGTCCGAGCCGAGAAATACTTCAGGAAGATCCGGGAGAGGCAGGAGTGGGAGCAGAGGGAGAACAGTAAGAACCCGGCATTCCCTGAGACAGGAAGTGACCCGGCATTCCCTGAGACAGGAAGTGACCCGTCTCTCCCTGAGACAGGAAGTGACCCGTCACTTGTGTCGTCCCTGCAGTGCGGCGGCAGCTGAGGCAGCAGGAGCAGGAGGTGCAGAGGCTGCAGAGCATGCTGCAGCAGGTCAACCAGGGCCTGCAGGCCTGTGAAGGATCTCTCTGCACAACGCTGCAGGTCACCATGGAGACGGAGCGCTGGACGCCTTTCTGTCCTTCTTTCTCTCTGCCTTCTGCGTTTCTATTCCTTCCGCTGTCTGTCTCATCATGTGACCTTTGACCCAGGTAACCTGGTGATGTTTCCCCCTCCAGGCCTCTGCTGCTCCCTCCATCTTCTTCTCCTCTCGTTCCCGTCGCTCCGTCGGCCTCAGGCTTCACTCTGACCTCAGCCTGATCCAGGAGGCTGCCGGTACTGGTTCTGGTTCTGAGGCGACCCGCCCTCCCCCCGTCCTGTCCGACTGCAGCGGCGCAGCAGAACCTCAGGCTCCCGGGTCATCGGCCCAGAGGAACCCGGACGCCCGGGAGCCCGGCGTGGCGCCGCTGTGAGTTCCTGATGACCTCCGGAGGAGAAACTCACATGACTTCCTCAAACTCTCTGACCCTCTATTTTTCCCATCAGGCATTGCGGTCTGGTACCAGAACCTGAGGAGAAGCTTGATGGTGAGTCCTCATCACTCTCCTCCTTCTTCCTGATCTTCATCCTCCTCATCTTCTTCATCTTTCCAGTGTCTCAGGGAGGAGCAGCCAACTTCTCCCACGTCACGCCCAACTCCTCTCTGGGCTTGGTCCAGGCCACGCCCTCCAGGGCGCTGCCGTCGCCCACCGTCAACACGCGGGAGGCCCTGGGTGAGCGCCCGGCTCTGCAGCCTCATGCCTGAAGCGCCGTGCGCACCAAAAATGTGCGGCGCCAAATTTTACACGCAACTTGGCATGTATAAAAATTAACTTTGCGTTAAAGTTTTTGTAAATATACGCACAATTTTTCACTGGCGTGAAAATGTGCAGCAGCAAGCAAAGTTTTTCTGTGGACAATAATAAACTACAAAATGTCAAAACTTTGGTTATTTAGACCAGGAAGCATCAAGCGCCATGGTTTTATGATTTTAATATTTTATTGTTTAAACGATGGAACTGAAGCTCAATTTTCCTCGGACAATAAGCTAACAGAAAATGTTTTTATGGAGGCGGTGGAGCAGCAGATGATCTGTTCCTGTAAGGATTCATAAAGAAAACCTGCAGCTTTATGCTGGAGGCCCCTGGTTCTGGTTCTGGTTCTGGTTCTGGTTCTGGTTCTGGTTCTGGTTCTGGTTCTGGTTTTGACCTGTTGTTCCCTCTAGGCGTCATCATGGACATGTTCCAGGCTCCGACCTTCCTGGATGACCCGTTTCAGGGAGCCTCCATGCTGCATCGGGCCGCTGCTGAACCCGACCAGGACCTGGAGACGGGCGGTAAACGTTCTGGATCTGTAGAACTGCAGGCCAGTTCTGGTTAGCCCGGTTCTGACCCGTTCTCTCCTTCATTGGTCACAGTGGTCCCGCTGGTACCGGAGCCGCCAGCCGCCCCTTTTACCATCTTCCAGGATTATGAAGACAAAGAGAACAGCGGGTAAACCTTCCTCCTCATCATCATCATCATCAGAGGCTCCTGGAGCCTTCTTAAAGAGACAGTACCTTCCTTGTTCCTTTCCTTACTTCCTTATTTCCTTCCTTGTTCCCTTCCTTACTTCCTTGTTCCCTTCCTTACTTCCCTATTCTCTTCCTTACTTCCTTGTTCCCTTCCTTACTTCCTTGTTCCCTTCCTTACTTCCTTGTTCCTTTCCTTACTTCCTTGTTCCCTTCCTTACTTCCTTGTTCCCTTCCTTACTTCCCTATTCTCTTCCTTACTTCCTTGTTCCCTTCCTTACTTCCTTGTTCCTTTCCTTACTTCCTTGTTCCCTTCCTTACTTCCTTGTTCCCTTCCTTACTTCCTTGTTCCCTTCCTTACTTCCCTATTCTCTTCCTTACTTCCCTATTCTCTTCCTTACTTCCTTGTTCCCTTCCTTACTTCCTTGTTCCCTTCCTTACTTCCTTATTCCCTTCCTTACTTCCTTATTCCCTTCCTTACTTCCTTGTTCCCTTCCTTACTTCCTTGTTCCCTTCCTTACTTCCTTATTCTCTTCCTTACTTCCTTGTTCCCTTCCTTACTTCCTTGTTCCCTTCCTTACTTCCTTGTTCCCTTCCTTACTTCCCTATTCTCTTCCTTACTTCCTTGTTCCCTTCCTTACTTCCTTGTTCCCTTCCTTACTTCCTTGTTCCCTTCCTTACTTCCTTATTCCCTTCCTTACTTCCCTATTCTCTTCCTTACTTCCTTGTTCCCTTCCTTACTTCCTTGTTCCTTTCCTTACTTCCTTGTTCCCTTCCTTACTTCCTTGTTCCCTTCCTTACTTCCTTGTTCCCTTCCTTACTTCCTTATTCCCTTCCTTACTTCCTTGTTCCCTTCCTTACTTCCTTGTTCCCTTCCTTACTTCCTTATTCCCTTCCTTACTTCCTTATTCTCTTCCTTACTTCCTTGTTCCCTTCCTTACTTCCTTGTTCCCTTCCTTACTTCCCTATTCTCTTGTTCCCTTCCTTACTTCCTTGTTCCCTTCCTTACTTCCTTGTTCCCTTCCTTACTTCCTTGTTCCCTTCCTTACTTCCTTGTTCCTTTCCTTACTTCCTTGTTCCCTTCCTTACTTCCTTATTCCTTTTCTTACTTCCTTATTTCCTTCCTTGTTCCCTTCCTTACTTCCTTGTTCCCTTCCTTACTTCCCTATTCTCTTCCTTACTTCCTTGTTCCCTTCCTTACTTCCTTATTCCCTTCCTTACTTCCTTGTTCCCTTCCTTACTTCCCTATTCTCTTCCTTACTTCCTTGTTCCCTTCCTTACTTCCCTATTCTCTTCCTTACTTCCTTGTTCCCTTCCTTACTTCCCTATTCTCTTCCTTACTTCCTTGTTCCCTTCCTTACTTCCTTGTTCCCTTCCTTACTTCCTTGTTCCCTTCCTTACTTCCTTATTTCCTTCCTTGTTCCCTTCCTTACTTCCTTATTCCTTTCCTTACTTCCTTGTTCTCTTCCTTACTTCCTTGTTCTCTTCCTTACTTCCTTGTTCCCTTCCTTACTTCCTTGTTCCTTTCCTTACTTCCTTGTTCCCTTCCTTACTTCCTTATTTCCTTCCTTGTTCCCTTCCTTACTTCCTTATTCCTTTCCTTACTTCCTTGTTCTCTTCCTTACTTCCTTGTTCCCTTCCTTACTTCCTTGTTCCTTTCCTTACTTCCTTGTTCCCTTCCTTACTTCCTTGTTCCCTTCCTTACTTCCTTGTTCCTTTCCTTACTTCCTTGTTCCCTTCCTTACTTCCTTATTCATTTTCTTACTTCCTTATTTCCTTCCTTGTTCCCTTCCTTACTTCCTTGTTCCTTTCCTTACTTCCTTGTTCCCTTCCTTACTTCCTTGTTCCCTTCCTTACTTCCCTATTCTCTTCCTTACTTCCTTGTTCCCTTCCTTACTTCCCTATTCTCTTCCTTACTTCCTTGTTCCCTTCCTTACTTCCCTATTCTCTTCCTTACTTCCTTGTTCCCTTCCTTACTTCCTTGTTCCCTTCCTTACTTCCTTGTTCCCTTCCTTACTTCCTTGTTCCTTTTCTTACTTCCTTATTTCCTTCCTTGTTCCCTTCCTTACTTCCTTGTTCCTTTCCTTACTTCCTTGTTCCTTTCCTTACTTCCTTGTTCCCTTTCTTACTTCCTTGTTCCCTTCCTTACTTCCTTGTTCCTTTCCTTACTTCCTTGTTCCCTTCCTTACTTCCTTATTCCTTTTCTTACTTCCTTATTTCCTTCCTTGTTCCCTTCCTTACTTCCTTGTTCCTTTCCTTACTTCCTTATTTCCTTCCTTGTTCCCTTCCTTACTTCCTTATTCCTTTTCTTACTTCCTTATTTCCTTCCTTGTTCCCTTCCTTACTTCCTTGTTCCCTTCCTTACTTCCTTGTTCCCTTCCTTACTTCCTTGTTCCTTTTCTTACTTCCTTATTTCCTTCCTTGTTCCCTTCCTTACTGTTTTAATTGTTTTTGTTCTTGATTTCCTTTCCTTGATTTTTGGATCATTTTTCTTTTTGTCTCTGCAGCTGGAAGGATTTAAGCTCCTGCTTTCTCAGTTTTGGACATTTATCATCCGTATCCATGGTAACACATGCATTGATTTGATGTTTTTGTTTCCTTCAGCGCCGTGGTTCCATTTGAGCGGTCCAAACCGGCCAGAGCTCTGACAGAACTCTGCGGGCCGAGGGCGGACCGACCCAATATGAGTTTCGGACAGTTGTTGGGAATCTCCGGCGGTTCTGGTCCAGCTGGTCCTGGCGGTTGTCGGGTTGAATCCCTGTCCGTGTCCACGCCGTCGGAGCTGATCCCAGACGAGAGCACCATGTGGGGCGCGCGCCACAACTCGCTGGCCGCCTGTCCCAACAGCACCACCGACTTCGCCCCGCTGGCCCAGTTCGTCTCCACGCCGTTCACTCACAAAACGCCGCTCAGCGGCTGCTTCTTCCTGGCTGAAGGTACCGGCGGAGGCTCCGCCTCCTCCACCGCCTCCATGATGCTTCACTGGATGAGGCTCTGATTGTCATGTTCCTGCAGAGAATAACGGAGACGGCGGCGACGCTGACGAAAACGTCTTCATCAGACGACAGATGAAAAAACTCAGGTGAGCCAACATGGGGGCCACAACCTCTGGGAGGGTCGCAGAGGTACTGCAATGGGGTCGTGAGATTTTTGACTTGATATTTTATGTATGTTTTTTTGAAGGCTTTGAAAAAGTTGCTAGATTTGTTGCTATTTTCTTTTCAAAATAGTTGGTGGATTTGTCAAAACAAGTTTCGAGATTTATCACAAGCCACTTTTAAAAAAAAGTAGTTTGAGTTTTTTGTTTTAAATGTCGCTAGATCTGTTGCTAGTAATATTTTGTAAAAAGAGTCTTGAAAGGGTCTGAAAATTTGCTAAATATATCAACAAAGTCTCTAAATAGGCGACTGTACTTCACCTTGCCCTGACCACAGTCCCACATGGCTTCAGAGTTTGTTTCCTGTTCTCCGGAGTTTGTTTCCTGTTCTCCAGAGTTTGTTTCCTGTTCTCCGGAGTTTGTTTCCTGTTCTCCGGAGTTTGTTTCCTGTTCTCCGGAGTTTGTTTCCGGTTCAATGGTGAAAGTATACTGAATTTAGGCGTTGTACCAAGTTTCACCACATGGTGGCGGTGCTTCAGATTGCATCTGCTGCCTCGTTTGCCAGAAGAAGAGCACAAGCAGTAAAGTTTTTTTTTATTTTTTATTATTATTGAATATATAAAAAAAAACAATAACAATCTCAAATAACAAGTCAATAACAAATATTTAAATACAAGAAGAAATATCACAACTCCTGCTTTTGAAAAATACAATTAAATACAAATGCTGGAACAAAGTATAAAATAAAATAAAATAAATAAAAATAAATAAAATAATAATAGTTAAAATAAATTAATCAGTGGGGACTACCAACTGAAAATCTTCAATTAACTCAAACAATTTAATTGCATTTAAATTCTGCATCTTTTGAAAAGGGAAAGTTCATTTTTGAGAGCAGAGATTGAGAGGCAGCATTTTGCATAGCGACATTTATGGATATAATACTTTGTTACAATTATTAGAATATTGATTGAAAATTCCAAATTTTTTTCTTTAATGGATAAACCGAATTGAATGTTTTGTAAGGAAATAAAATCCACATTTATTGTTTTAGAAAACAGAAAGTTTCGAAGTTGATCCCATAAGTTTAATACTTCTTTACATTAATAAAAAAGATGTTTAGTTGTTTCCAATTGAGTTGTACAAAAGCCACAATTCTCAACATTAAACTTAAATCTCTCTCTTAAAAACTCATTTGAAGGATATATGTTATTTCTTATTTTAAATTGTAATTCTTTATATTTAGGAGGAATTGGGAATTTCAAATAATTTGTCCTAATTTTGACTATCATAGATTTCTTACATTTTTGTAAGAGAACTGTTTGTTCTTCCTGGGTACATATTATTTATAGAATACTGATTCAAAAACTTGTTGTTGCATTTATTATCTCTAATGTCCACATGCTCAAATTGAATCTTATGGAGTCTAGGAATAAAGAAATTAGATAAACTGTTTTTAACTGAATGAATGAGGACATCAGGGATACTACATAAAACTTTCTTATAAATTCTTAGTGAACAATCATTTCTATACGTCCTGTTAAAATCCTCCAAACTTAGAAAATCACCATTTCCATCCAGTAAATGAGTAATTGACCAGATTCCTTTATTCCACCAATTTTCTAGAAAAATAGATTTTCTACCATAGAATGGCTCTGTGGTTCCACAGTGGAACATTATGAGGGCTGAAGTTGTTTAAACATGAACTTCCACTGTAACAAAACCTGTTGGTGGGAATTAGAGAGTTGTAGGGGGAGTTTTAATAATTCAAAATCACATTTCAATAACAACTCAATACCTCCAACTTTTTGAAATACGAACGACGGAATAACAAACCAAATGAGATCACTGTTTTTTAAAAGGGACTGAAGCCATCTCATTTTTAAAGTACCATTCATAATTTCAAAATCAATTGCCTTGATACCACCTTCCTCATAATTTTTTAGCAAATCACTTTTCCTGATATAATGGTGTTTGTTTTTCCAAATAAAGTTAAAATTAATTCTATTAATCTGTTTTATGATATTTGGAGGGACGGCTAAAGAATATGCAGGATACGTCAGCCTGGATAAGGATTCAGTTTTTGTTAATAACGTTCTACCAAACAACGTCAAGTCTCTTTGAAGCCAATTATTTAAGGTTTTGCCACATTGCAGTAAAGTGTCTTGGTCTTATTTCAGTTTAATTCCAGGTTCTAGCGTCAACCAACCACATGAATATGATTCAGTTTTTATCATCTAATATTTGTTATTCCACCAACCAGTCGTATGTAGCCGATTCTTTGAGACATATAAAACCTACTTTGTTAGTATTTTGGCCCTAGCATGCTGGTTGCTTCTCTAGCTGAGCTGCTACATGCTAAGCCGTTAGCAGTGATTGTAGCTACCTGATAGTTGTAACAGAGGCGGAAATTAATGTGAAATGAGCACATTAATTGTGTTCATCGAACAGTTAATGAACACATTGAGTGAGTAAAAATATGTTAATTATGTTAAAAGTTTATACAAAATAATGTTTTTGTTAATAAAAGGGTGAAATAAGAAGCTGTGTGTTCCTGGTATTAAGTGAAAGACGTGTCGGTTCTCCCTCAGCCCCATCTTGGAGCAGAGTCCAGCTGATGACGCGGCGTTGGAGGCCGGCGCTCCGCTGCTGCCGTCCTCAGCGCGGCAGGGTACCATCATGGCCGACGGCTTCGCCTCCTCCTCCCTCAGCATGACGCAGCCGCCGCCGCCTGCCCTGCTCTCCTTCAGGGACCAGACGCTCTGCCCGGCCGGGCCCTCCGCCGGCTGGGAGGCCAGCCCTCCGCAGAACCCACTCAGTAATAGCAGAGAACCGTTTCAGATCCTGGAGGACCCAGAGAGGCCCGGCAGCCCAGAACCAGACCAGAACCGGCTCAGTGACGTTCCCATGAGCCCGCAGTGCGCCCCCACGACGAGCTGGCTGGACGTCAGGAGTCCCGCCGCCTCAGCGGAGCCGGACCTGGATGCCTTCCTGAGTCCCTGCCGACCCGGTTCGGCCAGAACCCGGGACGTCCCCATGAGCCCGGCGGCGCCCGGCGGCCTCCAGCTGGTGTCCGACCCCTGGGACGCCGACCGGATCGCGGACCTGCTGTCCCGGCTCCGCCCACCGCTGACCTCTCACCCCTGCTGCTACAGCTGGTCCTGCGCCGTGCCCAGCATCGGACCCAAGAAGACCCTCAGCATGGGTAGGACCAGCGGGTCAGAGGTCACAGCCTGAACCGCTCACACAACATAATGAGTCAAACCAACATGAGCAGCAAATAAACAGCTGAAAAGTGCGGCATGCGTCTGAATTCACACCCTGATGTTTTTAGGGGGAAAGAGTTCCTGCTGGTATCAAAGAAAGGAGCTCAGGTCTGATCTGGTTGGCTCACACCTGACACGGTGGTGGCAGCATCATGCCTTGGTTTAGATCAGAGCAGAATGGCCTAGTCAAAGATCTGATTCAACTGAGAATCTGCAAAAGGACAAAAGGACTGAGTCTCACTAAGCTGCAGAAGATAGAAACCTGCTCCACACTTTTCAGATTTTTAGCAGTAAATTGTTAAACGATGTTTTAATTTCCAGCTGACAGAAAATCAGTTAAATCTAATAAACAGGAAAGATGTGGAAACTTTGAGTAGGACCTTCTCAGACGTCCTGCTGTGTCTCGTCCTGCAGGATCGTCGTCCCTCAGAGTGGACGCCGTCCTCGGACAGGGAGCCTTCGCCACGGTCTTCCAGGCCACCGACCCCGCGACCTCTGACAGGATGGTGCTGAAGGTCAGGAGGGGGCGCCCCGCACCACTTCCTGCTCTCCTTTCCTCTGTCCTTGCTTCCTTCTTCAGCTGATATTAACTTTCCTCGCCCCCTTTTACTTCCTCCTTTCTATGTCATCATTTCCTGTCTTCTGCAGGTGCAGAAACCGGCCAATCCCTGGGAGTTTTACATCAACACCTGTCTGGACGCCCGCCTGCCTCCTTCTGTGCGCCATCTCTTTGGCAGCATCCGCTCCGCTCACCTGTTCCTGGACGGCAGCATCATGCTGGGGGAGCTGCACAACTACGGCACCCTGCTGGTGCGTCGCGGCTCGCAGGCTGCTGCAGCTGCGGTTGCTTTTCCGCCGTGACGCTCCTGTATGTTTTCCTCGCTGCAGAACGCCGTTAACCTGTTCCGGGCGCAGAGCGACAGGGTGATGCCGCCGGCCCTCGTGCTTCACTTCGCCGTCTGCATCCTGCACACCGTGGAGCAGCTGCACGCCGCGCACATCATCCACGCCGACATTAAACCTGACAACTTCCTGCTGGGAGAGAGGTGTGTCTGTCTTCTGGTTCTGGTTCTGGTTCTGGTTCTGGTTCTGGTTCTGGTTCTGGTTCTGGTTCTGGCCCGTCTGACGCCGTCGTCCCGCCCCTCCAGGTTCCTGGAGAACCGGTGCTTTGACCCAGACGGCGTGGACCACGGCCTGGTCCTCATCGATCTGGGTCAGAGCATCGACATGGCGCTGTTCCCAGAATGCACTGCGTTCACTGCCAGGTGTCTGACGTCCAGCTTCCAGTGCACCGAGATGCTGAGCGGGAAACCTTGGAGCTACCAGGTAGAGGGGGCGGGGTTTGAAGAGGGGCGGGGCTTGAAGATGGGCGGGACTTGAAGATGGGCGGGACTTGAAGAGGGGCGGGGCTTGAAGAGGGGCGGGGCTTGAAGAGGGGCGGGACTTGAAGAGGGGCGGGACTTGAAGAGGGGCGGGGCTTGAAGAGGGGCGGGGCTTGAAGATGGGCGGGGTTTGAAGAGGGGCGGAGCTGCAATTGGACTGGTTCTGCTGTTAACCCTAAAGGAGATTTATTAAAGATGTAATTAATGACTAATAAGAAATGAAAGTAAAAGTCAGAACTGTATGAAAAAAAACATTTATTAATTTGTGATGTTTAGCATCCATTTATTCTCATATTTATTTATTCTTATATTTTATTATTAGGTTTTATTTAATTATTATAATATTGTTATGGTGAGGTTTGATAAAACTTTCTGCATCAATTTATTAACTAAATTTATTATACACATTTACATTGTTATTGATATTTATTGTTATTTTATATTTCATCACTTACTGGTAAATGTTTATCAGTTTATATTAATTTAATTTAATATAAATATATATATATATATATTTATCTTTACATTAATAAATATATATATTTATGTATTTCTTGATCATTAATATTTTATTAATATAATTAATAATAATTAATGGAACTGCACACATCTGGTCACATTTCTATAGTAACACTTCAGAGTGATGAATCGACTGCACCGATTGGCTGAGCTGTGGCGCTCCGACCAATCAGAATCAGAGCTTCCATGTTAAACAGCCAATGAGTTGAAGGGAGTCTGAGAGGAACCAGTCCGAGAAAAGTTTGATCTTTGACCCTCAGAGTGATTTCTGAACTAGATTAAAAAGTCAAACCTGAATTATTGGCTGCAGATTAATTCTGGTTCAGAGTGGACTCTGGGTTCTGGTCATCAGAACCACCAGAACCCGGACCAGGGTATGAATATAAATCTGCTCTGTGTTTCCAGACAGATTACTTTGGGATTGCGGGAACCGTCTACTGCCTGCTGTTTGGGACCTACATGCAGGTCGTTATCGAGGGCGGCGTCTGGCAGACCAATGGCATCTTCAGACGGTAACCCAATCAGCTCCGGTCCGTCTGGATCCGGCCCGGTTCTCCCCCTAACCGCCTCCTCTCCCTCCAGGAAACCCCACGCCGACCTGTGGCTGGACTTCTTCCACACGCTGCTCAACGTGTCGGACTGCGGCGCTCTGCCCAGCCTGCAGGCTCTCCGCCGCCGGCTGGCCGCCGTCCTGCAGCAACACTACAGCAGCAAGCTAGCTACGCTAAAGAGCCGCCTGGTGGTGCAGCTGCTGGAGAACCACCGGGCCCGCAGGTGATCCTGCAGAGAACCACTGGATCACACAGACTGGTTTCACTTAATCACACCATCTGTAAATATATTCATTTTTTTATAGGCTTCGTTTTGGAGAAATGATTCTTATGTTGACGATGACAATAAAATGTGTTCTAGTCTTGTTGACTTTTGTGTTTCTGAGTGGCAGCATATTGTCCCAATCCAGTTAAAATCGCAGAAGGAGACGTTTCAGGATTTCAGTTCTGATGGTTCTGGCTCATAAAAGAACAAGAATTTAGTCTTTGATGATTGTAATATTTTAACAGACCAGCAAAAAATGCTATGGTCATTAATGTGCTACAAAATTCTGAAGATTTTTGTTCACAAGCAGCTGAACCAAATCAGTTTTAGTAGAAGCGAACACTCAAATGCTGTATCATGGTAATTAGTGGAAGCTAATGCTATATGAAATAGCATTTACCTGCTTCAGGTTAATACTACTTTGTAGCTTTAGCATAACTATCAAGTGGAAGTTAAAGTGCTACACCAACGTAATTATGGAAAGCTAATGCTAAAGCGGTACATCAACATAGTAATTAGAAGAAGCAAAACCATTGTAGTGATTAGTGGATGCTAATGCTAAAGCGCTATACCAAGATGGTAACTAGAAAATTCCTGAAGAAATTAAACTGGGGCCTGCCAAAGTGTGCCCGTTGGTTTGGACCCAGTGTTCTGATGCTAAAAATTAGCATCAATGCTAAGCTTAGCTCAAAAATTCCAAGGAAGAATGTGGAGAATCACAAGAATGTTGACTAACATGGACTTGCATCATTCAGCATGATAAACTAAGTGAATCAGCTAAAATTAGCCAAAATGCTAATGTTAGCATGTGGGGTATCACTAGCATGTTCTTTATACTTGACTTACACCATTCAGTATACTAAACATGGCTAATAAGTCAGAAAAATAGCTAATAGCTTATTAAAGCTAAAAGGCTAATGCTAATGAACTGCCTTGCGCAGCAAGTCAGTCACTGCTCTCCTTATGCATTGCTATGGCCCCAATTAGGGGAAACTAACAATAAAAAATGATCCAATGTGGTATTTAGCAGAAGCTAACGACACACTACATACTAATTTAAATTCAAATTATATCTGTGCGTGAAAGCTTACACATTTATTTTCGTATAATTTACGTTTCCTATAATTTTCATAAATATTGAATTTGTTCATATCTTGTTCTGAGGCCTTTTCACAATTACAAGATTTCCATATCAGTTATGAGACAACACACCTGTTACTTTTTGTGGTGTCTGCAATGCACTTCTGTATGTTTTCTACTGTTCATGTTTTATTTTGTTCCACTATGTTTTTGTGTGGAGAGGAAATGGAAATGCGTTGTAAATGTCACAAATAAAAACATAAATTTAAATGTCTAATCAAAGAACTCTCAACAGTCGAGAATCAAACTTTATTGAACTGAAAGTTTATAAATCAGCCAAGTTAATTAGCGCTTTAGAAGTTATCCAGAAAAATTAAGTGTAGCTAAATGTTTTCAAACTTAGCAAAAATGCTAATTGAAGGATTAGTGGGAGTGCGCTCACCACTGATTAAAGTTTTGTTAAATTTTGTTAAACTTTTGAAAAATATTTGTATATTTGTCTCGATGTTTTAGAAAATGCTGCGTTTTATATCCAACATTTCCGCTTTTTCTATCAAAAATCTTTCGTTCACCAGGAGCTCAAGGAACAAAACGTCTATAAGGCTGGGCCCGGCCGCCCCAATGATAAAGCCAGAGCGCAATCTTCTTCTACAACGCCGCCAACTGAAGCGCTGTTCCATCTGCTGCTCAGTGCTGCCACTTCGTGGGGACACCAGGTTACTGCACCTGAAGGAACCGGTTTACTCTGCGGCGCGTTTCTCTGCCGGTTGAAACCCGGCCTGAGTTTCATGTTGGTCTGTTTCGTGTCTGGACTCGTCCTGGTTCTGAAGCATGATGGGACGATCCGCTGAGCAGCTGAGATGAGATGCGGGTGAAACCCCAGTTCCTCCTGAATGCTGGGATCAGGTTTTGTTCTGGAAACCTAAAAGGTTTAACGATGTGATTTTATTTCAGCTTGTTTATCTTATAAAATATGAAATATCAGATTATGGTTTCAAAGTTTGATTTGAGTGGTTGAACATGTTTCAGAATGTTTTAATTGTCAATGGTGGACAAGGCTAGCTAATATGTAGCTAATGATAAAGAGCTACATGGTAAAATGAATGCTAAGGTGCGTTCACTTGTCACTTGTTCACGCTAGCTTCTAACTTTAATGTTGGATGTTAATTTCAATTCAAATTATATCTCCCCTTTAAAGACTACAACTTAATTAATTTTTAACATTTATAATTTGCAAATAATTTCCAAAGCTCTCAGATATTGTTCTATATCTTGTTCTCTACTGTCTTTTATTTTGTTTTCCCGTTTCCTGTTTTAAATAATGGCATTAGAGGGAAGAGAAAGAAGTCAAACTTTTAAAAAATGTTTTTGAAAAATATTGGAAGATTTGTCTTGATATTTTAGAAACTTAGTTTCCTAACAAGGAGTTGAAATTCTGCAGGAAAAATACATTTTGTTTGAAAAATGTGTCTTACAAACAATACTTTCTAAATTCTAGTGAAGTAAAAATAAATCATTAAATGAGAAAAGTTTATGTTGATTTGAGACCATTAAATAAGGCTTTTATTCTGAAATTGTACCCATTATCATGTAGGAATTTGGATTCGATTTAAAACAACTTCATGTTTTATCAGAATTGATTCATATTCAGGTGCAAATGTTTTTTTAAAATGTAAAATTTGAATTTATTAGCATATTTAAAATTCTGACATATTTATTTTATTATTTTAATGTAATTAGCTTATTTTTTAAATGTATGTATTTTGAAAGATTTTTCTGTTTTCTGTATCTGGTTGTTTTCCTGGCGCTCCACATTCCTGCAGCACCCGAAGGCATCGTGAAGCCGAGGAAGATCATCATCATCAGTCATGACGGGCAGAGGACCCGCCGTCACCAAGGTAACGGTCCGCCTCCTCTGGTTTCCCTCCTCTGAGCCGGACCCACACAGAACCGGGTTCTATCGTTCAGGTGGAGAAACGAGAGATTCAGGCTTTTCTGGAGTTTTTTAGTTTGTTTTATGAAATCAGGTTTCTGTTACTGGAGCCCAAAGAGAAAACCGGTTCTGTCAGATTTAACAGAACAGTTCTGTTCAGCCGGTTCTGTCAGATTTAACAGTTTTCCCTGCAGAGGGAAGGAAGAGCAACGATCCGTTTTAATTACAGGAAAATCCTCCATGTGATGATCAAACTGAAAGGTTTCATCTGGAAATTTCAGAACCCAAAACTTTATCTGGTTTTGGTTCTTCTGGTTCTGGACTCCCTGGGACAGAACCAGAGCTCACAAAGGTCAAGCTCATGGTGAACCATTTGATTGGACCAGTCAGGACTTGGTGCTGATTGGCTGACTCCAGACTCACCTCAGCCAATCAGCTGAAGGAGGAAGTGAGGCAGTAATGTTTGAAAAAGGACGTGGTTCTTTTCGTCCAATCGGGTTTCTGCCTGAGAAATGCCTCTGCAGGCAGGAAGTGGGTCCAGTCCAGATGTAGGCCTGTCCCAATAACCAATTCATCAATTCATCCCCTTATCAGTTAATCACTTTATTAATTTATTGCATCATAAACTGAAACAGATTTGATATTTTCTTATTCTGCCAACAACTGGATGGACTCTTCATTCTGCTGCTTTTGCTTTTATTTTGAAGGACAGTTTAGTTTCAGACATTCATAGTTCATTTTATTGGTTGTTTAATTTTTCTTCCACTCCAGTGTTAGTTGTTCATTAGACTTCAGAGTTTATTGATCTTTGTGTTTTGCATTATTATTAAACCATGATATTAGTTAAAATGGCCTCAGAAAAACAAAGTTCTGTTTTATGGACCTTACCAAGCTCCGCCCACAACCGACCCACGTGACCGCAAGTCTCACAAGCAAAGCCTCATAGCGCATTGTTTCTATGTAAACATGACTCCATTAGTGCATAATTTCTACCGGATTTTCACAATATATCAGCTACTACAATAGACAGAGGAAATAACAAGTTCATGTCATCATCTGGGAGGAGGTTACTGGTTTCTCAGTCACAAGCTGGTTGCAAACCTGAGGCTAGCAGGTGTCAGTCGGTCAGTTATGGTAGATCTGAAATTTGGTTTGATGACCTCAATATGAGAAGCTACAGACTGATATGAGGAACCAAAGAGCTCTGTTACGGTAAAGAAGCCATTTGTTTGTTAAAATTTTATGAAATCTATTTGTTCTTTTTGATGTTTGTTATGAATGACGTATAATCACAAACAAACAGGGTAATTGGTCCAACGTTTAGAAACTACAGCGGCTGTAATGAGCCACAGCAAATGTAAACAAAGGTAAAATAACCCGAACAGGTGATCAACTCAAAACCACTCGTACCTTTTTAGTCTGTCTCTCTTTGTAGTTTAAGCACACCTGTTACCGTGGCAACCGCCTGCGCCCCGCAAGACGAGCAAAGATTACGTTAAAAACATAACATCCAGTCCGTTACGATATCAAGTTTCCAGGCTTGATATTTATTTATGGATTATTAATCGTTGGTTCCCTGAACACAGCGATGGTTGATTGACCAGCTGTACTTTGTGCTAGAGTGGCTAACACGAGTAACAATTTAGTCCAAAGCGTTTTCTGCTAAAATAAAATCTTTAGTGTGTGTGTCAGATACAGTACACATTGCATATTGATCTGTTTAGCTAACGTTAGACTGTGTAGCAGACAGGCTTCAAGATGTAGAAGTTGTATCAGAACTACTATTATGCGGTACTTAGCTAACGAGAAGCGTGTGTTTGTGAGACGGCCACCCACGTGACCACGTAGAATGAGCATCAGCCAATGAAAAGCGGCCCCTCTGGTAAGGTCCATTGTGACGCCTTTGGGACGTTTGTGGCCCAGGAAGTGTTTTTGCAGCAGTGCAGTAAAGCGGTTTCCTCTACATGGTGAAGGACCCGGCCCGCTGCTCCAGCGTCCTGGGCATGACGTGAGCGCTCACAGTTCCTACGGTCTTTGAAGGCAGCAGGCGTCGGACGTTGACTTCCTGTCTGCAGAAGATCGACTTCCTCTCCTTGAGCTTCAGCCACTTCTTCCTGGGATAGGAGAGCAAATCCCAGATCCCAGCAGAGCGCCTGGAGAGACCGGCGTGGGAACGCTGGCGCTCACGCCATGACGCAGCATGGCCGCCCACATTTCCACTCTTTAACAAACTCAAACGGCTGCAGCGTCCTTCACTCTGGTTTCAGTCTGAAACGTGACCCACTTTCTACGGAGGCCCAGAAGGATCAACAAAACGCAGAACAGCAGAAATCCTCAACAGAAGTTCATTACAAAGACGGATTTGGCATAAAGTTTGTTGTGTTTTTAGCATAACTTCAATTTTAGCTAAGTTTTAATTTTAGCATACAGTAAGATTTAGCATCGCATTTAGCATTTCGTCCCTTCTGGGCCACCGTACCTTTCAGATGGTCTGTGCAGCCACTTCTCTGAACTGAGAAACTGAACTTTGGTGATAGAGTAATAATTTCATTCTTGTTGTTTCTAATCTGGACTTGAACTTTTTCTCAGCCAGGTTCAGAATTTTGGTTCAGAAATTTATCAGGAGAAATTTCACAGATTTTAGATTTACAGTGAAACGGACATGAAGGCGGTTCTGGTTCTGGTTCTGGTTCTGGTTCTGTAGAACGGAGAGTCGAGCATCAGAAATGGACAGGAAGTCCTGCCAGGGTCAGAGGTCATAAGGCCCCCACCTCAGAGCTCCAGGGTGGGTGGGGGGGCTGTGAGGAAGAGGAGGAGGGGAGGAAGGGCAGAGTGACGGGGAAGGAGAAGAGGGGGGCAGACAGTGGGGGGGGCAGCAGGGAGGAAGAGGAGGAGGAAGGTGAAGGTGAGCTGGAGGTCACATCATGCTGCAGCAGCTCCACCAGCCTCTGGGGGGCGCCGCCGCCATCCGGTCCATAAGGCGCCGGGCGCAGCGTCGCCACCCAGTGGCTGTAACGGGGAGGGCGGGGCTGCAGGCGTGCTGTCATGGCGGCGGCGTCCCGCTGGGCCGCGCAGTAGCTGAGGTGGGCCAGCAGGCGGCGCCGCAGCGCATCGCAGGAGTCCAGGGGTTCCACGGTGCTCAGGTAGCAGAATGCTTCGTTCACACACTCCCTGAAGCCCAGAGACAGGAAGTCCAGCGCCAGCACTTCCTGCTGACCTGACCAACACACACGTCCATTTTGAATTGATTCATTTTTACAGGAACAGAAATATTAATAAACAAACCAGCTAGCCAAATGGCTAACGCTAAAAAACACCTGAAGGAATAAAATTACATGACATCACTTCCTGTTGAACATTTATTTGCTCTCATACAGGAAGTATTCACCCCTCTACAGGAAGTGGCAGCACTGCTAGCTGGAGGAGCAGCTGAATTGCCTCCCCGCCTGCTGCAGGTGTCTCTGCGTTGCCATGGTTACCTGTCCCTCCCGCCTGCAGCGTCCTCAGATGCTCCACGGTCATCTGCAGGATCTCGGCTTTCTCCAGGTTAGCAGAACCCTGCGGGAAGCGGCGCCGTTAGCCGTTAGCTGTTAGCCGTTCTGATGCTAACACATTGAAAATTCTCTGAAAACGTTTTGATTTAAAATTTTGTCAATGCTTTTCTTTCAGCTGGTGACTGACAGGTTTAAACAGATTCATAGATTTATTCTAGTTTCATTTTCTGATTTCCACTTTTCTTCTAGAAACACATTTAAACTGCAGGCGGAGTTCCTCAGGGCTCCGAATCGCTGCGCTTTGATTCATGGATCCATTTTTCACCTCAGAGGGAAAATATTTAAAATGTTCAGTTTATATCAGAAAACTTTATCAAAACGGTTTTTAGGTGGGAAAAATCCAGTAAAACTTCAGAACTTTTTATTCTTTTATTATTTATAATTTAGCTCTATTTAAAATAGAAAATCTCACTATTTATTTATAAATAAAGAAATAGTAGAAAAATAACATGTAGAAAAAATTTAAATAGTTTTAATTTTGCAATAAAATATAGATTTTTTTTAAACAATTTTTTAAAAATAAAAAATGATTTAAAAATAAAATTCACTGGTAATTTAGAGATTAAAAATGTGATCAATCATGATGATCTTCAGAAAATGTGATTATTGCTGAACAGATGCATCAGAAACACGGGAGCTGAGAGGTCAAAGGTCAGGCTGACCTGTTTCTCCCAGGCCGTCGGGACGAGTCGCCGTAACTCCGACAGGCTGCCGTTGATCCGATCCCTGCGCCGCTTCTCGATGATCTGGAACCGACAGGAAACTGAAGGAGCGTCGGAGGCGCCGGGCCTCCGGACGCGGCGAAGCGCCGGCCGACCTACCCCTCTGCGCCGCTTCCTCGCCATCAGCTGCGCCGCTGGAGACGCGCGTCCGACCGAATCCCTGCAGAGGAAATCCACAGAAATCACTGGAATCTGCAGCTGATTTGATTCCTAATTTCTCAGAGAAAAGAAACATTTTCGTTTCTTTTAGGGGAGTTAACTCTAACCTTAATGTTGACAATAAATCCAGTTTATTCCACAGTTTATATGAAACAAATTCTGATTATGAACATTTTAACTGAATCCTTTCTGCATATTTCATACAGAATAATAAATTACATTTTTTACTTTAGAACCAAAAAAATACAATTTACAGCTTTTCAACTTGATTTATGTAAAACAATGGAAATATTATCTAAAAACTAAATATATTGGAGTTGCTAATAAAAAAATAAATAAAGCAGCAAGAATAATTCTGTTTGCACAAATATGTCTGGATCCACAAACTGAAAAGACATTTATAAACATCTTTACAACAAACCTCCTAAAATAACTGTAGAAACTCTTTTATCTACAATGTGAAGAACCTGAATTAATATTAACAATATTTATATTTATTCCCTTTGGAATAAATGAAGTATTTTTGAATTTGAAGTAATTGGAAAGATTTAAATAAAATAAACATTTATGGCAGCAAATTAATAGATCTGCTTTTTCACCAAGAAAAACTAAAAAGTTAAATAACAGTGACGATGAATGAGTTAGTGGCAAAAAATCCTGAAATTATAAAGCCTGAATGTTAAAATATGCCGGTTTTAAAATGATATTTTTTGCATTTTAAGGTGAAATGTTTCAGAAAATTTCTGCAAAATAAATAAAATGATCAACGCTTGGTATATTTTCATAAAGATTAGCATATTTCTTATACAGCAGAAAATTGTTGTCTGTAATTTTAATTTATTTTTGCTTCCTAAAGTCATAATTAGTGGCGGAATGCTAAAGGTTCTCCAGGCAGGACGGGATGCTCTCACCCCGCAGGAAGCCTCTCACGGCCCGCCGGGCTGCTGTCCTCACACGGCCGCTTCATGGCGCCCGGCGGCGGGGAGAGCCGGCGGGAGTCCCCGGGGAGAGCCGGCTCACAGCCGGAGGAGACCCGGAGCCGGCATTCCGGGTTTGGACCCGAACCCGTAAGAGTCCTGGAGGTTTTCCAGAATCAGGAATCAGAACCTCTCTCTCGGATCCGGAGCGGATCTTCCAGCGGAGTGTCTCCGGTATTCCCGCGGCGGGAGCCTGCGTGTCGGCGGCGGACTGGGCTGACGGCCGCTGTGTCCCCTCTCTTCATCCTCCTCCTCATCCTCTGCTGCCGGAGCTTTCCCACGGAGCAACGCGCACGCGCACTCAACCATCTTCTCTGAAGCTGCTTCAGAGCGGGAACGCGCGCGACAGAAAGGTATGGAAAGCGAAAAGTGCCAAATTTGATCACGGCTGAAAGGTCACGCAAAGAATTTACTATTTTTGTTAAATACGTTGAAAATCCCTTCAAAACGGCACTTTTTAGATCTTTATACGAAAACCTTCCAAAAGGCAAAATTTACTCAGATCATTGAACGCCATTTTTTATGCGTTGTTCAAAAATACAGCTTCTCCTTAATTATACATCTATAAACCCAACATCTGGGATTACTGGTGCTGCTTGTTTTTCTTTCATTGTGCTTGTTTTTATTTTTCTTAATTTATGCATTGTTGCTGAAAGAGTGTTTCTTCTTCTTCTTGGCCCCCTAGTGGCATGGAGGGCTCAAAGCATCTGCTGGGTTTGCTTGGCTTCTTCCTGGCTCCAGTGAGATCAGGCTCCAACCATCCATACATCCATCCATCCATCCATCCATCCATCCATCCATACATCCATCCATCCATCCATACATCTCCTGTTCACCCTTCATCCCTAACGGGGTCAGGAGGGTTGCTGGTTCCTCTCCATCTACGTTCCGGGTGAGAGGCGGGGTCACGGGGTCACCCTGGACAGGTCGCCAGTCTGTCGCAGGTCAACACAGAGACACACAACCATTCACACCTAGGGAGAATTTAGAGAGACCAATTAACCTGACAGTCATGTTTTTGGACTGTGGGAGGAAGCCGGAGAACCCGGAGAGAACCCACCATGCACAGGGAGAACATGCAAACTCCATGCAGAAAGACCCCACATATATATATATATAGTATTTTTTTTACCATATTAAGTTATTAATTGTTTATTTTTACTTCTTATTTCGGCCGTAGAAAGCACGAGTTGCTGGGCAGATTTACCCACCTGACTATCAAAGACCTTAGGGAAAAGTAAACATATTAATAAGTGGAATAAATAAATATGGAAATAACTAATTACATAGATTTATTTACTTATTTCCAAAAATAAATATAAAATTTTATTGTCTCCTATTTTTAATTATTTATTTACTCATTCAGCATTTTTTGTGATAGTTTTATTTCCTATAATTTAGTTACCAATTGACAGTTTTGGCAGGATCATCCTTCCGTAGAATCAACCCAAATATGCTTTAAATAAAAACAACTGAAAAAAGAAACCAGGTGAGGTTGTTTTATTACAAGTAATGAAATAAAGTTTATCCAAGTAGAAATATTAATTTCCATGTTAAACAAACATAAATAAATGAAGTTTGACTAATTTAATTTGATTAAATGTTACAAATTATCAGAGATTTTTAAAGTTTGAACTTCTATTTTTTCAGTGCAGAAATATGACTTTAAAACCAAAGTAATCCTTTTTCACTTTACCTTTTATTCTGTGCTTTGTTTTAAATTAAATTAAATTCAATTAAATTGAATGTTTCCAGCTTTCCTTCTCATTTAGTCTCTTTTAGTGTTTAGTTTATTTATCGACTCGATTCTTTGACATCAAACCAGAACCTGAAGTTTTTCCTTTATGCAAATTTTAAGCATAAAATAAAACAAACAGTTTAATCATTAATAAGACGATTAGGTTTAAATTTTAGATGAAGAAGGTCTGGAGGAGGAGGAGGAGTGATGAAGGTGAAGACGTGTTGCGACGCTGCGCTCTGTAATCTCCGAGCTCTTGAACGCCTCACACAGCAGGAGGAAGATCTCCCTTCATCTTCGTCGCTCCGGCAGCCGGCAGCAGATCGTCTCGGCTCACCAGTCGCTGTCGACAGCCTCTTAAAACCCTCCAGAACCAGAACCGGGTCGAGCAGAACCAGAGATAGCTGCTGGACCTGAACTGATACCAAATAAAGAATAATCTGATTATCATCTGAGAAAATTAATAAAAACATCACATGAAAACAAATCTGTAATAAATCTGCACATCTTGTTTTTGATGTGCAGAAATGAAAAAACAGAAAAAATCTCTGAGATTAACAGAGGAAATTATCCAGAAATAGAAATTAAGTTTAAATTTGAAATCATTTTGTAAACTTGTAAAAAGAGCTTTTCTTCGCACAAAAAAGTGTTAAAACTTTTGAACTGTTTTAGTTCAAAATTAGATGTTTTTTAATAGAAACGAGATCATAGATCCAGTTTTTCCTTCTGAAAATAGTTTTAATCCATTTTTATTTCCATGAAAAACTTCCAGTTTGCTTCTGATTTTTGTTTGATGGAATAAAAGTGAAGATGTTTCGTCTCTTCTCAGATCCGTCTTCATTTGAAAACACTTCCTGCCTTCAGCTGAGTTTAAATCCAGCAGATCTGAGTCCCCAGGTTGTCATTTTGGTGAGTAGATTTGAATGTAAAAGTCGTAGTTTTGACCTGTTGAGTCCAGAGCTGTGGCCCCGCTCGGCCCTCGCCCCCCACCTTGAACACCTCAGCGTTCTCTCTTCTCTTTCCAGATGGTTCCGATGTTTTCCAGCCGGCGGTCGGTCCGCATTCCTCCGGTTATCTGTCTGGGCCTTATCAGCAGCGCTGCCCGTCTGGAGTGTTTCTGGTCACCAGAACCAGAACCGGGCTGATGCTCCTGCCAGCAGGTTCTGTTCTGCCTTAGTCACACCTCAGCAAAACATTTCTTTACATTTGTTCCCTAAATCTGAGCCTAGAGTCAAAATCCAAAGTAAGACACTTTTGTTAATAGCAGAGCTAACCTTTAGCTTAGCGCTTTGAATCATTTAGCGCACTTAGCTTCCCCTAAATAAATTGTTCAGGTTCAGTTGGATAAAGTTCAACATCTATATTTAAATTTTGGTTATTAACGTTTCATGCTCTTATTTTGAAGTTTGTTTACACAGCAGTTCCGTTTCCTCTCCTTTTTTTCATTGAAATAAACTTTATTGAGCAAATGGCGAAAATGTAGCAAACAAGCAAACTGAGCTGAAAAAAGGCGAAGCATCAAACTTCAGTCACTGCAGGTTAGAATAAAAACTCAGAAACAAAAACGTAAAACATTCCTGAGAAAAAACGAATTTTGAGATTAACCTTTGAACTTTGCTAAAAGAAATTAGTTTAAAAAATACAATATTTTAGAAAAATTACAGTATTTTTAGCTCAATCTCAGGAGATTTCTAGAAAGATTATGGACATTTGTGAGGTTTAAAAGTTACAAATTTTCAACATTTGAACATTTTTAAAGTTTCAAAAGTTAAAATGTTCAAGTTTTTTACTCTTTTATTCTCCTACTGTGGCCCTTCTACACAAAACCATTTGTGTTAACTGAACAACATGATTCAAGTTAACGTTTTAGCATTAGCTTTAGCTAAATACCACGGTGGTGCAGCGTTTAGCGTTAGCAGAGCTAAGGTTTACGATTAGCGCAGCTAGCTTTATAGTTAGCAATGCTCGCCACCGATGACATATTTACAACAAGAATCATTTTTTATTTTATACATTCAGTGTTTCTCAGCCGGAGCGGATCCGCCCTGAAGCAGAACCGAGCTCAAGTTCTGCCGGAGCGCCACCCGGCCCGCCGTGGGCTCCGCTGCTCGCTGTGCTAATGTTGACATTTGTGGCACTTCTTAAATGGACGAGTGGGAAAGACTCACACACACACACACACGGTCAGCTATCGCAGACCCCAGTTCTCCCAGTTCTCCCAGTGCTTCAGCTTCAAAACGCTCTGCTGGGAAAGTTCCATCTATGATGTAAAAATGATTTTCAAGTGAATAGATTTTGAAATGTGTCAGGATAAGAGCCGGATGAACGTGAGGTCAGCTGTAAATCTTTATCTTCGACCAGAAATCCTCGTTTTCTGCTCCGATGCTCAGCAGAGGAACCAGAGGAAGTCCAAACTGCTGGACTTCCTCTGGTTCCTCTGTTGGTGTCATCTGGCCACCGTCAGTCCAGTTCATCGAACGAAACTTTGACTGAGCCACTGGTTAAAAACAGCATGAATCCAAATGAAGGTTTTTGTTTTGGATGTGCAGAAATGGGAACACAGAGTGAATCTGAGTTTAACAGGAGGAAATAATCCAGATATAGAAACTAAATCATTTTCATTTATGTTATGAAAAGTGTTTTTTCCCATTAAATCCGTTTTTATTTCCATATTTTGACACATTTTTCTTCTAAAATGATCCAACTTCATGATGAATGCAGAATGCTAGTAGCCATCGTTAGCATTGTTGCAACAGGAAAAGCTTTGGGCAGTTGTCCAGGGCTGCTTATGAGGGAGGGGGGTCATAAGACAAAATAAAACAGAATCTTTTCATCTCTTTGCTCAACTAGAGGTTACTAAAGATACAGTTAAGATTTTAGCATTAACCTAATAAATATCAAGAAACTGGTGAATTAAAACCACAAGATTATTTTTCATTAAACAAAAACCAAGAAGAGAGTTTCCAAATAAACTAAAGTTCTGCAAAGCTGGCAGTGCAGAAGCAGCTTCACTGCAGGCTGGTGATGTTCCCTCTGCAGCGGGTCGGCTCCAGAGATTTAGGTGTCTTTTTCGTGCCTGAGGGGAAAAAAAATCCTGGAAATTTTCTTTGAAATCAATCAGATACCAAACTGGAAGAATGAAGAACATGGAGACTGGATTCTCATTTCTACCAGAGTAAATGTTTAATATTTATGTTTATTATCATTTCAAAGTGACTAAAGATGAATTATTTTCAGGCTTTGCTACTTTTTCAGAACTCTCATATTTTATCATTTAGAAAATCTGGCATATAAAAAGTTTGCTGAAAATAAAAACATTTAAAAACAGTCACAGATGCACTGAGAAGCAGAATAATGATCTTTTATTGCAGTTCCATCAGAACCTGAGGAGAAGCTGCTGTTTAAGGATCATAACCTCAGCAACGGATCGGAGGGTGTTGGTGTGCTTCTGCGCTGAATGACGGCTTTATTCCTGGTTCTGCTCATTGTTTTCTGGACCGGTCAGCAGAAATCGCACAGAATGACAATCACCTTCAGACCTGATGGCCACAAACTGACGGAGGAGGCTTACCCAAGATTAACTGCCTGATCCACCTGCAGCTGCTGTCCAATACAAAGTGCTGGAAATTAGACCCAAACAGCTTCATCACAGATGCATGATGGTCATTTCTACTGATACCTGTTTCAAATCCAACCCACCGCAGCATCAGCATTGCAGCACATGCAGTCAGATGTAAACCGGACACGCTGTCCAATGCTGTGGCCAACAAGATAAATCATCACAAATCCCGGACGAGCCCCCAGTTTATCATGAACCAGCCCAACGGCTGTGACCAGCGGTGGGGACCGCTAGCTAAGAGGTTAGCAGTACTAACCCTAAAACACTAATCACAAGCTTCAGTCTGCTAAAGCACTGTAACAGTATGGTATTCAGCTTAAACTAATGCTAAGGTGCTAAACAATTAGTCCAAGTTAATGCTAAAGTGCTACTGCAAGATAGCAATTAGTGGACGCTAATGCTAAATGCTATCAATACAGTATCTAAAGGAAACTAACCATAAAAACTGCCATGCCAGTTACTTTAATGGACTTCAAATTAAGAGCATGAATATAAACGTCTTATATAAACTTCTTAGAGAATTCTTAACAGTTTACAATCAAACTTTAGAAAATAAGTTCAACAGATGTTGAACTTTATTCAACTGAAAGTTTATAAAACAGCCAAGAAGTTTAGCTCTTTAGACTTTATCTGGGGAGATGAATGTAGGGGAAGCTAAATGCTCTTTGTTGCCAGCAGCAGCCTCCGCCCGCCTCTCCCCTGGTTTTCCCAGGCTTGCGCTCCCAGGGTGGTTTGACCTGACTTTCTGCCCCGCTCTGCCCTCTTTCTGCCCCGCGCTGCAGGGACACAGCGTCTCATTGTAGCCGGGCCCACGCCGCTCCGCCGGCTCCGACATGGAGGTCAAGCAGCAGGACAGGAGTCACATCTGATGTTCAGGAGAGAATTTTATTCTACTGGAAATAAAGTAATAAATAACAAACATAAACTTTCCAGAAGGGAAGAGCTGCAGCCAATCTGTTGTGCTGACATGAATCCACCTCAGCTTTCTGTAAACTGGACTCTACAGCTGCTACTGCGTTGTTGGGTTTTGGGTCCCAACAAAGATTTATAAATGTTTCATTCAAGGCAACTTCCCCTTTCAGCTGAATTTAGTGGAAAAGACATAAAAACAACTTTTCATCCTGTTTAGGATGAATAAACGTTTTCTCTTTCTCACTGTTGGCCAGCAGGTGAAACTAAAACAATCATTAAACCTCAAATCAACTTTTCTCTGGCAGATAAACTCTAAATCTGTGCTTTCTTCATACTTCTGTACAAATTGTAAAATTTGGTGTAAATTTGTTCTGAGTGGAATGTTTATGTATAATTTTAATATATAATAATTTATAAAATAATAATTATTATTATTATTAGTAATAATAAATGATTTAATAATAATAATTTATTATTTACATGTGTATTTAAAATTACAAAATTTCAACTAACTGTCTACCTATTATGTAAGTTTAACATTTTGTTTATGTTTTCAGGAGGATCGTGGCTCTTTTGTCCTGACAGTTAAAGTCAGACTTTAGTGCTGTGTTCTGATGTATTATTCCCCAGTTGGATAACTGCAAATGAATTAAACTTGATGCCTCAAAATACACAACAGAGTTAAATAATAGAAAAACACTGAATAACAGACTAATTAATAATCAGTTCTTTGTCTAATAGAATGAGAGTTTGTATTTATTGCTGCAACTATACAGAGTTTCTGGGTTATCTTTGGTGAAACGGCACCCTCTACTGGTAGGAAGAGGGATCGCCCTAAATGTCTCATCCGGGTTATCAAGTCAGCTGATCAAAACACGGAAGTGTTTTCAGATGTGCGCCTTTTGGAGGGGCGAGTGTAGAATGTGAGGAGCAGAGGATCTACTTACATGTAGAAAACCTTCTTTTTGTTAACTTTTAAACGGCTTTCATTAACGTTTAACGGTGAAAAGACGCTGGAGCGGAACCGGTGAGTTCGGACGGGCTTGGAATTTTTTCTGGTACCAAACGCAGTTCAGTTAATTATTGATTATGAAACAACATTAGAAACAGAAACCCGAGTCTCGAATGATTTTAGCTGAACAGTCATTAACGTGTTTGCAGTGTATTTTCTGCGCAGCCGCAGTAAACAGCGTTGGGATCCGAAATACAATAAATGGAACAAAAATAACAGATTAAATAACTTTTCTTGTAGCATTATTTACTGTAGAAATGTATTAAAATTTATATGGTATGTAAATATTTATTATCTAATTGTTTTGGTTTTCTTAAAATACAATTTTCTGTATTTTGGTTTTTAAAAGTGTATTTTGCAAAATAAAGTTGTATATTTATATGTTACCATATTTTTATTTTTTTTTATTATTTACAAATTAATTTTGTATTCTGAATTCCTTCTATCCAGTTGCATGTTTCTGTGTTGAGGAAGAAATAAATAAATAAAAACATTGTAAATTGACTAAGGTTGAATAATAAAATATGAAAAAGGTTTAATTCTGTTAATTTTCTCAAAATATAATGTGGGGAAAAAACATGTTAAATAACACAAAAATAAGTATATGGGTAAAAAAAATAAAATAAAAATCAACTTTATTAATAATTATTGCAGTTAAAATTAAAGGCAAATTAAATGAACATGGAGAATGTTATCTATATTTTTCCGTTGAACTTTAACGGTCTCCTCTGCAGTATCTGATGACGACGATGAAGGTGTTTCGCTGTCCTGGTCGCCATGGTTACGCCGTGGAGGCCTCTCCATTCCTGCCGAACCGACTGGCCTGCGCAGCGTCCCAGTACTACGGAATAACTGGTCAGTGTGGAGAGACGGAAACATCAGGAACCAGTGGATGAGGATTCATACAGAAATAAATACGAGCAACAAAATATTGAATTTATCAGTCAGAGCCACAGAACAGAACCTGGTTTCACTTCCTGGAAAAGATTCACGTGAAATATAATCAGAGAGAAATGACCTCAACAAATATTCAAGATTAGATAGTAATGAATGTTATTTTAATGAAAAGAAAGAATCTAAAAAATGCTGACTTAAAATAAAAATTCAATGTAAATCAGATTTGGTAAATGATATCAGTAAAACTGAGAAGAATAAATTGAAAGTGTATATAAAGACTATCAAACTCAAAATTAATAGTAAAATAAATTAATGAACACATGAGTAAGATTACATTAAAATGCAGATTACAACACTAATGAGAATAATAACAATTGTTAATATAATGTAGAATAAAAAGTTACTGCAGAAGGTCAGATCATTTTTAGGAGATTCAATATGACTGATTTCCTAATAAAATAAAAACATTTTAAATCAATATTTAAAAAATAAGATTACACAAAATCTAAATAAAACTAAATAATTAATTATTAATTAAATGAGTAAATGTATAAGAAAAAAGTAAATAAAGGGAATATATGAATGAATATAAGTAAATAAACTTTCTAATAATAATAATCATATTAATGTCTGTGCAGGTTCTGGATCTCTGTTTGTTCTGGATCAGACTGAAACTGGGGTTGTTTTAGTGAGAAGGTAAACTTTCTGGATTCTTTCCTTCAATTTTTATTTTTACCACAAACAGGAAGTGCAGATGTGTCCAGATTCGGGTTAGGATGTGTGAAACTCTTAGACCGTTCCACGGTGGCGAAACACTGAAAACACAGAATGAACGATGCAAAATCCAAAACACACAAAGACAAAATTTGAATGCAACACAAAAACGCTGCAACCACAGGAAATGGAGGCAAAACGGAAAACAAGCTACACAAACCAAAAGTCCTCCAGGCCACCAGGGGGAGTCTGGAGTCGGCCATATTAGCTACGTAAATATGCTGCTGCTCTCTACAACTGTAAAAACCATGAAGCACAGAAAACCTTTTCCTTCTTCCACTCAATTTTCTTCTGGAATCCCGTCATTCCTGAGTTTGTAGTTCCAGATGAAGTGGATGGCTCCCCCTGCTGGTCTGGAGGACAAACATCTGTGGAGTCAGTTTGGAGCGTTTTATTCATGCTGATGTTTTTGCTTCTGTTTCCCGTTCTGGTGGGTTTTAATGTTAGCTGCAGTTTGGCTCCTTTCAGCCACCGTAGTTTCACTTCCTCCTGACAAACTTTTCTGTTCAGTTTCTGGAGGATTTCCAGAGATTTTATTGGGCTTGGGCTGATTTTCACTCTGTGTGTCTCTCTCTCTCTCTGTGTGTCAGCTGGCAGTGGGGTGACGGTCTCTTCGATGTTGCGTGGAGTGAAGCTAACGAACACGTCTTGGTGGCAGGAGGTGGAGACGGCAGCCTGCAGCTTTGGGACTCAGCCAATCAGAACGCTCCGCTGAAAGTGGCCAAGGAGCACACACAGGAGGTACAAAACACACACACACACACACACACGTACATGCACCCCGCTGTGACTGACCGGTGTGTGTGTGTGAAGGTTTACTCTGTGGACTGGAGTCAGACCAGAGCAGAGAACCTCATCGCCTCTGGATCCTGGGACCGCTCCGTTAAAGTGGTGAGGCTCCGCCCCTTCATCTGAGGCCCCGCCTCTTCGCTGTTGCTCCGCCCATAACTGTGCTCTCTCTCCTGAAGTGGGACCAGAACCTCAGCCGCTCCCTGGTCACGCTCAGGGGTCACGAAGGGGTCGTCTACAGCTCCATCTGGTCTCCTCACATCCCAGGATGCATTGCTTCAGCCTCAGGTCAGCCACCGCTCTCATTCTCTGTCAGGAATCCCAGAATTCCCAGCATTCAGCTGTGAAGTCTGATGGTGCAGTTTAGAGTTTGTTAGCGGCTTTTGGCCACCGGGGGGCGCCGCTGCAGCGTGAAAGTAAATCCGTCTGATCTGACAGAAAATGATTCAGGGGCTTAAATATTTTTCATTCATGAAATCTGAAAAGTGTGGCGTGCGCAGCTCTAGTTCAGGTTTCAGTGATTTTAGGTTGTTAGGTTTTCTGTTTTTAGAGCAGAATTCGGGTCCAACCGGGTCCAACCGGGTCGTCACAGCTGAACTGGGCTCTGGGTTTGCTGGAAAAACCCGGTTCTTCTATGGAAAGTCCCGGGGACCGGTCTGCTCAGGGACCGGTCTGCTCAGCCGGGTCGGGTTCTGATCTGTCGGGTCTACGTTATTTATTCAGAAAAAAAAAATTCACAGATTTTATTTTTCAACATCTTACTTCTATTATGACTTTTTAAATCTTTTTTTTCTGTGAAGAGTTTCTGCGGCTGGTGGCTCGTATTTTTGTGACGATAGTCAGACAGGAAGGAGGGCGAGGAGAGGGGGGGGGACATGCAACAAAGGTCACTGGGAATCGAACCCGCGACGCTGAGGACCAAGGCCTCCAAATGTGGGGCGTGGCAACCCGCTGCGCCTCCACAGCACGCCCCGACTTTTTAAATATTTAAGGAGAATATATTAATTTGCTCCTTTTTCTGATTTTTCTGATTTTTCCACTTTTTTATCAAAAATATTTTAAAAAACCGACTTTCTGCTTGCATTTTTTTATTTATTTGTTTAATATTTCGTCTTTCTCCTTTTTTTGGAAGAACAGCATTTTTTTCTATTTTTGTTTTTAATTTTTTTTTATTTGTTTAGTTTATTTTCCTTTTTTGAAAATAAATTTTTTGTTGTCTTTCTTGTTTTGAACCTTCATTTTTCTTTTAAATCTGTTGCTCAGCAACCTGTCGGGTTCTGTCGGGTCAAAGTGGTGGGTTCTGGTCCAGTCAGACTGGTTCTGTTTTGGACCTTTGAACCAGCCGGTGCTGCAGCAGAGCCCTGAAGCCCGGCGGCTCTTTGTGGACTCTGGCCGGTTCTGGTTCAGTTGAATAAACGTCACATGGGTTTCTGATCAGAACAGAACCGGCTGCAGCTCACGAGACGGCCGGCGACCCGGTTTCTCACAAACGCTGCTTTGTTTCTGAGCTTTTCTTAGAGTCTCAGTGCTACCAGGAAAATGTACCGGCTGATTATTAAGTGTGATGTCATATATGACATCACGAAGGTTAGCATGTAGCTTCAGCTGCTGGCTAAACGTGGATCATTTCCTGGATCAGTGAGTCATCGCTCCACTACATGCCCACACAGTGTTTGGCTGAGGCTAACGCTAAATGCTAGTCAGGAACATTCATTTTGTTTCTGGAAGTGATTCTTTGTGACAGAGCTTTCAGGTTTCTGGATTGTTGAGTTTTTCTAACTCAACAATCTGCTTTAGCCTGATTGGCTGCAGTAGCACTTCGGTCAGAAAACTACAGGACAGATTTAAACGGTTTACTGTGGAACTACAGCAATGCATTCTGGGTAGAGGATAATGCCCTCAGATATTGTTTCATGTTTGTCTTGTTCTCTACTGTCTGTTTTTTATTTAGTTCCTGTATGATTGTTGTTTTAGGAAAGTTAAGGAGGGAAAAGAGAACATGAGGACAGGAAACAGAACTGCTTTGTAAACAGACTTCAAAATAAAAGCATGAATATATAGATGTCTAACTACGCAAATAAACAGTTTATAACCAAAAGTTTGACTCGGATGAAAATGGCAAAGTTAATTAGTGCTCTAGAATTTATCAGGAAGAACTAATGTGGGGGAAGCTAAGTGTGCTAACGATCGCTAAGGTTAGCAGAAAAAGGTTTCTCAGCTCAAAGAGCTGATGCCACATCGTCCCAATGGGCTGCCCGTCTTTAAACAAAACTTAGCTCAGCTGTTAGCACATTAGCGCTGCTGTGTTCACCACTGCATCCATTAACTGGACAGTTTGGAGGAGAAACACTGAAAACGTGAAAATGTTTTTTACCATCTTCATGGATTCACCAGAGTTTAAAACCTAAAATCTGTAAACGTCTCCAGATTCATTTTCAGTGAAAGCTTCTGGAGCTGCGTGTGTTTTCAGTCACTGGATTAAACTCATGTCAGCAGCTGATGGCGGTTTAGTTCCTGTGATTGTTCTGATGCCGCCCACGCGGCGCGGCGGTTCGCTCCGTAGCGATGCTGCTGCGGATTAGCAGTGAAGGTGGCTGCGCTGCGCCGCGGCTGGCAGCTTCCTGCTCACCTACACACTCGCTGCCATCCGCCTCAACGCCGCTCAGCTAATGAGATAAAGGTTGTTTCAAAACATGCAGATGAAAAAGAAGTGGGGATAATCTGCAGGAGAACAGGCGGATGAGGTGGGAGCTGCGCTGATTGGTCAGGATGATGATCGTCAGCCAATCAGAGCGTCTGTGTGTGGGACGACTTTATCCTCATATTTAATCTGTTTGCTCTTTTTGCCTTTTATCCATTTAGATCAGATTAAACAAATCTTAGATGCCGTACGAAACATCATGAGTTTCAGCACAGTGGACTGAGACCAGAAGGTCAAAGGTCAAAGATCTCCTCTGGCTCAACGGCCGTTCTGAACATGTGCAGCACTTCAGCGATCGAGACTTGAGTCTGCAGAGCTTCCTGTTGCTAGATGGCTAACAGGAAGCGCACACACCTCCAAACTGCACCCATCCCGGCTGTGCTGGTTGCTAGGTGACCGAGGGAAGGGGCGGGGCTTCCAGGTGCTTTTTAAATCCCAAACACAAACACCACACGTGATTATATCAACAAAGTCAGCAACATTTTCAATTCAAAGCGTTTTTTGCTGCTAAATTCCTGAATAATTAGATAGTTATCATTTTTAATCTTCAGATTCTTCAAACATTAGCAAAGAGTTTCAAGAAGCCCTGAACTATGGAGCTTCTATAGAAATGTGGACATTAGTGCTAGCTGCTACATGTTAGCATCAAGATACTGTTTCAGGTTAGGCTAACTCCTTTTAGCACAGCTAGAACACAACAATAGTCTTTTCCAGCGTCCAATCAGATCAATTAGAAGCAGAAGAAGAAGCTTCCTGGCTGCTGTTAGCGATGTAGCTTTAGCATCTCTGGTTCCAACAACGAGAACGCACCGCTAACCTCAGAGCCACCAAACGCCGTCTCAGCAAAAACAGCTGGAGGAAACGATTATCCAGAGACGTGTGTGTCTCTCTGTGTGTGTGTGTGTGTCTCTGTGTGTGTGTGTCTCTGTGTGTGTGTGTGTGTCTCTGTGTGTGTGTGTCTCTGTGTGTGTGTGTGTGTCTCTGTGTGTGTGCGTGTGTGTGTGTCTCTGTGTGCGTGTGTGTGTGTGTGTGTGTGTGTTGTACGGTTCAAAACCGTCTCACATCAGTGATGATGAAAGAAGCTGCTGATGCAGCACAGATAGCAGGTTTAACAGAGGACTTACACACACACACACACACACACACACACACACACACACACCCAGGCCTGGTTACTGGTGGTTAGCGGTTTAGCCGTGTTCTCCACTGCGGCTCGTTCTCCCAGCCGTGTCTCTGTACGAGTGAGGAAGAGGAGGAAGAAGAGCGACTGTAATGTTTAATCTGCTGTTTGTTTCTAATCTCCTCTGTGCAGCAAACGATCAGAAACTGATTAGTGCGGCTGACTGAAGCAGCTGACAGTCGGGGTTGTTCTGCTGGATGAAGGTTTCTAACATGGCGCCGCCTCTGGACTTCCTGCTGTCGCCATGTTTAGCTTTTAGCTCTCAGGTCACATTTTGGCCAACTGAACATTTAGACATAAAAATCAAACTTTCAGAAATCGACTCAAGTGAAGCTTTCTGAGGTTTTACTCTCATTTATCTCGGTGTTTAAATGTTCAGCTGATAGTTTAGTAATGGAGCGAAGCCCACCGACCCGTAACCGGTGGCAACGGTTTCTGATGGGTTCATAAAACCAGACAAAGTTTTCATCCTTCAGTCTGAGAAACTTTAAAACTTTTTCTGCTCCATCCTGCTTCATGTCTGACAGACAAGAAGCCCCGCCCCTTTGTCTCCCTCTAAGCCCCGCCCCTTTGTCTCCCTCTAAGCCCCGCCCCTTTGGTTCCTTCATCTCAGCGTCTAAGCCAGATGAACAGTTTTGTCGGCCAGATTTTTCTCAGAAACGCAGCATCATCTGGAGGTGGAAGGTTTGATCTCTCAGTTTCACTGCTGCACCTCCAAAGTCATCTTGACGCATTGCATGCTGGGTAAAACCTGCGTCTGCTTTCAGGCGACGGGACGCTCAGAGTCTGGGATGTGAAGGCCGCTGCGTGCCGATTGGCTGTTCCTGCTCACAAAGCTGAGATCCTGAGCTGCGATTGGTGCAAATACGACCAGGTGGGTCAGGCACGACTAATCGATCACAGAACTCGGTTTGATCACTGATCAGAGTTTAACCTGGTTTCATTTTCACCTGAAATTAACAGCAAAGTTAAAATAAAAATGATTTTTTTAAATCATATTATTTTAATGTGTCTGCAGAATCTGGTGGCTACAGGATCAGTGGACTGCAGCGTGTGTGTGTGGGACCTGAGGAACGTCACGCAGCCCGTCAATCAGCTGCTGGGACACAACTACGCCATCCGCAGGGTCAAGGTACACACACACGCACACACACACACACACACACGCATACACACACACACACACACGCACGCACGCACGCACTCACACACACACGCATACACACACACACACACACGCACGCACGCACGCACGCACACACACACACATACACACACACGCACGCACGCACGCACACACACACACACAGAGATCTGTCCGTCTCCATCCCGCTGCCTCAAACTGAGAAACTGTCTGTTGGTCCTGACAGCATCAAAACTCCCACATTAATGGCCCAAATAGGAACACACACATTAGGCTGAGTGTGTGTGTGTGTGTGTGTGTGTGTGTGTGTGGATAAACTCTGTTTGTAGTGCAGAAGCTAAACGGTTATCAGCCGTTTAGCTGGAGTTCTGCTCCTGTAGCAGCGCTTGTCGCAGCTCATTCTGTGTTTTCCTGACGGGAGGCCGACAGACATCACCAATCGATCAGACGATTCAACACGACGCAGCACAAAGAAATCCGTCTTCTTCTGATTCAGCAGGACTGAACTTCTGGTTTCAAATCTAACAGATTGAGGAAGTTTATCATTTTATTTCCTTTCATTAATTTATTAACTTTTAAACTTCCTGGCAGCTGCTGCCAAAACTCTGAATTACATTTTCTTATTTTATTTCTTATTTATTTTTCCATTTAATTCTAATGATTTCTAAGCTATAATTTGCTCTCGTTAATGGGTCGGTTCTGCTGGTTCTGCTCCAGAACCAGAAGATCACTGCTGGTTCTGCTAATCCCGCCTCTGGTTCTCTCCACAGTTCTCCCCGTTCAGTCGGACCGTTCTGGCCTCCTGCTCCTACGACTTCACCGTCCGGTAAGTTCTGGTCCGGTTCTGGTTCGGTTTTAGACGTCTGAAAGAAGCGCAGCCTGTAAACCCGGGGTGTCCAACATGTGGCCCGGGGGCCGTTTGTGGCCCGTGGAAGGAACAATGAAAACGGTAAAAATGTTTCCCAAGCAGAAAAGCAGAACCAGCGACAGACTGAAGTTCTGTTTCTGTTCTGGATCTTTATGACGGACCGGTTCTGCACTAACCAAGAAACTTTTACATTTTAATTTCATAAAACGGACCCGACTGCAGGAAATATATTCTGGTTTTGATAAAACGGGGCGGATCCAGAATATTAATCTTTTTATTAGGTTGTGGACTGAGGAAGAGGAGGAGTGATGAAGATGATGATGAAGATGATTAATTTTTGGGCAAATATCCAAAATAATAGAATAATTTTAAATATATTAAATAATCCAGATTATTCTCTATTTCCTTGATAATCTGCATAAAACTGGAGTTAAAACTTCATCCAGTTAATTTACTGGATGAAGTTTTAACTCCAGTTTTAAAAAGGTTTTGGGTTAATTATTACTTACCTTTATGAAACGTTAAAAACATTTTAAAATGTCTCAAAATCAAAATTATTAATAATAATAATAATTATTATTATTATAATTTGAGAATTTATTCCAGGAATAAATTATTGTTTAATATTTCTGTTCTCAGTGAGACCAAACAAAATAAATATTTCAAAAATACGTATTTCATTTGGGAGCTTATTTTACAATTTTTCTATTTTATTTATTGACAAGTTAAATTATATTAATAATAGTAAATATGATCATTAACATTAATTAATATTTGTTATTATCAGTTAATCTTAATGAATTTATTTCACTCTTGAATGAAAATAAAATGGAAACATGAAATAAAAGCAGCTGTTTTACGTTTGTTATTGAACTATAGTTCAGTTTTATATGTGAAATATATTAAATAATATCCAGTATCAGCTGGAGAAGTTAAACTCCGTCCTGCAGGTTAAATCATTTCAGCGTCTTTGAAATAATTAAAGCTTTAATTGTTTGTTTATGATGAGTAAACTGATAAAATGGCCGCCATGCTGGTGGTTTGCTGTTTGCTCTAATTATTTCTGCTTGTTAACATTAATTTCCTGTTTAACGGTCAGCAGAAGAGCCGCCCACTCGTTTCATTCTGCTGCAATCTGCAGAGAACAAAGATGTTTTCCATTAATGCGGCGCCGTAACGGCTGTTTAGACCCGGTTCAGTCAGACTTTAGTCATCAGCTCTCCGGGCTGGTTGAAGGTTTCTCCGATGGTTTTATCGGTTCAAATGATCTCTGTTCCTAAAGTGAAGGGATGAACAGGCGCGAGACCCGGTACCGAGCGGTTCTGTCCAGTTTACAGAACCGTTCTGGTCTCTGAACCCAGTGGACTAAAGTTCCTGAATGTTGTGGAGAGTCTTCAGCGGCCAAACGTCCTTGGTGACGATACGCTGCCGGCCGAGCGTCAGCGTTCAGGAGAACATCTTCCCTTCGTAATGAAAGGAGGTTCTCCACTTTTCTGACACCCATTGAACGTCTGAACGGTTCTTTGAGGAAAAGCCAAAACACCCCAGACCCGATCTGGCATCAGTCTGATGAAATCCACGACGGTTAGATCACACTAAAGTCCAGGGGATCTCGCTGACCGTTAGCCATTCCCTCTGACTGCGTCTCTGACCGTCCAACCAACACCTGAGGTCTACTGTCAATGAGACCACAGGAAAACTCTTCTGATTTGGATGAAAATACAAACCAGAATCTTTTACTCAAAGAATCAGTGAACCAGATCGTCGGACGGCGATCTGGTTCCAGCAGGTTTGAGTTTTCACCGGATGGTTTCTGGTACAAACTCTCGTGAAAACTCGATCCCACGAGTCTCATGGTCTGTAGAGGATCCTCCGAGTCGGATCCTGTGTGTCAGAAAAAGATCGTGAAGAGTCGGAGGAAAGGGGAGAGTTTTGGTCTGAACATCTAAACATCCCAAAGATACGACAGAAACAGGATTTCAGCCTCAACGTGGGTCCAGAGGACCTGCTGGTCCAAACGTTACACTTTGTCTGCTTGGAAACAAACTTCATGATGGATGAAGATCATCCGCTCGTGTTGTTCTGAAAACACGACGCTTGTGATGTTTCCTTTGAACAAACCCTGCTGTTTGCTTTAGCTAATCGTTTCCCTGCCGCTGTGTCAGTTTGCGCTCGTTGGCATTAATTTCCTGCCTCGGCTATAATCATACCAGCCTGCAGACACGTCGTCCCTAAATATTCCATGGAAATGCTGATTGTTTTCTCAGCGGTCGGTCTTTAGATCTCGGTCTGCATGCAGGTCCTGTCTGCTGTGACTGAACAGGTTTCATGTTAACGGCACAAAGCGGCGGCTGAATGGACGGTTCCACTGAATGAAACACAAAAGATGTTAAATAATTACCTGGAATCCACAAACAAAAGAGACTTTCAGATGCTGGCCTGGACTCATTAAACCTCCTGCCACATCATTTAATCACAGCTTTGCATCCTCCATGTTCCCTTCCACTGTAATCCTCTCTACACTAAATATGACAGTTTTAGTTTTTTTGAGGCTCTAGTGTCCCTGATATGACAGGAAGGAGAGGAGGGAAGACATGCAGCAAACATCGCTGGGCCTGGGAATCGAACCCACGACGGCGACTCAAGCCCTCCAAACGTGGGTCGCACTATCCTCTACTCCACCGCGACACGCCCCTTCACTCCACATTTAAAATCCTTGCAACCAAATTACTGCTGGATATGGATATCAATAATATGATTAAATATCATGACTAGAGAAATCCATGGTTGTGTTTCTCTCCTGACGGCTGCACAGTGGTGCAGTTGGTAGAGCTGTTGCCTTGCAGCAAGAAGGTCCTGGGTTCGATTCCCGGCCCGGGGTCTTTCTGCATGGAGTTTGCATGTTCTCCCTGTGCATGGTGGGTTCTCTCCGGGTTCTCCGGCTTCCTCCCACAGTCCAAAAACATGACTGTCAGGTTAATTGGTCTCTCTAAATTCTCCCTAGGTGTGAGTGTGTGTGTGTGAATGGTTGTGTGTCTTGTATGTCTTTGTGTTGACCTGCGACAGACTGGTGACCTGTCCAGGGTGACCCCGTGACCCCGTGACCCCGCCTCTCGCCCGGAACGTAGCTGGAGAGGAACCAGCAACCCTCCTGACCCCATTAGGGACGAAGGGTGAATAGAAAATGGATGGATGGTCTGTCTGTCTGTCTGTCTGTCTGTCTGTCTGTCTGTCTGTCTGTCTGTCTGTCTGTCTGTCTGTCTGTCTGTCTGTCTGTCTGTCTGTCTGTCTGTCTGTCTGTCTCTCTGCTGGTAGAACATGTTTTGCTGTCGTCCCTCCAGCCCAGTGAATCTCGGTGTTGCTCAGTAGGGAAGCGATGAACGCTGCAGTGGCTGCATGCTGCAGGTCGTCATCGTTCCTCTGAAGCACTGAGCGGCGCTGCGACAGAAACACTTTGGTATTTATGGCCACTGCATCCATTAAGCCAGAAAACTGATCTGCACTTTGGTTATTAAGTCTGAGGGTCTGTTAGCAGCACGTTGCTGTTCGTCCAAGGGAAACGCACCAACAACCAGAGATCAACTCTCTGACTGATGATGAAAAACTGATGCTAAGCTCCATCTAGTGGCTCCTGAGCCGTCAGTCTACTTTAACTACGTCACCATCCATTGGACTAAAACACGTCTAATGTTGCTGAGCTAAAGAACCGGCTGAGATTTACACCAACGACTCAATCAGTCAATGAGGAAAACCTCTCAGAGCCACACACACTCATCTGTGTGTGTGTGTGTGTGCGTGTGTGTGTGTGTGTGTGTGTGTGTGTGTGGGTGTGTGTGGGTGTGGGTGTGCACGCGGTGGTTCCAGAATTAATACTGCCCTAATGGAGCCCATTGAAACCTGCAGCCCCCCCTCTGGTCTGAAAATGATTTAATTGCATTTACAAAGTGGATGAGTCTGGAGGGAGTGTTTGCTGCGTCAGGACACACACACACACACACACACACACACACACACACACACACACACACACACACACACACAGAGTCTCGCTCTGTCAGGACCAGAAAGAGAAACGTTCTTTCAATTAGCCTGATTGGCTGCCTGAGCTGCTGCTTCATTGCCTCTCTGCTCCCACATCTTTATTCCACATAACCGGGTTTGTTGGACAATCGTCTCCCAGTCCGTGTCTCCCAGTCCGTGTCTCCCAGTCCGTGTCTCCCAGTCCGTGTCTCCCAGTCCGTGTCTCCCAGTCCGTGTCTCCCGGTCCGTGTCTCCCGGTCCGTGTCTCCCGGTCCGTGTCTCCCGGTCCGTGTCTCCCGGTCCGTGTCTCCCAGTCTGTGTCCCTCCAGCCTCTATAGTTCTTCTCTGCTGTGACGTCATTATTATGTTGTAGGTTTTGTTGAGAACAAATAATTCTGTTTTCCTCTTTTAGCTACCTGCATGCTCATACACACACTCTGTCACACACACTCTGTCACACACACTCTGTCACACACACTCTGTCACACACACTCTGTCACACACACTCTGTCACACACACAGAGAGCAAATGCCTCACTAGCCTCTTTGGGCGTAGCTTCCATAGAAGCTAACAAAGGGGATTACAAACTGATAGCATGCTAATGCTAATGGACTAGCGCTGTATTTTGGTCTTAATAAATGAAATTCATGAATTCAACTGTCTGACTTCTTCAGCCTCATAATCTCCTTCAGTTTCATAAAACAACCAGAAAATCTGAATTGTGTCAAACCAGAAAAAGCTTTTGCTCATCAGAACCATCAGAAGACGAATCATCAGGAAATCTGCAGTTATTCTCCTGTTTCTACGTCAGAGTCTGGAGTTTTCCAGAACTTATCGATTGGCTCTGCAGATTAAACTTCCTGGAAGTTTCCCGGGTTTCTTCCTGCTGCTCTCCATCGTCTCACGGTTTGTTTTTGTCCTCAGGTTTTGGGACTTCGGCCGACGTCGTCCTCTCCTGGACACAGTGGAGCATCATTCAGAGTTTGTCTGTGGATTGGACTTCAACCTCCACATCCCCCACCAGGTGACCCGTTTATCCCCCTCATCCTCTTCACTTCCTGTTGTTGACCGACTAAAACACTCGACCTTTCTACCTCTACATGGTAAATTACGTTTCCATTTCCCTCACCCTCCTTGTCTCGCTGTTTGGACTTTTCTTCCTTATTGCTCTGTAATAATAACTGACAGTGATAATAATCACTCATTCCTCTCTATGACCCTGCAGGGTCAAGGTCAAGGTCAAGGTCAGGCAGTTTTTCATCTGTCTTTATGACCTTTGGGGAATAAAGTTTGTTGGGGAACCTGAGGCGTTTTATCCAGTAGGTTGTTCCTTGGTAACCAAAGACTGAGTGAGACAGTTGATGCTACCCAGCTAGTTTAGCTAGCCTTGAGCGCCGAAAGCCTTTCCTCTGCCTACGTCTCCCAGAGTGCCGTGCGGTTCTGGATCAAAGTTCAGTGTAATTATTGAATATTCTATCAGACATGTTTCTCTGTTTTCTGTGGATATTGATGATGTTTCTCTAACAATAGATATTGTTATTGTTTCATCACCCAGCCCTAAGTATCCTCCACTCTTCATCCTCCTCTTCATCCTCCTCTTCATCCTCCTCTTCATCCTCCTCTTCATCCAGTCTGATGTCTGTTTCTTCCAGCCTGTGAATCTGTTTCATGTCCTGACAGCATGAATGAAGTGAACTAAACGGTTCGGATCATTGGGAGTTTCCCTGATGTGGGAACATCCTTCCTGTCAGCGCTCCACTCTGAGATAACAGTGTGTGTGTGTGTGTGTGTGTGTGTGTGTGTGCGTGTGTGTGTGTGTGTGTGTGTGTGTGTGTGCGTGTGTGTGCGTGTGTGTGTGTGCGTGTGTGTGTGCCTGAATTAGGGTCATCCATCACTCTGTCTCAGAGCAGCGAGTCCTAAAGGTCTCAGGTGTTCTGTCCCGTTGTGGGTCGGGTCCAGTCCGTCCGGTCAGTCTGAGGTCAGAGGTCATATTGATTATTATCACTGTCGGTAATATGATATAATAATATTATATTATTATTACTATTATAATATAATAATGATAATAATAATACAGACCTTTGGGCTCTTAAATAACTTAAAAACAACATAATATGTAGGAGAAAACATAAGATACAGAAATCCTTCAGCTGTGACTTTGACAATGAGGAACAGCAAAAAATAAACAAGTCTGATTTTAACTAAAATGTGCAGATTCATCATATTGTGATGATTTTAAAAAGTCTGCTGGAGCTCAAACATTTCATCCAGCTTTCAAGTTGTCAAAAGGAGGAATAGAAACGACTGAAAGGCTTTCAAAAGGCCGGCTCAGACTGACCCGACAGATCAGCCGGGAGCCAGACCAGCGTTTCATTGACCTGATGGCAGGTTTCCATTTTCTGAGAAGCTGAATTTCAGGTTTTCGTTGAAATCCAGCAGATTTCAGAAACGAGTTTCACTTCAGGAGCAGATGAACCTTCAGCCACAGCGCTGAGCAGCAGCAGCATGCTAGCATCATGGCTAACATCCTCCTGATGATGATGATGATGATGATGATGATGATGATGATGATGAGCTGCACGTAGGTGAAGGGAAAACATTCTACCTGAGCTTTTTAAAGAAGCTCATTTTCATAAACCTGACAGGAAGTTCAGATGGTTAATCTCATCTTTAGCTTTAGCTTTATCTTTAGCTTTAGCTTTAGCTCTGACTGAAATCCTGGCCAGGGTTTGTTTTTTCCAGCTGTTTATTACCTTCATGTTTTCTCCTGTGACTCTGAATATGAATTCAAAGTGGAGTTTTAAATGAAGCCAACAGTTTGATGCCGATGTACTGCAGGAATGTTCTGAACCATTCATTGTTTTTAATTAGTGGTTTTTTTCTTGTAATCATTGGGAGACATTAAAGGTCCGTGTGGCTTTGAGCTCCTTCGTCCCTCCGTCTGCCTCGTGTTCTGCTGCAGCCTTGGCTCCGTGAGCTTGTTAGAGTTGATGACAGAAGAGCCTTCCCGTCCTGAGGCTGAGTCACCGCGCCGCTGCTCCAGTCCTGAGAACAATTTCAGCTCCTTTCTGAGCTGGAGGGGGAACTGGAGTAGAACCAGCAGGCCCGGCGGCATGGGGGGCACTGGGGGTGTTGGGATTCTCCTCCTGCTGTCTGAGGGGAAATTACAGAGGGGAATCCCAAACAGCTGACACGGAGCAACCCGAAGTCCAGCGGACAATGGAGATGATATGTGGAAACAACATTAATGTTTATAAAACATTTGGTGTAAAGAATATAGAAATGATGAGGGGAGGAGTTGGAGCCAAATTGGTACCAGTTGATGAACCCGGTAACTTTTCAGCTGTTCTTCGTTAACGTGACATAAAAAGGTTCTAATGATTTTCATTCAGTCAGGACGTTACGCTGACACTAGAGACACATGCACTGCAGGGAGATTGTAGTAAAGCATTGATTAATGCCTGGTTTTAAAATGACTTCACTGGACTTGGAGCCATTATTTTGTGCCCATTGTTGGACACCACACGGCCCGATGGAACCCGATGGAACCCGATGGAACCCGATGGAACCGTTCTACCTAGGATTTCTGTCGGCTAATGTGTGATCTCTCAGGTTTAGGAAATGGGCCGACAATCGACCAACAGCTCTAAGATGGTGTAGTGTGAACTGGACATTACACTGAGGAAATGAGGAAGGGAGGGTCAGTGGAGAGCAGCGGAGTTGAACCTTTTTTCATTCAGTGTCATCAAGAGAAAGAGAAAAAGGCTGGAAGAGACAATAATTAAAATGATGTTGATAGTTTTAACTTATCGTACGATTAATTGATTTATCTTTTATTGTGACAGGCCTATTACATAGAAACAACACCGCCAGGCTGTTTGTGAGACTTGTGGCCACGTGGGATTTTCTAGGTCGGTTGTGGGTGGAGCTCAATAAGGTCCATTCAGACTGAAACTGGTCATCTTGGCGCCCAAAAACTTTAAAGAAATCTTTATCCAAACCTATGGTTTAGCATACAGTTAGTATGAACTCAGCGTAATACGGCGCTGAAGCTAGCTTAGATTTAGCTGAAGGCAATTCCACAGAATCCTTCACACATTTTATTAGCTGCAATCTGTAAATCTTTGCGATTTATGAAGAGATTAGTATGACTTTTAACAAACCAAATATCATGTTCTTCAGATTACTCCTAACCGCTTTATTCATAAATCATCCTGAATACAGTTAGTGTGTCGTTTCCATGGTTACAGTATCAACAGTGCGTCTGCTTCACTGTTTTAAACTCCTCCAGGCTACAGACAAAGTTTTTACGCTGAAGAAGCTCCAGTCACAAAAACAACAGAAAAACCATTTATTCCAAAATAAAATCAGAGCAGATTTTTTCCCTTCAGCTGGAAACACGAACAGAATAAATAAAGCAGAAGGTAACGGTGGTTGAGCTGAAGCAGCAGCAGGTTGAAGGTTGGTTACATGATGAAAGCTGCAGCCAGCTAAAGCTAATGAGGCTCTGTTTGATGGAAACTCGCTCACTTTGATGTCCGACCTGCCGCTGAGCCCGGACGGCCGCTTCCAGCAGAACATTCAGTCCGTCTAACAGAACCAGAACAGAAAGCAGATAAACACCAGAGCGGCTTTTAGCTGCAGGCGGGATCTGTCTGCTGATTGTCACAGGCTGACGCTGGCAGCACACTTACCAACGAGCAATGAACAATAAAAACTCTGAATTACACATTTATCACAAACGGCAGAAACTCCAAACAAACTGAAGAGTGGCAGAAAAACGTCTGAATACAGATTTTAATTCAGGTTTTTCTTGTGATTCAAATCTTTCAGACTCTGGTGGTCACCGCAAGCGGAAAGCTAGCCGTGCTAACATAACGCGCTACATTAGCTCAGCTAATGCTAACGCTATACTGACCGGGTCAGCACCCGAACAGAATCTATTCCACCGTTCATCCTCCTCGGTCTCCATCTGATCCGGACCGGACCAGTTCTGCTCCAACACCAGGCGGTTCTGGTTTTTCTCTGGCGGGTCGATGCGCTGAGCGGGAATCGGTACCGTTACTGCAGCTGGAACTCGGCTTGGGAGTAGAGATGATGTAAATAACCCCAAATTAAGCTCCTTATTTCTTATATCACATTTTTCGCATTATGGTTGAAAAGAATAAATTGTCCTCTACCAGTTTTCTGCATTTATATATATATATATATATATATATATATATATATATATATATATATATATATATATATATATATATATATATATATATATATATATATATATTTATTTTTATTTTTTCCTCAGAGTGAGGTGGCTGGTTTTCTCAGAAACTATCAATCTCACCACAGAGCAGAGAGACACATCACCAGAAAAAATGAAAGAAATGCACATCAGTGTGTATTTTGAAGATGGGTACATATTTTGGCATATTCAGCTTTGTATAAGTTAAGAAAAATTACTTCGTGTTTCTCAAAAGCGTTACTTAAGTGAACATTGCTATAATTTACATACCCAAACTGTTAAACGGTTACTTTAATCACAAAAAATTCAACCATATAGAAAAACACTAGCCTGATGCTATTAGCATGCAGAAGCGCTAGCATAGCTCGGTTGCACAGCTTCCTCACTTAGATCGCTAGTTTGTGATGATAGCTGCACAATTAAATCGATTAACATTAATAATGATAACGTGGGGATAAACAGCTAAATACATCAGATAGATATTTCACTTACTGCTCCTCTGTCACTTCCAGAAGCCAGGCTGTCGGTACGTTGTCATGGCTACGGCGCTGTTGGCATGGGTTAATGTGATTGGCTGAAACACAGGTTATCCCAACGTGGGGCATCGTTCATATGATTGGGTGAAACAAGGAAGGTATCTGATTGGAAGATCAGCAACCAATCAGATAAACCATTTATTTAAAAATGGTATTAGTGGATTGAGACGTGAGGGGAGTCTCAAAATTCACACACAAATAAAAAACTCACAGGCCAGAAACATCTTGTAAATCAAGATATATTTGTGTTTGCATCAAAATTACAAGTGTGGATTTTGTTCTGTGCATTTGTGAATTATGAGACAGTTTTAGCTCCATAGTTATTAGCCGCCCCCTTGATGGAGGCACAAGCTCTTACAGTGAAACTCAGGGTTTAAACCTGGCTGTTGATCAGAGAAGCCTGATCAGCCTGGACTGCTAAAGATGACCTTTGACCTGACCGTCCAGAGCTACATAAAGCTGGTTCCAAAGTGGGCCTTCTAGCAACATCAGAACTTTTCCAGAACCAGAGACTAAAGTCTCCGATCAGAGAAACTCATCCAGGCGTTTGGTTCCTGCAGCAGCAACATGGAGAAGCAGCATTCAGCTTCTATTCACCACAGATCTGGAACAAACTTCCAGAAAACTGAAGACAGCCAAAACCCTCCTTTAAACCCGAAATGAACCCAGCTGGTTGGAGCTGATTTAGAAACATAATCAATGAAACAATAATCAATAATCTGATGTGTAACAATAACAAAATGTTTCTGTTTCTATGAATTTGTATATTTATGTTTATGATGTAAATCATTTTTAACTGCCTTGCTGCTGAAAGGTGCTATACAAATAACATTTTATTGATTGATTGATTGATTGATTGATTGATTGATTGATTAGTAACTGCAGCTGTTTGGTTCTGCAGGTGGTGGATTGTTCCTGGGATGAGACGGTGAAGATCTACTCACCTTCCTGCCTCACTGCAGCATCCTAACACACACACACACACACACACACACACACCGCTGGGCATCGTCAGGATAGTGGGCGGTTCTTCTGGCTGGATTTGAGCTCCTATTGGCTGATTGGACTCTGAGTTTGTTGTGAAATATAATCATAAAGTGTGTTATGTAAATGATGTTTATAATGTAATAAATATTTTCTTTATCATCCAGCCGTTTCAGCCGCAGAATCTCCAAACCGTTTAATAACTAAATCCTAAATCCACTTTTCACTGCAGACAAACTGAATAGTTTTTATGTTTCTGTGCAAAATATGATAGTAAGTGTCTCAGTGCTGCCCTCAGGGTTGAATGGTGGTACTGCAGTTGAATTTTCCTATTGGTTCCGGCGTTCCAGCCCTGTGATTGGCTATAAAACTCCCTCACTCAGTTAGGAGGTGGAACAGTGAACACGGTGAACATTGATCGACTGGAGCTGTTTGCTGCTGAACTCACTAGATTTGTTTCTAGTAACGTTTTTGAAAAGTTAACAGATTTATTGTGAGTCACTTTTGCTGCTTTACAGTGAGATGGTGAAAACTGACTACATGGAGACATTATTATTATTATTATTATTATTATTATTATTATTATTATTATTATTATTATTATTATTATTATTATTATTATTATTGTTGTTGTTGTTGTTGCCATCAGTTTTCAGTGTTTTTGTTTAGAAATAAAAACATCCTCCATGTTTTAGATTTCTTACTTTATCTTCCAGTTTGTCTCTGATCGACTGATGAAGAAACATTTCCATATTTAGTTTAAATTAAAAAGTATTTGAAGAGTAAATATGAGTGAACCCAGATTGCTGCAGGTTTGAAATGGTTCCTGAACTTTTCTCTTCCTGGGGTCTGGAGAACGGCGGCCGGATGTGGGCGGGGCTTCCCGCCTGCCGTCCTGAAAACTGATTTTCTGATGAAATATTTCAGTTAAAAAGATTTTCCCCGCCTGTTGGGAGCTCAGCTCAACCTGAGCAGGAATCATTGTTAACATTTATCCTGATTTATCAGATCTGAGTAAATTAAACCAGTTTGTTTAAAATGACAGCAGAGGAATAAATTCAGAAACGTTCAGGAACCAGAAGAAAATCTGCTTTTAAAAATAAAAATAAACTATAAAAAGCGACTTTTATTTCAGGTGATTAGTATTTGTAGCAATTATTTCAAATTTTATTCTATTTATCTTGTTTTATCTAACTTTTCAGCCTTTTTATAAAATCTATTTTCGTTGAATTTTTATTTGATTTATTTCAGTTTTATTTATTGCTGTTCATCTTTTTATTGTCTATTTTATTTATTTATTAAAGTTTCATTTTAATTATCAATGTTTTTAATTATTTCAGTTCATTTTAAATCAGATTTTTGTTCATTTCGTTTTCCTTTTTGGTCTTTTATTATTCTTGCTCCTCTGATAAGCAGCCATGCTAACAGTAGTTTTTATTTGCGTTTTATCAAATCATTAAATGTTTTCTGAGAAGTTTGGTCGTCTTCAGAAACAGCAGCAGCAGCTCGGAGTTCCTGGGAAGTTTTTCCCAGGAACTTCCCAGTTTGGCCCCCGTGGAGGAGCTCCGGGCTCCGGCTCCCCCTCCCCCCCGCTGCGGTAAAATCTCCTGAGTGGCTGCGGTTCCTGCCGCTCCGCCCCCCGCCGCGCTGCCTCCCCCTCAGTGCGGAGCCGGAGCGCAGAGAGGAGAATCCCTCCTGAGGATCAGCTGGAGGCCCCCGCCGCCCGGGTCCAGGTGAAGCCATGGAGGTGTTCCGGAGCCGGCTGCTGGGGATCTCGGTGGCCGTGGCGCACGGCGTGTTCTCCGGGTCGCTCAACATCCTGCTCAAGTTCCTCATCAGTAACTACCAGTTCGGCTTCCTGACGCTCATCCAGTTCCTCACCAGCTTCACGGCCATGCTGGTGCTGGAGAGCCTGCGGCGGCTCGGGAGGATCCAGGTGCCGCCGTTCGGCATGCAGCTGGCCAAGGTAGGAGCGGAACCGGTTCTGGACGGGTTCGACTCAGAACCGGTTCTTGTGTTCCCCCTCAAGTTTTATAGGTTTCTTTCTTTTTTCAGATTTCTGCTGCAGGTTGGATTTAGCTTCTGAAATAGTTTTTAAAATTTTTGATTCTAAATTGAAGGAAATCGTTCTGTAGAACCGGACCGGAAACATTCTGCAGCTTTTCTCACTTTCATCAGGATGTTTTATCCACCCATCCATTTTATCTCCAGTTTTATGTTACAAATTAATAACTTTTATTCACTTACCCAGATTAAAACCTTCAGATCTACAACCTTTTTTCAAATTTCAACATTTAATTCAAATTAAATGTTGAAAGTCCTTCATTTAAATTCTCCAGAGTTATTGTTCTTGGTTGTTTTAACAAGAATCGTTCAGATGAACAGATTCCAAACATTCCTTGCTCACCAGAGGACAAATTATTTTCTGATGTTTCTACATTAAAGACGATCTGCACAACCAGAAGTTAGATCTAGAAAATACCAACTAGAAGTCATTTTCCCATTTCTTCAGCGCCTCTGGGGTTTCTATCCGGATTTGTTCTAATTTTTATGTTTTTTTTTATCAAAATAAATCCGTGAATTTTCCGGTGCAGTTCGGTCTTCCTGAGGCAGAGAGGATGTCACTGCGCATGCGCAGTAGAGGGAGAAAACTGATGTGAATTTGATTTCTGTTCTGATTCATAGAAAACAGGAATGTTAATTAATAAAGGTGGTGTAAATATGCTGCTGTTTTCTTCGTAAATGGATCCTACTGGCAGATATCTTTACCGAACCGAACCGAACCGGGATCAGGCGGTTCCGAGGTTCTGAAAGCTCCACTGCTGAACATCCGCATTCAGACTTTCTGTCACATTTAGTTCTGGACTCCGGTTCCGATGTTTCAGAACTTCAATGTTCCTATCATACATTGAGGAGCTCCCCACAGCATGATGCTGCCACCACCGTGTGCCAGAGTGGTGTCCATCAGTGCTGGCCCAGCAGATTGGTCAGTTCTCAGAACCCGACCAGAACTCTCTGGAAGCCCAGCATCTCCTACACACACACACACACACACACACACACACACACACACACACACACACACACACACACACACACACACGGCTGTTGATTCAAGCCGGGAGGAAAGCAGAAGAATCTGCAGCGACTGAAATATTTGGACCAAAGTTTCATGACATCACATTTCTCCTTCCTAAATGTATTTAATGTTTGATATCAGGACGGAATATTAAGGCTCAGAATATAAAAACATAAAACTAGTCGTAGTGACTTGAGATCTTGAAATATTGACTTTATAATCCTATTATTTCGTCTTCATTCTGGTAATAAAGTCATATTGATGTCTTAATATAGTTATTACATTTGAACTCGTGCTTCTGACTTTATTCTGGTAATATTTGTACTATGTTATGAATCTCTTGGCCTGGCCCTAATACTCCCTGTTGTGCTGTAAAACGGCGCAGCTGATGTTGTGTGTTTGGGACTCTTTGCTCCTGTTTGCGCAGGAGTTTGCGCCAGTCTGCATCCTGTCCACGCTGCAGTCCACGCTGACGCTGTGGTCGCTGCGCGGCCTCAGTCTGCCCATGTACGTGGTGTTCAAGCGCTGCCTGCCGCTCTTCACGCTCTGCATCGGGGTGTGCGTGCTCCGGAACGCGCTGCCGTCTGTGGGCGTGGTGACCGCCGTGCTCATCACCACAGGGGGCGCTGTTCTGGCAGGTAAGATCCAGGGGTCAACGCGGGTGTTTCAGGATCTAGTTGGTTTTGTTCATCCATCCATCCATCCGTCCTGTGGTGCGCACACTTCCTCTAATCTGCTAATAGCAGAGCTAGTTTTTAGCTTAGCACTTTAGCTAACTGAAAACATTTAGCGCTAATTTTCATGTTCAGCTGAATAAAAGTTCAACATCTGAGTCTAAGTTTTGGTTAAAAATGCTTCAAGTAGTTATGCTCTTATTTTGAAGTCAGTTTATGCAGCAGTTCAGTTTCCTGTCCTCGGTTCTCTCTCTGTTTTACTGAATAACTTGATTTTAAACAACAAACACAAACAGTAGAGAACACGGCTAACAAGACATGTTAGCATTCATTACCATGTTGGTATAGCACTTCAGAATTAGCTTCCACAAACTGCCATGTTGGTAGTGTTTAGCATTAGCTTCCGCTGATTACCGTGTAGCACTTTAGCTAAAGATTGTGATTAATTCTTCAGCACAGCTAACTGCTCAGGTGGAAACCAGCCTTCACGGCCTGCATGTTCACTTCTTGTCTTGGTTGCTTCCTGCAGGAGCCGGAGACCTCACCGGGGATCCATTTGGTTACGTCACCGGGGTTCTGGCTGTAATCATTCACGCCTCCTACCTGGTTCTGATCCAGAAAACCAGTCTGGAGAGCGAGTATGGACCTCTGACTGCACAGTACGCCATCACCATCATGGCGTCGCCGGTGTGGAACCTTGTTTCAGGAATTTCCTGCTTTCATCCTCCGTTCTGGTTTGTTTTCTGACGTTCTTCCTGTTTCCAGGTGCTGCTCGTCTGCTCCATCATCTCCATGGACGCCGTCAACATGTGGTCCTACGAGGGCTGGCAGGAGCCCCAGATCACCGTCATCTTCATCCTGTGCATCTTCATCGGCTGCGCCATGAACTTCACCACCCTGCACTGCACCTACATCAACTCCGCCGTCACCACCAGCTTCGTCGGCGTGGTCAAGAGCATCGCCACCATCACAGTTGGCATGTTGGCCTTCAAGGACGTGGCGCCCACGCGGCTCTTCATCGGCGGAGTGGTGGTGAACACCATCGGCTCCATCACCTACTGCGTGGTCAAATACTTTGAAACGCAGAAGAAGAGTTTGTACGAGGACCTGGAGAAGGACGCGGCGCAGCCTGGAGACCCCTGCACCGAGAAACCCCCGCTGAACGGGGAAGGGTCCGCCGCCGGTCCCGAGCCGGGGCCGTCGGAGAGCGGAGACGGGAAAGAGGACGAGGTGCCTCAGTTATCGAACGGAGCGCTGTCGGTGGGGGGGAGCGCCGGAGGAGACGGTGGCCTGAAATCTGCTGTGATGACGGAGAAAGAGGCGCTGGAGATGCAGAGGGAGCACCTCCACCAGGAGAACCCCGCCGCCGGCCGGTCCGCCACCCAGAACCTCGTAGGAGCTTTGAGGTCCATCAGGAGTCTGCAGCTCACCAAGAAGGAAAATCTGATCGATAACATAGAGCTTGAGAGTCCATGAGGGCGGGATGGAGACCCAAAAGGACTCTTGAGCCGAAACAGAAAGGAACTCAGCGGACAGACCGGACAGACCGGACAGACCGGAGGACGTCTTCCATTCGCGTCGGCCCGATTGACAAATGCTTGATGGTCTTGTTGGCTTCCCCCCTCTGCTGAACATTTCACGTCCCAGACCTGCAGAACCAGGAGGCGTACTGACCGTGTCTCCATGGTAACGAGTACCAAGCAGTTCCAGTTTGAGCCAGCAGGGGGCGGCGCAGAGCACGGCCTGCATGACGCGGTCCGTTTCCCCGGTCCGGTTAGAACTGGACTGAACCCTGCAGCTCCGGTTTACTTTTCATTTGCTTCCATTTCATCATCAAAATCACAATAATCAAAATGAATATGTCGGTACCGGGTTCTGTTCCGTGTTCTTCGGGTCATCCGGGTCACTGCTCAGAGGTTTGTCTGATTACCTAAAAGAGCCAAATGAAGTCATAAAGTTAGAAAACTTAGAAATTTGTTTCTATGACGTTTTATTTCTTTTATTTTAGGTTTTATTAAACTGTTTCTTCTTTCTGGTTTGGTTCTGAACTGATGGTCTCAAAATGCCAAAAATGATTTTTTAATTTTATTTGATCGTTTTCAGTGTTTTAACAGCTGAGAAGGAAAAACTGAGTCACAACGATTTGATTTCCACTGTGGCCTTTTTATTTGCTGTAAGTTTTTAATAAAGCCTCAGACTCAATAAGAGAACAACGTTTAAATTTTTTTTTTTTTTGCTGTTTTATTATAAATATCAGCTGTTTATAAGTTGTTTGTTGTGTGTAATATTCACTGAGTTCCTATTAAATGGCTGCCAGACTGATTTTGGCTTCTGCCTAATAATCTGTTATTGAGGAAATATGTTTTTATAAAATTAACTGAAAACTCAATCAAAATAATATTAGCTCTTTATTTAAAATGTGAACAAGTTTTTACAAGATAATGTTCTGTTTTAAGGTCAAATGAATAATAAGGTAATTATCCTATTATTATTACAATCCATCCATCTTATCCGGGTCAGCAGCCTAAGAATGGAGGTCCAGGCTTGTCCAGCTGTTGGCCGACCAGCAGAGGGACGTGGTGTCCCGGACGACCGACCGACCCTCGCCTCGGCCGGGTCCCGACCGGCCGACCGACCCTCGCCTCGGCCGGGTCCTCTCATGGGCTAACAGTCAATATTTCAGCTGTTTTTGTCCTGAAATTCATCCAAACTGTCAACATGTCAGAAATATCTGCCTCCATGTCATCGCAGGACCTTTTCTGCTTTATCGACACACAGGATGTGTTTGTAAATAATGATGATGATATCTGTGGTATTTTGAATGAACTTTCACCAAAAATACATCCATGGTACGTTTTACCTCCAGCTGAATCGTTTATCATTTTATTCTGATAATTCTGTTGCTTATTGTCCAGCTGCTGCTGTAACTCATCGTCTCTAACTGAATCTGTTCATTTTTGGTTGAACACGAAGCATTTCAAAGCAACGCAGCTGGTGGATGAAACCTGTCCAACATTTTGTCAGCAGTTTGTTGCTCTTGGTGGTTTAAAGCTGCAGGGCGCCGCGGCTCGGCGCTGACAGAAGCTCAGCAGAACCGGTTCTGTGTCTGCGGAGGCCGTGTCCACCTCCAGGCGACCCGACGACACTTTCTAATGAAATCAGAGGGAATGAGGCTCTCGGAGGGACGTGTGTGGGTCGGAGAGCCGAGCCAACGTCGAACAGAATTACTGCAGCGTCACGGACACACAGTTCAATTCAACCCTGGGCTGAAGCGTCCAGATGTTCCTCTGTGCCGATAAGACTGATTTCTTTACTCTGCTTTATTTCAGCTTTAGCCGTCAGAGCTAGCTGATACTTCCGGTTCGGGGTTCGGCGGGTTGTGATCAGAAACCAGCAGCTTTTGGTTCCGGTTCGTAAAACGGAACATCAGCTGGTTGAGCAGTTGAAGGTTTTTAAATCTGAAACCTTGAAATGTGTTTTCTGTAGTTAAACCTGATGTGAAAACACAGAAAGACTTTTATTTAAAAACCACCACCAAGTGGGCGGAGCCAAGAGACGCTGGGGGCGTGGCCTAGTCCGGAGATGAGAGACCAATCAACAACTAGACGTAAATGTAACAATTCTGTTCCAGCAGCTGGTTGAGATCTGGACCGGTTCAGATCCAGCAGGTCTCTGAGTCCAAACCGGTTTTGGTCGGATAAATCGGGCCAGCGTTGAGGTTCTGTGATGGCCTTTGTTAATCTCTGTCCTCACCCTGTTGGTACATTGGTACTGTTGGAACTTTGACTAGACCCTGGATGAAGCACATCGTGACGTTGATTCCTGCTGAGGTCCGATCAACGGTTCTGGTTCTGGTTTTTTCCTCTCCTGTTCTCTGACTGGTGAAAAGCTGCTGGCGCCTTGGACTGAAGAAGCTGTCAGGTCCAGGTATTGATCCGTATTGATCTTCTGCTCTCACACTCTCCCAGCTTCATTTAACGCTCCGGCGGCGGCGGCGGCGGATCATCAACACGTCCAGCAGAACGTCGATCGGGTTTCTGTTGACACAGATGAAACGACTCTGCTTTCCTGCTCTTCCTGGAGTTTGATCATTCAGCGTTTAGATTTTTTACTGTTTTAATGTTGAAACAGACAAAAACACGGGTTTTAATTTTTCTGTCTTATTTTTGTTCTCTTTGCTCTGCAGGTTTGACAACAAACAAAGCGACACCTGCAGATGTTCTTCCTCCTGGTTTTAACTCTTCCTCTGTGTCTGAGCCAAATGAAGGTCTGATTTTATTTTTATTCCCTCTATTAGCCACATGTAGCATTAGCTTTGAGGGACCGGTCTGAATGATGGAGAAGTAGACGTGCTGCTCATTGTGCTGATCAGAACTGGAGCAGAATCACAATGTCCTTTTAAATCTCTGGGTGTGGTGACAGTTTGTTAGGTCTCTACTGCTCTCAGTTTTATTTTCTGAACTCAAACTGGACACTTTGTTGTCTCGTCTGGTGGCCATTTTGAGTTTGATGTTCCTCTCATGACATCATCACTCATCTGGGATTCCTGGCTGTTTACTGACGTTCCTGTTTTACGTTGTTGCAAATTTTCAGCTGGAAGACGAATAGAAATAATCAATTGGAGGATTTCTGTGCATATTTGAGTCCGAGGTCAAAGAGTCCTGAGGAATCTGCTGCCTGTTGTTTACCTGAAAGCTGATCTGCAGCTAAACTCCAGGCTGTCTGAAGACGATCAGCCTGAATGAGGAGGAAGAGCAGAGGAAGAGGAGGTTAAAGGTCCGAGGCGACAGACAGCAGGTGTGAGGAGGAGGAACGTTTGACACCCGGCTTTTATCTTCTCAGGGGAATTGGATTAAATTTGGCTCAGATTCTGACAGGCTGTGATTTCATCTCTGCTGAGGCTTAGAGCCATTTTGTTATTAGCTTGTTGGCTGCAAACGGAGCTTTTCCTTCATTCTGAGGGTCACAGAAACGTTTAGCTTCAATGTGGGAGAAACGGCTGAGCAGCTAAAATGTTTCTGCTCATCATCAAACAGGAAAAGCTTCTGGAAGATTTCTGCAGCACAAAGAGGAGTTTGTGCTGCAGGACCTTCATGTTTGACCTTTGGATCAGAACCCATGAGCTTCATTCTGAAACCTCCAGACAAAACACTGCGACAGAGAAACGAGCTGAAAGTTTTTATCATCACTTCATTTAACAGATTTCAACCGGACAGGATTTCTCAGGAATCGATGGTTTATTTCTACAACTAAAGTTAGTTATTTAAATATTTACATTACAGAATGGATTCACATATTACTAATAAACTAGATGTCACGTTGTCTCACTCAGGATCACGTGGGAAAAGGGGCGGGGCTAAGAGGCACAAACCATTTAAAAACAATACCACAGAAGAAGAAATAAAAAGTCCAGTGGTTAAAACAATGACAGAGTTTCTAAAGGTGTTTGAATCAGGAAGGAGCAACATGAATAAGAATCAGAACCAGACTTCTTCATTTCTCTGGTCCTGCAGCACAAACACCAGACAGAAATAAGATTTTCTCACTTATTCAAACTACAAGAACAAAACATGACAAAGTGACCTTCCTGTCATGTATGGGACTCCAACACTGACACCAAAACAAAGGATGAATGGAAACTCACTGCTGGCTAACAAAGCAGCTAAAGCGCTACCAGCATGGCATTTAGAGAAAGCTAATGCTAAAGTCGTAAATTCAGCCACATTATCTCCACCATGTGTCAATAACACAACATGTTAAATGATTCTGTGGGACAAAACTCCTGGATTCAGGTTGAGAAATTTGGAAAAGTATCAGTTTTCTAAGTTTCCCTGATTCACCATGGTAACCACGTAAATTAATTAATCCAGAAAGATTAATTTAGGGAAAGCTAACTGTGCTAAACCACTAAGTTAAAATGAGCTCCACTGTCAGGATCAGATCATTGTGATTATTGTGAAAACCCAATAATGAAATAAAACTGTTCATCTGATCAACTGAAAAAAGTACAATTTGAAACAAAAATGCTTTATTTATTTTGTAGAACTTGTTTATTTGAGGGCGTTGATTTTATTTCAAAATAATGAAAACATAATGTTGTATTTGTTGAAAGCCATTTCCGCTCAGCAGGGGGGATCGTGTCCATCAGTGAAGTGAGCCGTGAGCGGGTCAATAGAACCGGAACCATTTCACACTTCATCAGTGATGACAGTGGAGCTCTGGGCTTCAGTCTGACCGACGCTGCAGCTCTTCAGCTCATTTCCTCAGCAAAATGTTCCGGGGACAAACCGCTCGGTGTGAAAATGAGAAATGTTTCTTTACAGCTGCTCAAAAAGAGAAGCTGCAACATTTAGCATCAAACCCTGGAGCTTTTCTGGAGTCAATCAAACAATTCATCAGAAATGTTGCCAACATTCAGACTTCTGCCATCAGTCCTGCAGCCACGCAAACAATTCAAAACAAGTTTTCATCTTATTTAAATAAAAACCTTTTGTGCTTTTGATTACTGCTTTTTATGAGACCATCCAGATACCAGAACATGCGCGGACCGGTACCGGTTCTGATGACCGGAACGGCAGCTTGATCTGTACCAGGGCGCCCTCTGGTGGAGAGTCCGCGCTTCCGGCCCCGCAGGTGGATTTTTCTCCGTCCAGCCGTCAGACAGGTGAGCTGTGGACTGGGGTCCTCTTCACGCATGCTCAGATGAGAACTGGCTGAAGCAGGTGGAAAAAGATAATGTGCGTTTTGGTTATTGTTTTATTGACCTCTGTTGCTGAGGTTGCCTTTCACGTAGGCTTTTGTTCGGCCTGCGGCTGTGACGTCACAACTCGCCTATGATCTCGTGACGTGAACAGACGTCAGCTCCCCTTTCTCGGTCAGTTTGGATCATTTCAGTCCAGGAGCTGCTTGTCGTTGGTTTATTTATCCAAGAGGAGAAATAAGTCTGATTATTTTGAATCCAAAATGTCTTTCAATGATGTAGAGATGGTGAATGAACTGAGACAGAACCTGGTCTATGGTCCTCCTGGGAAAAAGGACAAGATCAACACCATGGTGTGTGTTATGATCGTCAGGACTCTCAGAAACTGCGACACAAACGCCAAACGCATCCTCTCAGAGAGCAGCATGGCGAAGATGAAGAAGCGTCTGAAGAAGCTGATGATTTCCACTGGGGACCCAGACGGAGTTCTGGTCATCATCACCAAAGACAACTTATCGGACATCGTGACAACCGTTTCTGAAACTCTGCACCAGCGGTTCGGCTCGTCTGAAAACATGGTGAAGGCGGCGATGAAGAGAGACGAGGAGTTTGACGAGGCGCTCATTGAAGTTCTGGCAGAGCAGCTTGGAGTTCGAATCCCGGACTGCCACAGGCACGATGCCAGCCCAGATCACGAGTCCGATTCCCCGTTTCCGGGATTCAGGCCGACAGCAGACAGCGGCGTCATCTTCTGCTGTCTGCTCCTGAGAAATATGATCAACGTCCCCGAGGAGCTTTACGAGTTCTTCCCGTCAGATGTTCGGAAAATGATGGTGAGCCGTCTGTGCGGGTTGATGGTCCAACAGAACCAGATGACTGCTTCCCACCTCGAGCTGCAGACAGAAAACCTGGAGCGCATCGCTGTGGCCATTTCCAAGGAAATCCACGAGGCTTTCGGGTCAATCCAGAAACTTTTTAAAGTCGCTCTGCTTGCGAGAAACAGTTTCGACGTTTTGCTTCTGGATTACCTTGAAACCAGAATGAACATCACCAGGAAACCCGAGAACACTCTGGCCCGGATGTTTGGAGCCATCGACCGGGACCTGGAGAACATCTCCAGGTGGTTCCACCGGCTCCGGACTTCTCGGTACTCAGGCCTGCTCTGGTAGAGAACCGAAAACCTCCCGAACATAAATAACGGTTTCTGTCTCATTCCAACCAAAACAGATTCTCCTTTCAGCTGCAACCATATCAGCTATCTGCTCTTTAAAATGAAAAAGTTTCCTGCTGCCATAAAAACTGAGCCGTTTCGGTGTTGGAACTAGAAACCTTCTGTTTCAATCCCAGCCGATTGTTTCTACTCTTTTCGTTTTGGGTTTTCTCCGGGTAATCCGGGTTTTCCCGTTTAATCCAAAACCACAAACTCACTGGTCTCTAAATTTTAAAAATTAATCTCTTCAGGATAAAATACAACCTGAGGGAGTTTTAGTCCAATCAATGGTTGCATTTTACACTTTTACTGATTTCTCTAAAGCACTTTTTGCTTCTTTCCTTTCTTAAAAACTTCTCTATTTAATGTCAGCAAATTATTTCTACTTTAGAAATAAAATATATAAAATAACCAATAAAAATTATTCGTAAACACAAAATAAAAATATATGTGGCTATCTTTGTATAGCTATCAACATAAAGTTCTATGTTGCTAAATATCTATTGAGCTTTCTAACATTTATTTATGTAGCTATCTAGCTATCAATGTAGCTATGTGATGGCTGTCTTCTTCTTTTACTTGATTTATTTTATTTTATTTATTTATTTTTGTATTTGGTGTGAACTGTTTTATCTTAAAAGAAAGATTTTCTAGGTATTTTTGTAGCTTCTATCTGTTTAGTATGTGTAGCTATTTATGCTGTTAGTGTAGCTATCCAGCTATCTAGCTAGCTAAGTAGCTTCATACCCATATAACTATCTATGTATCTGATGTCTATCCAGCTGTGTGTAGCCATTAAATTTATGTAGTTCTATATCTATACAGTCTGATTTTTTCATCACTGGCAACATTTATTTATGACTCAGCGAATAACATTGTGTCATGTTTGTTTTGATCTTTTTTGTTTCTATATTAAAGATATGATGATGATGATGATGATGATGATGATGATGATGATGATGATGATATATGCTACACAAATATCTATGTAGCTAACTATTTATGTAGCTACCTACTTGTTTTATGTAGCTTTCCAGCTATCAATGCAGATATCTGTCTAGCTATGTTTGTGCTAACTAGCAGTTTAAATTGCAATCTGTGTAGCTTTTTAGCTAGCTGTGAAGCTACATAGTTATCTATATAGATGTTTAGCTATCAAGCTATTTATAGCCATCCATCCATCAGTTATCTAGTTTTTCTGATACCTATTTTGGGTTATTTATTTTGCTCATTTTAGTGTTTAAATTACCATAATTTGCTCATAAGTTTAGAACTTTTCTGCCTAATTATAAAAACATAAATATTAAATTTCATCTCAATACTCTTGAGGATTTCTTGGATAGATACTTTTGATTTTTACTTGAATAAATGATGTTAAAGCAGTGGTGTTCTACGGAGCCCCCTAGGGGACATGGGGAATTGTTTCCTTTTGCGTTCCCTCGCAAAACTGTACTGATCAGTTATGCGGCATAATTGAATACTGTAAGTTTTTCTTACGGTGGCCGCCGTACTTTCTGATTTAATTTAAGGTTATGTAAGGTTTTTCCATGAATGTTAATATCTCGTTGTGAAATATCTGAAGTCTTATATCTTTCTTTAGGATACAAAGGCACCACAAACCTGTGATATAAACAGAAACCTTCCATAAGTAGGAAAGAAATATAAATACTGTACATCCAAACTATATTTCTGAGTTATTATCGCGGCGTAATAAGTCATCTGACAGTTTTGATTGTGTCTCTGTTGTGTTGGTTGCCTGAATGTTTAAAGAGCTGCTTTTATGTTCAGTTCCATCTCAACCTTAACAGACATAAATATGCAGTGAATGAATCGATTTTCAATCAGTTTTTTGCACCAAAGACTTAATAATAATAAACACGTTTTATTATTAAAAACACGACAAACTAATTATGGTAAAGGACCATATTGGGTTAACTCGGGGAATCTCATCTGTCCGTGTATCAATTAGCTCCAAACCACTTCTTTGTTTTGTCACATTTATCGATTTAGTCCATTTTGATTATTATGCTCCAGACTTTACAAGGACTGACCAACCCGCTCACCGTTTCCTCATACACACAAACCAGCAGGCCAGTAACCTTCCCATTCATACTTGATGACGTCACTCCCACATCGGCACACCCACCACCTAAGTGTCAAAGTCGCGTGCTCCTATCATATCAATAATTACTTATTTCATTCATATGGCTCTTACAGAGCCTAAGTGAAAACATGTTTATTATTATTAAGTCTTTGGTGCAAAAAACTGATTGAAAATTGATTCATTCACCGCATATTTATGTCTGTTAAGGTTGAGATGGAACTGAACATAAAAGCAGCTCTTTAAACCATTTAGCTAACCAACACAACAGCGACACAATCAAAACTGTCAGATGACTTATTACGCCTCGATAATAACTCAGAAATATAGTTTGGATGTACAGTATTTATATTTCTTTACGGAAGGTTTCTGTTTATATAACAGGTTTGTGGTGCCTTTGCATTCTAAAGAAAGATATAACACTTCAGATATTTCACAACAAGATATTAACATTCATGGAAAAACCTTACATAACCTTATATTAAATCAGAAAGTACGGCGGCCACCGTAAGAAAGACTTACAGTATTCAATTATGCCGCATAACTGATCAGTACAGTTTTGCGAGGGAACGCAAAAGGAAAAAAATCCCCATGTCCCCTAGGGGGCTCCGTAATGTTCCTCGGTGTGGTTTTGTTTTTATTTGTGATTCTGCGCTGATTGTTGTCATGTTATTAATTATTGTTCATAATGTCTTTCCATATTCTGGTGTTGATCTTTCCACAGCGGTTCATTCTTTTGTGTTGAATAATTAAAATGTATTTTTAAATAAATCTGCCCAAAGATATGCCTTTTTGAAACAGCGAGAGAAAATAGTTTGAAAACATTGAAAATAGCTGAAGTTAGATCCAGTTTCAGCGGAGAGAGCAGATTTCAAAGTAAAGCTCATTAAGGAGGAGGAGGAAGAGGAGGAGGAGGAAGGTTGCTGATATCCAGCTGTCTGGAAAAGCCTCGGTCAGTTGGCCGGTTAAATTTAGAGCAGAGTCACCGCTGATGACCTCAACCAGCCGCCGTGAGTCCGGCCGGACGTCCTGAGGTCCAGAAAGTACCGGGCTGGACCCGCGGAGCAGTTCCACCTGTCTGAGACGGGCCCGCAGTCCGGACTGAACACAGCAGGCGGCCGGCGGTTCCGAAGGTTCGGATCGATCAGAGAGCAGAACAGGTGAGTGGTTCTGGTGGATCTGGAGCGGCTGAAGGTATTTATTATTATTATTATTATTATTATTATTATTATTATTATTATTATTATTATTATTATTATTATTATTATTATTATTATTATTATTATTATTATTATTATTATTATTATTATTATATTAGTCAGCTCTGCTTCTGTCTCCTTATTATCTGTTTGAACTAATGGTACCGGACTGGTTCTGGTTTGGGTTCTGGTTTGTTCTTTTAGCAGAACAACAGAAGTGATGAGAAGTTCTGTAAGAAAAACTAACAGAACCAATCGGATCCAAACAGCGGAACCAGAACCAGAACCCTGCTGGACCGGATAAGATCAGAGAGGTTTGGGTTTCCCAGCTGCAGCCTCCTCCCAGAGGGTTTCCACGCTGGACCCGTCCAGAACCGGCCCGCTGATAAACACCATGAGATCACCGCTCTAATTCGGCACCGTCGCCCCGCTGTTTGGGTCATAACAGCTGGTTGCCATGGCAGCAGGCTCAGTGTCTGTCACCCGGCGGGTTTCTGTGGGAGTGATGAAGAGGAAGTCCGGGTTCTTCCTCAGCTCTGGCTGAAGTCCCAGTTAAATCACGGAGCTTTATCAGCTTCCTCACATATTTAAAGGGCCAGTGTCCTTAGAAATGGACGTTTTCTGATTTTGTCTTGATTTTTTACAATTGACAAATTCTTTAGTCTCCATGGAAACCATTCAGCTGCACTAAACACCTGGGTGGGCCTAGCCCCGCCTTCGAGGCACAGCTCCTCCCCAACTCAGATCCTTCAGACTAGCCAGCAGCAATTAGCAAACAGCTGCTGAGCTCAGAGCAACGCTAGTAAAACCATTAAAGAGTTAAAGAGGAGCCATGTTGGGATGACTGCCTGGAGGCGGAGCTTCAGAGAGAGCAGCAGCTTCTTAAAGAGACAGAGACCCAATTTGAAGATGTTCAATCAGGAAGTGAAATGTCTTTTAAATCATGTTTGATATGAAATATTTTTAGAACATGATACTGGCCCTTTAAGAGGATCAAAGGTCACCATCAGAGAGCAGGATGACTGCTCTTCATCTGACCCTCCTCATCCTCGGGGAATCAGCTCCTCTTCCTCTTCTGTTGTTTCCTTTTATAACTTTCACAGACAGAACTAGTCGGCATGGCAACGGGCCTCCAGGTTTTGCCCATTGACCTCTGACCTTCTAGGTTCACCCATCGCAATGAGCTCTGGGTCACAGAATGAGAGCAGACAGATGGATGTTTCTGTCCTGTTAGCAGGTTCATCTGGTTCTGGTTCTGGTTCCGAATGATCCGGGTCCAAACATCTTCCTCCTCCTCTTCCTCAGTCCTGGAGGGAAGTGACCTCATGTTGAAGTCCTTGACTCCTCTGAACCCCAGACGGAGCGGTTCTGTTCTGTTCTGTCGGACCGGGCCTGGGAAAGTTCTGCGGGCCCCCAGGGAGTCCTGGTTCTGGCTCAGGAAGGCGAGCAGCAGCTGGATCCGTGTGAAGCGTCTCGGTTTCTTCTTCTCTGACCAACAGCTGCAGCTGAGAGACGGGCTGTTCAGGAAGGTCCGGTTCCTCTGACCCGGTTCCTCTGACCCGGTTCCTCTGACCCGGTTCCTCTGGCCCGGTTCCTCTGACCCGGTTCCTCTGACCCGGTTCCTCTGACCCGGTTCCTCTGGCCCGGTTCCTCTGACCCGGTTCTTCTGACCCGGTTCCTCTGACCCGGTTCCTCTGGCCCGGTTCCTCTGACCCGGTTCCTCTGGCCCGGTTCCTCTGACCCGGTTCCTCTGGCCCGGTTCCTCTGACCCGGTTCCTCTGACCCGGTTCCTCTGACCCGGTTCCTCTGGCCCGGTTCCTCTGACCCGGTTCCTCTGACCCGGTTCCTCTGACCCGGTTCCTCTGACCCGGTTTCTTTAAGTTACACACTCTGAAATGAACGGGAACCATCTGAGTTGTTCATATTTCAACAAGTTTATTTATGTTTTCCTCAATAAAAACAGAATAATCATCACCCCTAGATACATGTTAATCCATCTGGAAAGAGCTTAAACTGGAACCAGTTCAGACTGGGAGGACCTGGACTTCAGTCCACTGGTTTGAACTGGTCCCAGTGGAAATCTAAGAATTAAATTTTTTGCATTAAACACAAAAAATTCAATATAGGAAACAAATAAATCCTAATAGGACATATTTTGTGTTAACCGCAGTTTGTTTAATTTGATGGTGTTGGTCTCCCAGCAGCAGGAAGTTCTGGTTCCCAGTGCTAACTGGGAGCCTAACTGGTCTGGTGTTCCTCCTCATGTTGTGATATTTTTACGTTGGTGTTCCAGAGTAAAAATAGACGCTGCAGATGTCGTTCCAGCTAAAAGCAGCCAGATCCCATCCAGTCGTCTTCAGTTACCCAGAAGTATTCTCACCCGGCCGGTTCTTCTCTCCAGACGCTTCTGGACGGTTTTGGGTCTCAGCGTCTCGTCCTGCCAGAACCGTCCTGGATGAAACGGTTTGGCTCTGCAGGGTGTGAATACTTCTGGTTCTGTGAATCACCAGGTTATGTGGAGAAGTGATGAGCAGTCAGTATCTGCCTTAGAAAGTCTCCATCTGCTGAATGAAGCTGCCTGGTTCTTTCTGCTTCCCTCCAGATGAGAAATGCGATCCAGGAGCTGCAGCACCGCAGGCCCAGAGGATGGCCGCATCCAGACGCACGGCAAGGCCTTCACCGAGCAGCAACAGGTGGAGGAGGGGGAGAAAGAAGCACCAGAGGTGATGAAGAGGAGGAAGAAAATCCAAAAACAGGAGAAAGACGGCCGAAGGGCCTCGACGCAGTCAGGAGACAAAACTGCAAAATGTCCAGAGAGCGGCAGGACGAATCCTCCGGACCCGACCAGAACCGAGCTGCTGCAGCTGCTGGGGATCATGGAGGGGGAGCTGCAGGTAGCACAGCTGGGGGTAAAACTGCTGGGGGGGTTTGACTGTTTACAATATTTCAGGTAAAAAATCCACAAAGAAAATCCCAAAGCATCCTGCTGACACGCGATTGGCTGGCCCTTCTTTTCCTTGATGCTAATTGGCTGAAGCCCGGATGTTAGCTTGTGCATTAGCATCCAGATCAACATGTCTGCTGCCAGCGCTTTCAGAGGAAACAACAACAACAACAGTTCAAGAAATGCTGCCGCCATTTTGGGAAACATTTGACTCCCAGCTGGTCTGCACTTCCTGCCGCTGCAGCCGGCTTCCTGTCTGAGAGGAATTATGATGATAATTGTGATTTCAAATGGAATTTTGACTTTAATAATTTAAAATGTTTTTAGTCACAGTATTAAACACAGAGATCAATCAATCGATCGATCGATTGATTGATTGATTCTGTTTCTGTCGGACTCTTCTCGATGTTCTGGTTTCTCTTTCCTCCGGGTTCTGAACCGATCTGAGCTGTTTTCTGTCCTCAGGCCCGGGATGACGTCATCAGGCTGCTGCGGTCCGACAGAACCGGACCGGAGACCCTGGAGGCCCACTACGGCTCTGCTGCCCCCTGCAGGCCGCTGCAGGCGCTGCAGAGGGACGCGGCGCTTCTCCATGGCAACCAGCGCACAGAGGACGTGTACGAGAGGCCGATGGCTGAGGTCAGAAGGTCAAAGCGGGTCTGGCTGTCTCCTTCCAGCTGATTGGTCACTTTGACCCGGTCCGGTTCTGATTGGTTTAGATGTTTGTCCTCACATTCTGAGCTAAACCTCAACAAGCCCTCAGCATGATGCCGCCACCACCGTTTTTGGCAGTTGGTATAATTTTTTTATTGGTAGATTTTTAAAATTTATATTTAAATTATTTATTTTGTTTATTTATGTTTTATTTGTTACAAATATTTCAATTTAATTTTATTAATTTTCTATGGTTTTTCTTATGTGTTATTCTTTTCTTTTCTTTATTGATTTTTATTATTAGTACTTTTTATAAAGTCTACTTGTTATTTATTAAACATAATTAAATTATCGGTGGGGTCCAGAGCTGCAGCAGGTTCCCAAGGCTCTCTGGAGCTGCCGGTTCCAGCGTGGGAACCGGACCGGACCGGACCGGACCGGACGGTTTGTGCTGACAGGCTCTCGTCTGGCCCTGCAGCTGGACCGTCTGGAGGACAAGCAGAAGGAAACGTACCGGCGGATGCTGGAGCAGCTGCTGCTGGCGGAGAAATGCCACCGCCGCACCGTCATGGAGCTGGACGGCGAGAAGCGGAAACACGCCGACTTCATCAACAAGAGCGACGACTTCACCAACCTGCTGGAGCAGGAGAGGGAGAGGTGAGCGCAGCACCTGCTTCTGCCTGGGGCCGGCTGAGCTCAGCTGATTTATGAGCTTCTCCTGATCCGAAGAGACAAACCGGAGCCGGAGCAGAGATCCAGTTCCAAACCGGATCTGAAGCTCTGAAGCAGCTGTTGCTGCTTCACTGCGTTTAGTTTTGAAGTAATTGAAGGACTCTGTCTTGGGCCCGGTTCGGTCCGCTGACGTCTTCCTTCCTCCGCCCTCAGACTGAAGCGGCTGCTGGAGCAGGAGAAGGTCCTGCAGGCCCGGCGGGACCAGGAGCACCGCAGGAGGCTGCAGGAGCTGCAGGACGAACTGGGGAAGCTCAAGTCCTTCACTCTGCTGCTGGCGGACGAGCGGCAGCTGCACGTCGAACACATCGACCAGCAGAACCAGAAGATCCAGGACCTCAGCCAGAAGCTGCGGGACCGGGAGCAGCGGCTGGCCGCGTCCAGCGCCGCCGCCCTGCAGGACGGGCAGAAGGCGCTGCGCCTGGAGGCGGAGCTGGAGGCCCAACAGGCAAAGTTCAGGCAGGAGCACCAACACCTGCTGGACAAGATAGCCGACCAGGAGTCCCAGAACCAGCAGCTGAGGCTGAAGCTGGACGGGCTGGCGCAGAGGGCCGGGGAGCTGCAGGAGAGGAACGTCCTGCTGCAGAAATCAGAGGAGGACCTGCAGCAGCTGAGGGAGAAGATCAGCAGCGGAGAGCGCGGGAACTCCTCGCTCACCGCAGAGCTGGAGAACCTGAGGAAGAAAGTCCTAGAGATGGAGGGCAAAGACGAGGAGATCACCAAGACCGAGACGCTGAGCAGGGAGCTGAGGAACCGGCTGCAGGACCAGCAGAACCGCAACCAGGAGCTGCGGCTGCAGGTGGACGGCCTTCAGAAGAGGATGGCGGAGCTGGAGAGGCTGGAGGCGGCGTTCGGCAGGAGCCGGACCGAGAGCGCCCAGCTGCACCAAAACCTGGAGAAGGAGAGGAAGGTGGTGAAGGACCTGGGAACAGACCTGGAACGGCTTCGGACTCGGCTGAAGGAGCTGGAGTCGTCCGAGTCCAAGCTGGAGACAAACGAGTCGGCCCTCAGAGAGGAACTGCTGAAGCTGAAGTCCTTCACCGTCATCCTGGCGGACGAGAGGAAGACGATGGGGGAGCGGCTGAAGCAGGAGGAACAGAAACATGAAGACTTGAGTACGATGCTGAAGGCAGAGCAAGGGAAGGTCACAGAAGTTACCGAGAAGCTGATAGAGGAGAGCAAGAAGTTCCTCAAGTTCAAGTCAGAGACAGAAGTCCAGCTGGAAGGTCTGACTCTGGAGAGGGAGGAGCTTCAATCGACACTGAGGAACAGCAAGGAAGAGCGTGATGAGCTGAACGAGAAGCTGAAGAAGATGAGAGCAGACAGACTGGAGGAGATGGCCAACAGAGACCGAGAAGAAGACAACCGAGTCCAGAAGCTCACCACAGAGATAGAGAGGCTTAGAGGCCGGCTGGAGCAGCTGCAGGTGGTGGAGGGAGACCTGATGAGGTCAGAGGACGAATACGACCTGCTGGAGAAGAAGTTCAGACACGAGCAGGACCGAGCAAACACGCTGTCCAAGCTGGTGGACGAGATGAAGGCTCAGGTGCCCAGGAGCAAAGCAGTGGAGCGAGGTGAGGCCAAGAGTCTGGAGGCCCAGCTGAGGATTCGCTGCAAGGTGGAGGAAGCCAAGACCAGAGAGCTGCGGGTCGAAGTCCTAGCCCTCAAAGAGAAAATCCACGAACTCATGAACAAGGAGGACCAGCTCTCCCAGCTGCAGGTGGACTTCTCTGTCCTCCAGCAGAGGTTCCTGGAAGAAGAAGAGAAGAAGAGGCGCCTGAGTGTGGATGTGGAGAACCTCGCCAGGGAGCTGGAGGCATCAAAGCGCTACAGCCGAGCCCTGAGGCCCGGTGTGAACGGCAGGAGGATGGTGGACGTCCCTGTCACCTCCACGGCGGTCCAGACGGAGTCAAACGGGTCGGCCGAGGATGAGACCGCAGCCGGATTCATCCGGAAATCCGTTCAGGAGGAGAACCACCTCATGAACAACCTCAGACAACACGGCCTGAAGAGGCCCACGGTTCTGAATCGATACCCTCCGGCGTCAGCAGACCATGGATTGAAATGCTCAACGCCCTGGATGGGCAAGAAGGAGGCCGTCACTCCGACTCAGACCAGAGGTTCTTCAGCAATGTCCCCAAATCTGGGACGACCTCTTCACATCCGTGTGACACCAGACCACGGGACGAGCACGGCCACCCTGGAGATCACCAGCCCGCGGTCTGAGGACTTCTTCTCCACAACAACCATCATCCCAACGCTTGGTCTTCAGCAGCCTCGCATCACCATAGTCCCCAAACCCTCAACTGTCTGTACTGTAAGCGGAGATCCTGATCGGGCCAAGTCTCCAGTTATGGTCACCAGCATCTCCAGGACCAAGAGTCCAGAGAAGCCCAACAGCATCGCTGGGGTCCTGCAGTCGCCGGTGTCCATCATCACAGTCAGCACCACCCCGGTAGCCGAGGTGTGTGCTTCATCCGACCCTCACGAGAGCACCACCAGGCGGGCGCTGATCAAGATGACCTCTGAGAAACCACCAGAGAGGAAGTTCAACAGCAACATCGTAACAACAGAGGACAACAAGATCCACATCCACCTGGGCTCCCAGTTCCAGAGAAGCTCTGAGGGCAGCAGCAGTCCTCTGCTGACCCTCAGACCAACAGGAAGTACCTGCGACTGTCAGGAAACTGGAACGGTGCTCCGCTCTCCACGCCAGAACAAGATGACCAGCAGTATAACCATCAACCCTGTGACCTCTGCAGCGTCCAGACCCACGCAGCCTCCGGTGAGTGTCTGAAGATCTCAAGTGGCATCTGATCTTCTGACACTTGAAATGGTTCTGAATTGTTTCAGGTGACTGAGGATTCTGCAGGTATCAGATGGTGTAAGGACCAAAGCACAATGGATCTGTTTTGGCATCCCATCTGATGGAAAGTTCGGTCTGACAATGTACGCAGCAATTAGAAAACGTTAAAGTCAGTGGGTCCTCACAGACCACTAGCGATTTCCTACAACAGCATCTCCGACTGCCCAACCACCAGAGATATCAGATCTATTTTTGTTGAAAACTACGCAACAATTAGAACAAGATAAAGTCCATGAGGTCTTGTTAGCCACTCCTAGCCATGCTCTGTGACAGGATCTCCCACTGTCCAACCAAAGGAGACCTGGGTTAGGGTGACCAGACGTCCTCTTTTTCCCGGACATGTCCTACTTTTCAGACCTAAAAAAATGTCCGGGGGGAATTTAAAAATCGTCCGGGATTTTGGTCAACTGCCTCAAAACACATTACAGAGCTTACAGTGCATTGTGATTACATTGCCACTCCGTTCCACTACTCCATTCCAGGTTTCTTTGTATGGCAAATTAGTCTCGCCCTTCTCCCCAAATCCAATCACGTTGCATTATGTGTGTGAGTTTGTGTGGGAAAAGTAAAGATAGCTGAGTTGACTTGTACACCGGCCGCTAGACTAGTTAAACTTTAAGTGTGACAGGCGGTAGAACATGTGTGTTCGCCGGTTCTACGGCAAAAATGCCTAAACGAAAGTGTTTACGGAGGAATTAAAGAAAAGATTCCCGTGCTTTCGTCAAGGTCGTGATCCCTATGAGGCGGAGTGTTTGACGTGTAAGGCAGGTACTAATGTGTCTGTGGCAAATAAAGGTGCCAACAACCTGCAAGTGCAGTGAATTCAGCAAAACACGTGAAAGCAGCCAGAGGCGAAAGCTCTTCGGCTAAAGTCACAGATTTCTTTGTGACAAAGTCAGACAGAGCAGCCGTCACTGCAGCAGAAGGCAGCTCTGCTTTCCATACTGTTAAGCACTATAAGGTCAGTAACGAGACACAATATTTTTTTATTTATTTTTTTTAAAAAGTTGCCCCCCCCCCTCCAAACAACAACAAAAAAAAGTGTCCTCCTTTTCAGAAACCCAAATCTGGTCACCCTAACCTGGGGTCTATTTTTGTCGGATAGTTGATGATCCAACTGATGGACCAAGCAAGATCTTTGGTTTACTTTTGTTGAACCCTTGTAGCAGTTAGAATAAATTATAGTCATTGTGACCTTGCGAGCTGCTGCCAGCCATTCCATGTGACTCAGGTTGTCTGACCATGACAGACCTTGGGTGTGTTTTGGTTGGACGGTTATCAACTGCATCTTCGACTGTCTGACTAAGATGGACCGGTAGTCATATTTAGGTCCTGACTTTGATGGGAATATCATGAGTGAGAGAAGAACTTAGAACAGTAGAAAAGTAAGATGTGCTTCCTCTTGTGGGAGGAAGCACAAGAGTGGAATGGAGATCTTATGTGAACATTTTTGAGTTTTACTTCCAGACCGTGTGGTTTATGCTAGCAGTTTCATTGACACATGGGGGGTATCAACATGGCTGAAATGAGTGCTTTAGTGCTTCATCAGTAGCTTCCACTTATTGCTGTGCAGGTATAACTCGTTAGCGTTAGCAGAGCTAATGTCTATAATTAGTGCTTTATGGTTAGTGCAGATAGCTTTTTAGTTAGCGGTGCCCACCACTGGTCATTAGTTTAAAATGCGGAACACACTAACAAAAAAGTCTACTGCTGATAACTGCTTAAAACTTTACTTGAAAAGTCCAGAACTATCCCTTTAAGAGGCTCGGGTCTTCAGGGTTTCTCCATGCGTCTCCTGTTCATCCTGGGTTTTATGTTTTCAGCTCAGTTCAGATATGCAGTCGGCTCCAAGCGCAGCCTCACGGATCCCTGTGCAGCTCAACGGGAAGACGGTTGTGGGTGTGTCCGCCGTGACGAGGTTGGAGTCTCGGGCCGAAGGCCAGGCGATGAAGATCGAGCTGAGAAAGTCGACGGTGTGCAGCTCGGCGTCTGCAGCAGGTGGAAAGAGCTGAGAATCTGATGAGGCTCCGGCCCCCGGCCCCCAACCCCCGGCCCCCGACCCCTAACCTCCGGCCCCCGGCCCCCGACCCCCGGCCCCCGGACCCCGGCCCCCGGCCCCCGGCCTCCTCATCGGTCACTTGTTTGGTTTGCTGCTCTGAATGGACGCAGATCCCAGCCTGGTTCTGTTGGGTTCTGTTTGCACCGTCGCCATGCTGCTGTCACTGTTCCTGTTTGATGCCACGCAGGCTTCACTGCTGCTCTCGCAGGTTTGGACTTCCAGAAGCTCCGTGAAACCATTTCTGACCAGAACCAATAAACTGTTTATTTAAACTTCAGTTTCTTTCTCTTGTCTCAAACCTCATGGTGAACGACTTTAACATGTTCACCTTTCTGAATTTTAAATCAAGTGGCTTTTTAAGCCATATGTTTCGGGTAAATTGAAAGTAAATAAATGTTGCTATTTTATCTGACTCAAATCGTCCATAAAAATATCCTAAAACACACATATGTATGTTAAGTCATCACACACATTAGTGCTGCATATTTTGTATTTAATTTGCCAGTTTGTTACATTCTATTTCAGCAAATATTTCTTTAGCCAAGTACAATATTTTGAACAGATCATCACTGTTTAAGTCAGTATAATTATTTTTGATGTTTTAATTAATTAAAATTGTTCATTTTTTCATCATTTGTTAATTTTACTGCTTTATGTGTCCCATAACTGCAGCTACATAATTTTATAGTTTTGATTGACTTTAAATCATTTTTCTGAGTTTTATATTCTGTTTGTATTTTTTCTTTAATCTGTGGAGGAGACCTAGGGGTCACTGAAAAAGGAATTCTGACATTTAAGTCAGAATTTAATTGCATTTTTATTTAAAGTCCATTTTAAATATTGTTTAAATCATTAAAATTGGTTAAAATTAACCGATATTTTGGTATTTTAAGTTTCTAATTCCAGATTTATTAACTGTATTACCAAAACGAGCCAGAAGATGGCGATTTTGAGACAGAAAACAAACACTGTCCTTATCTGGACGACAGGGGGCAGCACTTGTCCTAGAGAAGTAGGAGAAAGACGTTGGTGCCTGCTGTGATTTTATAACAATGCTTTGAATCCGATAGTTTAACGGTCAACAGTTGTTTTACAAACCTCTCACTGGAAACAACCGCTGACAATGATGGCCTCCAGCTACAAAGACGAGGACGGACACATCACCGTGTCGGGGTCCGGAGCCGCGGCCGGGGCCGGGGCCGGCTCTCTGCGGAGCAAGAAGCCTGAAAACACCGCTTTCAAGCAGCAGAGACTCCCGGCCTGGCAGCCCATCCTGACCGCAGGCACCGTCCTGCCAGCCTTCTTCATCATCGGCCTCATGTTCATCCCCATCGGCATCGGCCTCTACGTGACGTCCAACAACATCAAGGAGTTCGAGGTAGCCATGTTTGTTAGAGAATCAACAGAAACCGTTAATCAACCCAGTGACACGCTGTTACAGCCCAACCAAACTCCGTTCAGAAATCTGGTGTTTTAGAGAAATTTCCTCCTGGCTCGTTTAAACAGCTCACTCTGTTGGAAAGTGAACATTTGTTTCAAGACTTCTCTCCTCCGGATGATTCCGCTAAAAGAAAAAGAAAAGAAAAACATAATTAACACCAAAGACATTAGCCTTTTTCTAATTTAAAAAATTCAACCAGACTTCGGAAGTATGGCATTTTAGTGACATTCTATTAAATTTTTTAAAAATAAAACACGCCCTTTATTACGATTTCATAAAGTTTTATTTAAAACACTGTTCTTCTTGATGATTCTGCATAAATAAAAATTTCAAACATTGGCATCAAAGCCCTAAGACCAAGTTTTAAAAATTGCCAACCAAACTCCATCCAGAATGCTGGTGTTTTAGTGACACTTCTTCCCTTTGTACCGTGGTATGAACATTAATTTAAAATACTGTGTCCTGTTCTTATTGTTATGGAGGGAACCAGCTCTCTAGTTCCTGTTTCTTTGGAGGATTTGACAAATAGAAATAAAATAAAAACTGAATCCTTCAACAAAGCTCCATTTTTCTGTCTTTGTAAAACATTCTCTTTATCACGTCTGCATAAAGATTTCTTTAGAAAGCTGAGGTCCTCTGGATGATTTGGCAACATTTTAAATGAAAAACATAATTAAGAGTAAAGCCAAGTTTTAAAATGTTTAAACCAAACTCCATCCAAAAATCCTTCATTTTAGTGACGATGTGTGTCTGGTATGTAGTGCAGCTGTTGGGTTATAACGTTTCAGATCCATAATGTTGAATATCTAACGATGATTTCTGTGCAGATCGATTACACAGGAGTAGAAATGTCCAGTCCGTGTTTTACCTGCGCCCAGAACTTCAGCTGGAACAGCACCAAGCCGTGCACCTGCTCCGTCCCCTTCCACCTGGACCAACCGTACGAAGTAAGACCCGCTGCTTTCCGGGTCAAAGTCCGCTGCAGCCGGGGCATAACCGTCTCTCTTCCACCTGCAGAGCAACGTCTTCATGTATTACGGACTCTCCAACTTCTACCAGAACCACCGGCGGTACGTCAAGTCCCGAGACGACAGCCAGCTGAACGGAAACGAGGAGTCCCTCAGGGTGAGGCTGCGCTGCTCAGGGCTCCCGACGTTCTGCTTCATCCAGCCGTTACGTTTATTTCTCTGCTTCCCAACAGAAACCCAGTAAGGAGTGCGAGCCGTACGCCAAGCACGGCAACAAGCCCATCGCGCCGTGCGGCGCCATCGCCAACAGCATGTTTAACGGTGACGACTCAGGGTTTCCCCTCAGAGCCGCTCCACATCTTCTGCTGGATTCATTCAATAATTGTATTTTCTAGACTCACTGGAGCTGATTTACAACGACCCAAACGGCACGAAGGTCCAGATCCCGCTGACGGCCACGGGAATCGCCTGGTGGACGGACAAACACGTGAAGTTCAGGAATCCTGGAGCAGAAAACACGAACCTCACCGTCGTTTTCCAAGGTAACGAGCCGCTCCTGGTCCTCGATACTGAATCTGATCTACTGGATCCAGATCTCTGCTTCTGATTCCCGAGGAACCAAAGTTGACAGAACCTGGTGACGCAACTGGACCGGCTGCAAAACGTCAGTTAATCACAGCATAGATTGAAATGAGATCAATAATTTCCTTTTACAGAAATGATTGTTTTTCTCTTTCTACCTCTCCTTCTGCTGCTGGTTTTTTTCATTTCATTTCCTGTTTTGTTGATTTATTTTGGATATTTAAAATGTTTTCCAGGTCCAGTTAAAGTTCATTAGAATATAAAGTTTTTATTATTACGTCTTCATCATTATTAGTGGAAAATGGCTTCAAAACAACAATATGATCATTTATCAGAAAAGCTTCTATTTATTATTTACTGTGAGAAATGTAAAGAAGTAAAGTAAAATAACTCCAACGTAGAATATAATAATAGATCAGACCATCAGGTTGGTTTTGCTCTCAGGAAATAAAATGAGGTTTTCTGACGTTTCACTTAAATAAAATGTTTTGGTTTATACAAGTGGAATGTGGCTGAACTGGTGCTGACCCAGTGACCGGCCCGCACTAGTCCCTGTTAACCTCTGACCTTCCTCGGGTTCAGGGACGACGCAGCCGGTGAACTGGCGCCGGCCCGTGTTCCAGCTGGACTCCGACCCGGACAACAACGGATTCATCAACGAGGATTTCATCGTGTGGATGCGGACCGCCGCCCTGCCCACGTTCCGGAAGCTGTACCGGATCATCCAGAGGCGGAGCAACGTGCATCCCACGCTGCCGCGCGGCAACTACACCCTGGAGGTGGTGTACAGTATCCTGACAGAGGTCAGAGGTCAGTTTGAGCTCTCCTACCGTCATCCATGTTCCCAGTAGAAGCCCAGGTGGGATCCAGTCTTCCTCCTTAACGAGCGGAACCCAGATTATCCGGTGCGGAGCTTTGAGGGCCGGAAGCGGATGATCCTGAGCACCATCTCCTGGATGGGCGGGAAGAACCCCTTCCTGGGCATCGCCTACGTCAGCGTGGGCTCCGTCTGCTTCCTGCTGGGCGTCCTCCTCCTCCTCATCCACCACAAATACGGCAACCGCAACAACGCCGCCGAGATCTCCCACTGAGCGCCGGGTCGGGTCGGGCCGGGTCGGGTCGGGTCGGGCCGGGCCGGGCCGGTTCTGCTGCAGCCAGCAGCGTTGAGGTTAAAATCAGCTTGTTTAGATTCCAACAACACGGCAGAGCGAGGCGGAGCCAGACAGGAAAACGAACCCGATAAGTTCTGGAGCGACCCGCCGGGTCGCAGACGTAACGCCCCCACTGCAGGAACCAGGACCGACCCGGGTCGTTGGGATGGGTGGTCAGGAAGTCGGATCGGTTCCGTTCTGACGCCTCAGTAAAATCAGTGCAGCTGCAGCAGTCTGTGCGCAGGGAGCTGATTAATCCTTCTGACTGAAGCGTTCAGCGGTTCTGTTCTGACCCAGATGATCAGACGGCGCCTGTGGTTCTTTTGAAATGATCTTCCTCAGAGCTCAACAGAACCTCTGGGTTTAGTGAGTTTCTCTCTTTCATTCAGTTTGGAGACATTTTGACTTTTTGGTTTTAACGAGAAACTCATTTTCTTGTTGTACCGAATTCTGGAGATCGTTTTCATGAGAAAGTTTTCTTGATTAGTGAGAATCTTTCTCCTGACCATAAAAAGCTCCTGGATCCGTTCCAGGAAGGAAACGCTGCCAGACTAACAGATTGGAACCTTTTGGTTTTCTGCCCGTTGTGAAGCTTCCTCCCATCCTGCAGGGGGCGCTAACCCCATCCAACTGAATGTTAGCGCTAGCGTTAGTAGAGTAGCAGAGGCAGCAATACCTGGTTAGAAAAGGCTATATTAATAATAATCATCATCATCATCTGTCTGCAGAAACGCAGGATGATAATTTAAAGATAATTCCTGCACATTTTGGGCATGAATATTTCCAGCGTTTAGATCCAGGAATTATCCAGGTCCAGTCATCATTTCTTTACATTTTCCTTCTTATCTGTTTAATTTTAATTGTTTTTAAAAAATTAATGAAGAAGAAAAAGCAGGAATAGATCCAGAAGAACCTAAAACTAAATGATTGGTGTAGATCTATCAGAGAACAGCGATCCGTCTGAGCGGTTCTGGTTCTGGTTCTGGTTCTGGTTCCTGCGGTGGGTCTGAGCGTTGCGTCGCTGCATGTGATCACGGCGTCTTTGTGCCTCGTCTGTTTGCTGCCATTTTGAAGCACTTTCTGAAACGACAACCTGATCATTCATCGTCTTCCTCGACGTTGGAGTTAGACTCTGCGGTTCTTGGTGTCTCTGTGCTGCATGAACTAAATGCCTCTTTTGTTTCGTTTCTGCACTGATGACGTTTGTTTTTAATATTATTGTTGCTCTAAAATAATAAATTCTTCATTTTTAAAACATGATTGTTGTTCCTTTGACTGCTCTTCACTTCCTGCCTGGAAAATGCCCTTCATCCACATCAGGGAGTGATGAAGACGAGGAGATTTGTTCTCACCTCAGATTTGTTCTAACCTGGAACATCTCACTACCTGGTCGGGACTCAGAGGAAACCAGTTCCTCTTACTGGTCAGGACAGTTGAAACCTGCAATGAACAAAGTTCAATGGATTTCAAAATGGAATAAAAAGTTTTTAGGAGGGAAAACTTTAGCTGTAACTGCTGGACTGCAGAGAAATCTGGGCAGGAACGTTTCTGAAGCCTCCTTTCAGGATTCAGAGTGAATTAAATTCCTGAACATTAGAACTGAAATTAGAAAATGATCTGAAAGATTATTCACCAACTTAAATCAGAAAGTAAAGCTCATGTGAAGCTATTCCTCTCAAAGAGAAACAACTGGTGTTTATTCTGATAGTTCTGGCTTCCAGGACATGAAAGCCTAAACTTTACACCATTGAACAGAATCTCCGTTTTCTGCTCAGTTCTGGGTCTGGGCTCCTTTTACTTAGAGGAGGTCAGGCGTAGTTCTGCTGAGGTCTGGAAGTCCAGGAAACGATGAAACACACATGAGTATTTAATACCCTTCAATCTGAACATTAATGCGCAGAAACATTTTTTGGACTGGAGGTAAAACTGAACATGTAGTTCGGCTGAGTCTCCGGCAGGGGGTGGCGCAGCGCTCAAAGCTGAGAACTTCACCGACCGAAGAAGAAGCAGCAGCAGCATCAGTTGAGTTCCGGTGTCCTTGTGTTAGAGTCGCGCAACCAGACGGGTCCACTAAGATGTTCAGAACCATGAATGTGAGTAGATTTTACTGGTTATTAACCTTCCGGTTGTGGGTGCCCATTTAGTTCTGACCAGTTAGATTAAAGCGGCTCAACTCAACGGCTAGTTTTAGCTTCACTTAGCTAGCCGGGGTCAGGGAGCTTCCGGACCGGCTCTAGCTGTAACAGAACCTCTTGTCAGGCTCCAGCTGGTTGTGGTTCTGGTCATGAACCCGGTCAAGAGGAAGTTTATTAAAATGTTGTAGCGGGTGTGTGTCTCTAAGTGAGTTTGACCGTTGTCCGGCTGCGTTTCCCAGGCGGTCCAGCAGATGGCGCGGCGCAGCATCTGCAACTCTGCGCGCCGGCAGGTGGAGAACAAGGTTTCCCAAAAGCAGAAGATGTTCCAGGTGAGCAAACACCCCGACACACTCCTCATGCGTCCAGGTTCACATTCATACACCGGTGACGTCTCGCCAGGTCAGAGGTCAGACTCCCGGAAGCTGAATGAATGTCAAACTGTTGATCTGCTCAACAGTTCTGCAGGTTTTCCTTTGCTGGTTTTCTGTCTTGTTTGGATCATTTGTCCCCCAGAACCGAACAGAACCTCTTAATTTAATAAATAACTGAAGGCTATTGATAATAACCCAGAACCTTTTGGGTTTTTTCAGAATCAGACCCAGTTTAGATAGTTAAGGTGTCAACTGAAGAATAGAATAGAAGTACTTTATTCATCCCAGCAGGGAAATTACTTTGCAGTTGCAGCACAAAGACAAGACACAGTAACAACTAGTTGTAGATAAAATAAAATAAATATAAAATGCTACAAATTGTAAAATTGTAAAGTGCTGTAAAATATAAAATGCAACTTAAGAGCAGTCCTTACAGAGATTCAAAAAATGCAGATATGTAAATGTAATATATGTACAGCAAGTGTGCCACAGTGCAGTTGTGAAAAATTGGGCTGATTAGTGCAGAACAATGATTTATCTTTTATTGTACAGTGAGATTTCATGTGGCAGGAAGGATTTCCTGTATCTGTCTCTACGACAGCAGAGCTGCAGCAGTTTATGTGAGAAGGTTCTCCTCTGTCTGTCCACTCTGTGGTGGAGAGGGTTCTGTTTTTTGTCCATGATAGACAGAACCTTCCTCAGTGTCCTCCTCTCCACCACAGTTTCCAGGGACTCCAGCCTTAGTCCCAGTACAGAACCAGCTTTCCTGATGATTCTGTCCAGTCTAATAGAGTCGCTGGCTCTGATGCTGCTTCCCCAACACACAGCAGCAAAGAAGATGGCAGCAGCAACAACACTGTGGTAGAAGGTCTCCAACATCTTGCTGCACACATTGAAGGATCTCAGCTTCCTTAGACAATAGAACATCAACAACTGAAACGACACATAAAACTGACAGTTTTAGAGAAGAAGAAGAAGAAGACAAAACTTATGGGCTCAAAGCAGAGAAGAAACTTCAGAACTTTTGGGTTTTGCTGAATAAATGAGAAGTCGCAATTGTGGTGTTCATGTTAAGTATGGTTAAAAACTACAAATGGCTTCCTGTGATGATGTCATAAAGGAGTGTCGGGCATTCTGAAATAAACAAATCACTTTGACCCAGATTGACTCTGTTACAGAATAATACAAAAATATAGTTTGAATAATACAACAATAAAGTTGTAACATGTGGACAATTAAGTCTTTTTTAAGAATTCCTCCACAAAAATAATAATAAATGGAAAAATAACTATTGAGCAACTTGTGAAGATTTTTGGTATCAGTTTTAGAAATAATAAATATTTTATCTTTTAACTCGTCAGCATCAAATAACCAGATTAGGCCTGTCACTATACCAAATGTTACTGAGCGATTAATTGTCTAAAAACTATTTGCAATAAACGATAGTATTGTTTGAAGACATTTTTACACTGATTTAATGCAAATGACATAATAATTCATGTGATTTCCTGCCAAAGGTATCTATCTTTGGCAGGAAATCACATGAATTATTATTATACTTTATTTTCAAAAGAACATTTAACACTGGAACTGATAAAATAAACATCCAAAAATAAAATGGATTCTCAGTCTCCATTAATAAAAATGTACTTGAATAAAAACACCAAAGTGTAAATAAATACTGGATTCAACCAAAAGAGTTCAGATTATGAAGTCTGTAAACCATATTGTCCTTCAGTAATCATTAGATTTAAATAGAGAAGATGGAACATCGACTACCTGATGCAATAGTTCACACTACACGTTAGTTCACTCCTACATTTTCCCCTGAAGACAATCTGAGAACGTTGATGTTCTCAGATTGTCTCTTTCATAACCGATCATCCTGTAGTGTGTGGTGTGTTACGGTAGATCGTTGTGGCGCTCCGATCTAAATCAGGGGTTTTCCCCACTGGGAGCTTAACGCAGCCTGTTGAATGTGACAGGTAGCCAATCAGAAAGCCGGATTCTCCTCCTGCTTTCTGAGGGGAAATTACAGAGGGGAATCCCAAACAGCTGACACGGAGCAACCCGAAGTCCAGCAGACATTGGAGATGATATGTGGAAACAACATTAATGTTTGTAAAACATTTGGTGTAAAGAATATAGAAATGATGAGGGGAGGAGTTGGAGCCAAATTGGTACCAGTTGATGAACCCGGTAACTTTTCAGCTGTTCTTCGTTAACGTGACATAAAAAGGTTCTAATGGTTTTCATTCAGTCAGGACGTTACGCTGACACTAGAGACACATGCACTGCAGGGAGATTGTAGTAAAGCATTGATTAATGCCTGGTTTTAAAATGACTTCACTGGACTTGGAGCCATTATTTTGTGCCCATTGTTGGACACCACACGGCCCGATGGAACCCGATGGAACCGTTCTACCTAGGATTTCTGTCGGCTAATGTGTGGTCTCTCAGGTTTTGGAAATGGGCCGACAATCGGCCGACAGCTCTAAGATGGTGTAGTGTGAACTGGACATTACACTGAGGAAATGAGGAAGGGAGGGTCAGTGGAGAGCAGCGGAGTTGAACCTTTTTTCATTCAGTGTCATCAACAGAAAGAGAAAAAGGCTGGAAGAGACGATAATTAAAATGATGTTGATAGTTTTAACTTATCGTACATTAATTGATTTATTGTTTATAACGACAGGTCTAACCAGATGGATCATATCAGATATTAACAATTGAATCTATTCATTAAAATCAAATTTTTCTCAATTTAAAAATATTCTTGGTATAAAACTCAAATATCCACAAGAGAAATATCTGGAAGATTTTTATTAAACGACCTTTTGACCTTTGATCTCTGGTCCTACTGGTCCATGTCCAACCCGTCTGCAGACGCAGCAGCAGGTTCTGACCCTGTTTCTCTGATGGTTCTGTTGCAGGAGGATAACGGGATGCCGATCCATTTGAAGGGCGGCAGCAGCGACGCCCTGCTGTACCGGGCCACCATGGTGCTGACCGTCCTGGGTGAGAAAAGTTCTGATCGGTCCGATCCAGAGTGTAGCAGCCAGTTGGAATAAACAGCCAGACCAGGGAGTTCCAGACGGGTTCAGTTTAATCTGTGAAAACTGTAGCATGAAATAAAGGATACAGAATTGTTGGACATGTTTCACTCTAATATAAAATAAACATATTAATGTTCACACATACAAAGAAAAGAAAACGTCCTTAACTGCTCGGCACACAGTTTAGTTTTTAAACAAATAAACCAATGGAGTTTTAAATAAACATTTCTTATCACAATATTCATTCCTCATCCTGCTTTCCAAGAGCAATTTGAACGATTTTCTTCCGGTTCCTTCAGGATTTAACGCTGACTCATCGTGCTTAGTAAGAACAGGAAGTGCATCACAGCATAAATTAACCACTAGGTGTCACTGTTGGACCAATGAACAAGAAGGAGAATTTGACCATTTAGGAGCCATTTACACTGAGGTCCGGTCCGGTCCGGTCCGGTTCTGTTCTGACGCTCCGTTTCTCCCTGCAGGAGTCGGCTTCACGCTGTACGAACTGGTGAAGGCGTCGTTCCCTCAGAAGAAGGACTGACACCGATCCGGATCGTTGTTCTGGTTCCAGCCGGGCCCATTTGTATAAAGATATTCCAGGATCAGAACCGACCCGTTTCCTGCTCTCTCTGTGTTCTTGTTTCATGTACTTGGAGCGATAACTTGATATTTCTGTTCACTTGAGGATCAATAAACACAAAATACCTCTGATGACCCAGAACCGGATCCGACCCGTTTGTTCCAGAACCAGAGCGGCTCACAAACCTGACATTTATCTGCAGCAACGTTAATATTTCAAAAATGTCTAAATTTAAAATTGAGTTATCAATTAAGAGCTGAATTTATGTATTTTTTTTTGTTGCAGCAAATCATGTATTTATTAAAAAGGGGCGGGGCTTATGCTGTTAGAAACAAGCTGATTGGTCTGCAGGTTGACCAACCGGATGACAGTTGGAGTCGCAATATTTCAATAATGCATCATTATTTAATCAGTCGTTATTTTCCTACTTTAACCACTTTAATTTTTGTGTGAATTTTGTTGCATAAAACATTTTATTTTTTTATTAACATTTTGGGGCGAGTTGTGGTGCAGTGGGTTAGCGCGCCTCTACACAGACGTCGCGGGTTCGACCCCCGGTCTCGACCCTTGCCGCATGTCCTCCCCCCTCTCTTCACCCTCCTTCCTTTCTGCCTACTGTTACAAAAATTCCGAGCCACTAGCGCCGCAAAAATAAAAAAAGTCTTCAGAGAAAAAAAAAAAAGATAATTGACATTTTGTTTAGAATGTTTATTGCATATTTAATCTGATTTTCTATTAACATTTCAGCTAATAAATTCAGGGGGAAAAATTGTATAAAAAAGAAACATTTCAACAAAATATTCAGTACAAGTAAAGACGCGGTTCATAGATATCCAGATATTTATATGTCGGATGTCTGGTTCCACCAGGTGGCTGCAGCGCCACCTGGTGGAAAACATCCTTGCTGCTGGAGCAGCTGAGCGGCCTGCTGGCCGCCGCCAGGGGGCGCCGCAAGCCGCGCAGTTCCCTCCTGCCTCCAGTTAGCTCCGATTAAAACGTCAAAATGCGGCCAGACAGCAGTGATGACGTCATGTTTAATTCCTGCCAGCATGTTCTGGATCCGATCCAGCTTCAACAGAACCAGGCTTCATCTCATTAATACACGAACATCTGCACACATTTATTATTCTGACTGAAATGAGTTCTGGATGTTTGACTGAAACCTGCAGATGATCCAGAAAGACGCTCAAAAACGGGAAAACTTTCCCAGTTTCCCAGACAGTTTTCTGCCTCCTTCCCCTCCCAGCATTCTGCGCCGCCGTCTCCATCTGCAGCCGCGCGGTGCTCCATCATTGGAAAGGAATGCAGAAATATGGAAAAGTTTCCGTGCGCGTGCCAGCCCTCTCAGAGGTTACGCACCACTTTCTGGCCCGGCTGCGTGTCGTAAGCGCTGGGAGCTCTGGGAGTGCTGGGAGCAGCCCCCCTGTTAAGTAGCGGGCCGCGTGGAAACCCTCCCCACTTGGAAGAGGCTCCCCGACGCGTCTGGGAAGCCACAGAACCCACGGAGATCCCGAGCCGGACCGGACCAGCCCGCGCGCCACCGGAGCTTCCTGCTTTCTTCCCGTTTTCAGAGCAGAACCAGCAGCTTCCCGCAGGTCAGTCCGGTTTCTGCTTCGTTTAGAGAAACGTTTTTTATCCGCTTAGCGCGCGGAGCAGGTCTTGGCACCGCAGTGCGTAATTGCGCACGGTGCCAAAACTTCTCCACCTTTTTCCTCTCCAATGGAAACATTTCCCCTCTTCGCAGTGAATTTTCCCCGTTAGGCAGGAATTAAACTGCGTTTGTGTCTGATAGTTGTGCATCAGAACCGGACCGGACCGAACCGGGAGAAGGAGCGCAGCGTTTCTCCAGCTGCTTCCTCACATGATGAATGTTAGATTTATGATTTCATGTTTAAAAGTGTTTTTTTTTTTTCGGTTAATTGGTTCTTTGTTAGGTTTCCTCTCTGATCTTCTTCTTCTTCTCCTCGCAGCTCGTTCCATGCTGAGCTGAGGAAGAGGAGCAGAAGATGAAGAGCGCCCTGCTGGCCCTGCTGCTGCTGCTGGCCTCCTCCCGGGCCCAGGACCAAGGTAAAGCTTCTTCCTCCTCCTCCTCCTCCTCCTCCTCCTCTTCCTCTTCCTCCTCTTCCTCCTCTCTGCTCCCGCAGTAAATCCTGAATAAACTCTGAGAAACAAAACGTGTGTTTGTGATTTGATTTGTTGGATTATTTTCTCTCCGCTGCCTCAGTTTTGCTTCTTTTTGCAGGAATTTGAAAAATGTGTCTCAGATTTATGGACCAGACCAGATGTTCCCTCTAAATCATGACTTCAGCTTCAGCGCAGTGCCGATAGTGACTCTTAAATATATGTTCAAAACCATAAATCAGGAGAGAATATCACACGCTTTAGCACTTTATTACATTTTAAAGGACAGAATTAGTTTCTTCTGTTTCTGTGGCTCTTTGTGTCAGATGAAGTTCATTCCTGTCACAGCAGGAGGCGCTCCAGCCTAAACTCTAACTAGAAACATTTTAGACAAAATGTTCCAGTTTAGTGAAACAGGAGAGAAGGGCCCCCTTGGATTCAGGTGGCCAAGGTTCCTCCCAACGTCTCTCCTCCATCTGAACGGAAAAAGACTAAATATGACTTCCAGCTGATTTTCCAGAGCAGAAAATCTGGATCTGCTCAGAGGTCAGAGCCTCTCCTGCATGGGGCCTCTTCTGCGTCATTTAGGGCCCTGTCAGGGGCCCCGCGCCGCTTCTCTGGGGTCACAAAGAGGCCAAACGTTAGAGAACAGGAGAAGGTCCGGGTGTGTGTGAGGCTCGGCGGGTGTGTGTGAGCGTTTGGAGGCGTGTGTGTGTGTGGAGACGGATTCCCCCGGTAGTTTCTGGACCCGTCAAGAAGCGGAAGGCCCTGCCGCCGCCCCGCGGGCCCCCGCCGCCCGGGGCCCCCGCCGCCCCAGGGACGGACTCACCAGGTTGGTGGCCCCTCCAGCTCTGATGTTCTGTGGTCTTCCGGTCAAGCCGCGGCTCGGCCTCCGGGTCTCGGCTTCACGATGATATTTCACGGTGATGCTCTTCACAAACCCTCTGACCGGTTGGTGGTTTAGGCTCTTCTCTGCTTCTAGCTAGAACCAGAACCAGAACCAGCTGCTCGGGTTCATCCAGATCAGATTCTTCTTTATCCAGGTCCAGTGAACGTTTAGTCGGTATGGAGTCAGAACCGTTTCTCCTGCTTAGAGAAGGTCAGTTTCTCTGGATTCATCAGTTTGCATGAAGCTTTAATCCAGATGACAAGAAGCTAGCTAGCTAGCGAGGCGCCGGTAGTTCCGCACACCCCAACCTGAAGAGGATCATGGTGAAATATTGAGGTCCATCGGTCCTCTGTCCACTCGTCCCTCTGTCCACTCGTCCCTCTGTACATGGATACTTTCTTTTTGTCGCTCCAAGTTGTCCAAAGCAACTTTCCGTGTACAGCTGCATGTCGTCCTGCTGTTCCTCTGCTGAGAACTTTGGTTCTTAAACTGGTTTTTGCTGAATTCACAACAGAACCAGTGAACTCATTCACCGAATCACCGGCCACTTTATTAGGTACACCTGCAGACCAAATGGCCAGTTGGCCAATCAGACGGCAGAGGATGAAAATGGCGACCAGAACAAAACCAGAACCAGACCAGAACCCCAACTCGACCATTTTTCTGGACCTTCACACGTCTCTCCAGTCAGCAGGTCTTCCTCCAGCGGAGAACCTTCGGGATGTGGTGGATCGGGTCCAATCGGGTCGCAGCAAGGTGGCCCTGATAAAGTGTCTGGTTGGCGGCAGGAGAACCTGAGCGGTTCTGGTGTTTGTGGTGAAGCAGTTTAAGAACCTGTGGAGCAGAAGGAGAAAAGACGCAGCGGTTCCTTCAACTCGCTGCGTCTTTTAGGTTTGCAATGGAGGCGACAGAAGAGTCCCAGATCAACGACCCATAGATTGATCAGCCCTGATCGGGTCGTCCAGTGGCGCCGCATGGCGGGTTCAGCACCAAGGAAAACGTTCAGCAACCCGAGTTACTGAGTCTGGAAGGGAAGAGAATTCAGTTCAACACATAATATCACTGTGTGATTCACTCATGTCTGAATGTCACCGTCTCAAGCTAAACATGTTTTAGTTAGCATGTAGACATGTAGTTAGCATGTTAAACAAGTAGTTAGCATGTTAAACACATAGATAGCATGTTAAACACGTAGTTAACTAGTGAAATATGTAGTTAGCATGTAAACATGTAGTTAACTAGTGAAATATGTAGTTAGCATGTAAACATGTAGTTAGCGTGTTAAACATGTAGTTAGCATGTTAAACACAGATAGCGTGTTAAACACGTAGTTAGCATGTAAAACATGTAGTTAACTAGTGAAATATGTAGTTAGCATGTAAATATGTAGTTAGCATGTTAAACATATAGTTAGTATGTAAGCATGTAGTTAACGTGTTAAACACGTAGTTAGTGTGTTAAACATGTAGTTAGCGTGTTAACATGTAGTTACAATGTACACATGCAGTTAGCATGTTAAACACATAGTTAGCATGTTAAACACGTAGGTAGCTTGTTAAACATGTAGTTAGCAGGTACAAACGTGGTTAGCATGTTAAACATGTAGTTACCATATTAAACACATAGTTAGCATGTAAAACATGTAGTTACCTAGTGAAATATGTAGTTAGCATGTAAACATGTAGTTAGCGTGTTAATCATGTAGTTAGCATGTTAAACATGTAGTTAGCATGTAAGCATGTAGTTAGCATGTTAAACACGTAGTTAGCATGTAAACACATGGTTAGCGTGTTAAACAAATAGTTAGCGTGTTAAACACGTAGTTAGCATGTAAACACGTAGTTAGCATGTAAACACGTAGTTAGCGTGTTAAACACGTAGTTAGCGTGTTAAACACTTAGTTAGTATGTAAACATGTAGTTAGCATGTAAGAATGTAGTCAACTAGTTAAACATGTAGTTAGCATGTAAATATGTAGTTAGCATGTTAAACATGTAGTTAGCGTGTTAACATGTAGTTAGTGTGTAACTATGTAGTTAGCGTGCAAACATGTAGTTAGCATGTAAATATGTAGTTAGCATGTAACCATGTAGTTAGCTTGCTGGTTAGCAATATGTGACATGTATACATGAATGAATAACTTTGAGATTATGTGTAAATTAGCCTCCATTTTTTTTTCTCTTGATAAAGTAAATAACCCAAATTATTTCTGCAGTTTTTGACCTGAACTCGTGTAAAACGGTTTATTCCGGCTGCTGGGTCTGATGGTTCCGGTCCAGTCCAGTTTCACAGCAGATTCTGGTTCCTCCTGCATCATTTTGCTTTAACATCACTCACCAGGTTCCCATCAGTATCACCAGTTCAACTTATTTCAGTTTCACTGGTTTTTCTTTAAGCCGATGTTTTTTTCTAATATCCAATTAGAAATCTAATAAATAAAATAATTCAGGAAAAAAAATCAACAAATAAATAATTCCTTGCAATTTCATTAACCAATGAGATGTTTTAACATCTAAATTAATTTATTTTACTTCACCGGTTGAAGAACTGAGATAAACTCTGTTCACATTCAGGTTTCAGTCACTGCTTCCTTCCAGATCAGATCCTGAACTCTCCCAGTTCCCAGTGTTCCCAGTGTTCCCAGAACAGAATCACCTCTGGGTTTGGTTCTTCTTCTTGTCGTCTCTCTCTGTCTGTTTGTCTGTTTCCTCCAACAGTGAGCTGCTCTGACTTCCTCCAGGAAGCGTTGACTGTTGGCCGCCCTTCAGATTATCTGCGTGCCTCTGAGCCACAGCGCTAACCGCTAACCGCTAACTGCTGATGTTTTGTCTCCACAGTGGACGCGCCAAGCGATTTAAGGTTTAAGATTTTAAATGAGAACACGATTCAGATGATCTGGAGCCGGCCGCTCAGCAGAATACAGGGCTACAGGATAAACGTGACCTCTGACTCAGGTAGGAGCTCTGATGATGTAACGATGACATCATTACATGCGTGGCTAGAGCTGATCATGTGACCTTCATCACATCTCTGAGATGTTCTGCTATAAAACAGTAACTGCTGCTGATTTTAGTGCAAACACATATAATCTCCATTACCACCATGGCGGCCATTTTGAAAAATATTTACAAAAAAAAGAAATAAGATAAAATAATAAATGATGATTCAAATATGTAGTTTATTAGTTGACACCAAACACATTAATATTTTAATGCATAAATTAATTTTCTGTGACAACTGTGGCGGCCATCTTGAAAAATACAAAAATTATCAGTAAATATCACTTAAGTGAGTCTGATAATTTATTTAATTTATGATTTGACATCAAAAATATTAATCTGGGAATTATATTGGCACATTTGTATTGACAACCATCTTTAAAAATGGCAGCCATTCTGAATTTTTCAGTGGTTAGTGTTTATTTATTGTTTTAAAAAGTTTCCCTGGGAACATTTGTGCCATTTTGCTGAATTATTCAGTCGTCATGTCAGAATCCTCTGCTCTGATGAAACAGACACTTCCTGTTGGCTGGCTAGCAGCTGGTCTGCTGTGAAGCATGGTGCTGGCAGCGTTATGCTGTGGGCTGTGCCCTAAAGCCATCTGAACGTCTGGCTGACTGTGGAGAGTCTGAAGGTTCTTCAACCAGCTCAGCTGTGGGTGTAAATACTTTTTCACATGAGCTTTCTCTTTTTCTTCGCTCTGGAAAAGTTTGCGAGGGTTTTTTTGCTCTGCGCTGCGTGGAAACATGAACCCACCATGACTGACGGAGATGAAAAACAACATTCCTCTAAATGTCTTCCATCCGTTCGTCGTCCAGCTCCTAATCCAGGATTCGTCTCCTCTCTACCTGGAACCAGGAGATGTTTCTCTGTAGCAGTTACCAACCATTTAATGCCAGATTTGAGAGGATTAAGGAGTTAAAGCATGTGCTGAGCTTTAATGTGGAAAGTTTTCATTAAACTGTTGTTTCCTCAGCTCCTCCAGCGCTGCAGGTCAGCACTTGGACTCAGATTTGACTCTTGGAGAGATGAAGTCATGTCATAGTTTCCTAATGGCTTCCTTCTGACTCTCTGCTTGGTTGCAGGCGAAGCGGCCAGACATTTTTCTCTGCCTGCCTCTGCGACTAAAACCTCCATCTCAGAGCTGAGTCCTGATGTGGACTATATGGTTACCATCGTGGCGTTCGCCGGATCCCAGCAGAGTCTGCCCATCTCTGGCCAGCTCACACGTGAGTCACCAAACGGAAAGCTGAACGCCGTCCAACCAAGCACTTAGGCAGCAGCTGGTAGCTCCAACACACCAGCAGCAGTAACTGGGAGACATAACAGGAAGATGGTTGATGAGTCATCTGGATTTCTGATTCCAACAGAAACTTTGTCATTTGAGATTTTATTACTAATGCTGCTACTAAAGCTTTGAGGAGAAAGTTCATTTCCTCTGATCAGGCCAGTAAAAACTTTAAGGTGGCACAAATAAATACATGTATTTATTTGATATAATTCATAAAACTGTTGTTTTGATCCAGTGGAGAGGGCCCCGGCCCCCCCAGGCCCCCCAAACCCCGTTTGTTTGTCACTGCTTCACTTATGTTCCCACAAACAATCAATCTGTTAGAAGCTGAAACTCTTCAGAGGAATCCAGTTTGATTGATTTTGGTTGTTCAAACTGAACGGTGTTTATTTAATCGATGTTACGTAAGACGGTCCAACATTCCTGAACCGGGCCAGAAGAAGAATTTAAACTACTTGATTCCAGGCAAACATAAAAAGAATGTAAATGTTTTCTAGAACCAGTGGATCCAGAGTTTGTAATGAAGGGAGATGTTAAAGTTAACGACACTGGAAAAATCCCAGTTCCTCCTTCATGTTCCAGTTAAGGACAGCTGGTGCTGGTACCAGTCTGCTGCTGGAACATGGCGGCTGAAGGAGCTCTGATGGAAAGTAAGTGTAGAGAAAGTTAAACTCAGAGATGTGAGGACGAATCGTCCAGCAGGTTGTTTCGGTTCAGGCTTCAGGTTTTAGAGCAACAGATTATCTGAATGTTCTCACTTTAACGACGGCTGATCCGTTTCTCTTCCAGTCGAGTCGAGCAGAAGCTCCAGAGGAGGAACCAGGAAACCCAATTCCTCCGATCCCGTCAGTAAGTTCTGATCTGACTTCCTGCTTTACAGCAGAGACACTCAGCCAACAACGTCCAAAACAACTGAAACCTGCTGAGACAACATAGCAGCTTCATTAAGAGCAAAGTGTTGAACAAAACTCATTTCCTACCAGAACTGCTGTTGTTCTGGTTTAGCTGACTAATCTAACAAAAATAAGAACATAAAAATAATAATGTATGAATGTCAGCTGAAATCTTGGGTCTGTTAGCAGCTACGAGCTAACTGTTAACTCATTAGCTCAGAACCTTGTTTCATTTAACAAACCTGACGTCACTGAACTCTTTAACATCCAGTTTCTGCAGCGTTGGTTTCATGTTATCTTCAGGCTAACGATAGCAGAAGGCCGTTGCCAACAAACTGGACCCAACTGTACAGTAATCTTCCTGATTGGACCCAATAAAACTCAAATGTTCTTGGTCATCATGGACGGTTTTCTGCCAACCAGTAGTGCCAGTTTCTGAATCAGCTGCAGGCGCTCACTGCAGGGGTCATAGGTCAGGACTGAGGCTGTTGTTGGAGTCCAGCTCTGATGCCCTGGTGGAAATGGAAACCAGCAGCAGCAGCAGCCTCTGTGGGCCCAGATCTGCAAACGATGACAAACTTGGGCTGAATTTTCCTTCTTTACACAAGAGGAAAGTCAGAAGGAAACTTCCAGAAGGCAGCTGGTTAACTGCCTCAGCCTGCAGCAGGCTGATCTAATGTGCAGCGTGAGCCAAGCCTTGTGAAAGTCCTGATGATTTAGAAAAACCAGTAAATGTACAACCCAACGCTTCCTGCTGGAGCTCCTTATTAAACTCCTTCTGCTTTTCAGACTTTATTTGTGACTCACTGCTGCTGAGTCATTAGTGGAGTTTATTACTGTAAAAATATTTCAAGGATACAAATTAAAAAACAGCATTATCACCTCAGGTCGTACATTTTCATATTTCCCATAAGCCACTTGGGTTTCAAGATGGCCACCATTTTTGAAACTTTTGAGCCTATTATTTTTATAAAATGTTACCCTTTTTATGACTTGGATGAACTTTATGCTACATCGGGTGTTTCTGACTTTATTCAACTTTAAAGTAATAAAATGCAGCAGAATCAGAAACAGGACTTCACTGTTTCACACCAGGCGTCACCTGGAAGGAGAAGAAGAAGAAACAGACTGAGAGACGGTCCTCCCAACGATTAGCATTAGCTTCTGTCGTTTCTTTTGTACTTAGCAATAGCATAGCTCTTTTTTATGTGCTTAGTGGTTTGCCTTTAGCTTCCAGTAATCTTTTTAAATATGTGGTAGTTTAGCATCAGCTTCTGCTAATTTTATTATGTGTTCAGCAATAGCAGAACTAACTTTTTAAAAGTGTTCTGTGGTTTAGTGTTAGCAGAGCTAAATTGTTTAGTGGATTAGTGGTTAGCGGCTAACTGACAATAGCTACTTCAGACTTTAATTAAACATAAATATGATAAAGAAAATATGTCTATGATTCAAAATAGGCTGCAACTTTACACCAAACACTTTTATATAATTAGCAAATCCAGGGGAAAATTTTATTTGGCCATCTTGAAAAACAAAACAATTTTCAGTAAAAACGATTCCTATGGATCCAGTTAGAGTGACTTTAACTGGTCCAGCGCTGACTGACTGGGCCTGGTTCTCACTGTTCTGGTTCTGGTTCTTTCCCAGGGTGCCCGGCCTCTGCTGCCGCTGACCTGCTCTTCCTGGTCGACGGCTCCTGGAGCGTCGGCAGGCCGAACTTTAAGCACATCCGCAGCTTCATGGCGGCGGCGGCCGGAGCGTTCCAGATCGGCGAGGACAGAACCCGCGTTGGCGTGGTCCAGTACAGCGACGACCCGCGGACCGAGTTCAGCCTGAACCAACACCTGACCCGACCCGCTCTGATGAAGGCCATCGGCTCGCTGCCGTACAAGGGAGGCAACACCAGGACAGGTGAGACTCGCTGGTGGCGCCCCCTGCTGGTTTTACTTCTGTAATCATTTTTCAGTTCTCTGGACTGTTAGCGACCCGGTTCTCTTCGTCCACACAGAACCGGGTCGCTAGCAGTCCGGCTGCTGGTTCCGTGGTGCATTCACTTGCACTGGGACATCTGATATCTCATTTAAACACAGGTTCGGATGATAAATTAAAGTCGGCACTAAATATGAGAAGCTGCTTTAATTTGTGTTATTGTTGTTGTTATTATAACATCATTAGCTTCAATATTATCATTGTTAGTATTGTTAATACTGTTAGTAATATTGTATTATTGAATGTATTGCATTAATCAATAATCTGACAGTAGATTGCTATATTGATTATAAACAGCAGATCATAAATGTGATGTTTCCACCCACTCCTTTGAACGTTCATTTATTGCAGTTATTTGTAATTTATAATATTTAATAAAAATAGGAATAGCAGGGTTTGTATGGGATTACATGTTTCTTTTTCTGTAATAAATTCATGCCACAGACTGGCGACCTCCAGGTGACCTCCAGGTGACCTCCAGGTGACCTCCAGAAAATACAGAAACATTAAAAACATAAAAAAGATTAAAAGTTTGAATCCGAATCTGGAGGAATAAATATTTCATTAATGTTCTGCTGCAGGTTTCTGTTTCTATTCACTAAACTCTGTTTTGTCTTCATAAATCATAATCCAGATTGAGGTTTAGATAATCTGGTTATCTGCTCCCGGGTCTCCAGCTGAAACGTTTCTGTCTGGTTTCTGCTCAGGCGATGCGCTCGGCCACCTGCTGACCAGCGGCTTCACCGAGGCGGCCGGCTCCAGGAAGGGCTTCCCCAAGCTGCTGCTGATCATCACGGACGGGAAGTCGGACGACCCGGTGGAGGGCGCCGCCCGGCGGCTGAGGAGCCGGGGCGTGGACGTGTTCGTCCTGGGTGAGCCGCCGGACCTCCTGATATGAGAAGCGGCGAGCGAAACGCGTTTACATTACGGCTCCCCGCCAACTTTCCACAGACTGTTGCCATGGCGATAACACCAGGAACTGACGCAGCCCATCCTTTGGACGGCAGAGGTGGAAAAAAGGCTTTATGAGTTATTAAAGCAAACATTTTTCCAAGCTGTGCAGCAGAAGCTGATAACAGCCATAAATCCAGACCTTGTTTCAGTGGCAGGACGAGTTAGAGCTGCAGGAAAACCTTCCATCCAGATGAGGTTGAAAATACAGCAGCAGAACGAAACAGGCAGACAGAAAGTTAATGTCTAATGATCCCTGTAAGGCAAATACCAACATTAATACAAAAAAATAACACAAAAAATAATACCAACATTAAGTTAATAAAGAAATAAATAACATGGTGAATTTATGCCATTTGTTCCTGACAGGTCCAATTACTCAAAATATGCAGTTTGACTGTTAACTTTTTAAAATGCTCCCCACAGTTTCCTGGCAAAGTCATTTTTACTTTCTCTCCGTTCTGCTGTGAAAAAATGACGTGAAGAGGAAATTTATGGATTCAGTTTAAACATTTGAATAATTATTAGTAGGATGAAATTCAAGATCTCTGTTTGTCGATCATCTGCTGCCTGTCTGGTTGTTGCCTGAGCAACAGGCTCCGCCCACAGTAACTTCTGCTCATGGTCGCATGTTAAAATGTCTTCCTGACACGAGAACGTTAGCTTCTGTTAGCTTGTTTTGATTTCTGTTAGCTTCTGTTGGTTTCTGTTAGCTTCTGTTGGTTTCTGTTGGTATCTGTTAGCTTCTGTTAGCTTCTGTTGGTTTCTGTTAGCTTCTGTTGGTTTCTGTTAGCTTCTGTTGGTTGCTGTTGGTTTCTGTTAGCTTCTGTTGGTTTCTGTTGGTTTGTGTTAGCTTCTGTTTGTTTCTTTTAGCTTCTGTTGGCTTCTTTTAGCTTCTGTTTGTTTCTGTTAGCTTCTGTTGGTTTCTGTTAGCTTCTGTTGGTTTCTGTTGGTTTCTTTTAGCTTCTGCTGGCTTCTTTTAGCTTCTGTTGGTTTCTGTTAGCTTCTGTTGGTTTCTGTTGGTTTCTGTTAGCTTCTGTTGGTTTCTGTTGGTTTCTGTTGGTTTCTGTTGGTTTCTGTTAGTTTCTGTTGGTTTCTGTTGGTTTCTGTTAGCTTCTGTTGGTTTCTGTTGGTTTCTGTTGGTTTCTGTTAGCTTCTGTTGGTTTCTGTTGGTTTCTGTTGGTTTCTGTTAGCTTCTGTTGGTTTCTGTTGGTTTCTCTTGGTTTCTGTTAGCTTCTGTTGGTTTCTTTTAGCTTCTGTTGGTTTCTTTTAGCTTCTGTTGGCTTCTTTTAGCTTCTGTTGGTTTCTGTTAGCTTCTGTTGGTTTCTGTTGGTTTCTGTTAGCTTCTGTTGGTTTCTGTTGGTTTCTGTTGGTTTCTGTTGGTTTCTGTTAGTTTCTGTTGGTTTCTGTTGGTTTCTGTTAGCTTCTGTTGGTTTCTGTTGGTTTCTGTTGGTTTCTGTTAGCTTCTGTTGGTTTCTGTTGGTTTCTGTTGGTTTCTGTTAGCTTCTGTTGGTTTCTGTTGGTTTCTGTTAGCTTCTGTTGGTTTCTGTTGGTTTCTGTTGGTTTCTGTTAGCTTCTGTTGGTTTCTGTTAGCTTCTGTTGGTTTCTGTTGGTTTCTGTTGGTTTCTTTTAGCTTCTGTTGGCTTCTTTTAGCTTCTGTTGGTTTCTGTTAGCTTCTGTTGGTTTCTGTTAGCTTCTGTTGGTTTCTGTTTGTTTCTTTTAGCTTCTGTTGGTTTCTGTTAGCTTCTGTTGGTTTCTGTTTGTTTCTTTTAGCTTCTGTTGGTTTCTGTTAGCTTCTGTTAGCTTCTGTTAGCTTCTGTTTGTTTCTGTTGGTTTCTGTTAGCTTCTGTTGGTTTCTGTTAGCTTCTGTTGGTTGCTGTTTGTTTCTTTTAGCTTCTGTTGGTTTTTGTTAGCTTCTGTTGGTTTCTGTTGGTTTCTTTTAGCTTCTGTTGGTTTCTTTTAGCTTCTGTTGGTTTCTTTTAGCTTCTGTTGGCTTCTTTTAGCTTCTGTTGGTTTCTGTTAGCTTCTGTTGGTTTCTGTTGGTTTCTGTTAGCTTCTGTTGGTTTCTGTTGGTTTCTGTTGGTTTCTGTTGGTTTCTTTTAGCTTCTGTTGGCTTCTTTTAGCTTCTGTTGGTTTCTGTTAGCTTCTGTTGGTTTCTGTTGGTTTCTGTTAGCTTCTGTTGGTTTCTGTTGGTTTCTGTTGGTTTCTGTTGGTTTCTGTTAGCTTCTGTTGGTTTCTGTTGGTTTCTCTTGGTTTCTGTTGGTTTCTGTTGGTTTCTGTTGGTTTCTGTTAGCTTCTGTTGGTTTCTGTTGGTTTCTGTTGGTTTCTGTTAGCTTCTGTTGGTTTCTGTTAGCTTCTGTTGGTTTCTGTTGGTTTCTGTTGGTTTCTTTTAGCTTCTGTTGGCTTCTTTTAGCTTCTGTTGGTTTCTGTTAGCTTCTGTTGGTTTCTGTTAGCTTCTGTTGGTTTCTGTTAGCTTCTGTTGGTTTCTGTTTGTTTCTTTTAGCTTCTGTTGGTTTCTGTTAGCTTCTGTTGGTTTCTGTTTGTTTCTTTTAGCTTCTGTTGGTTTCTGTTAGCTTCTGTTAGCTTCTGTTTGTTTCTGTTGGTTTCTGTTAGCTTCTGTTGGTTTCTGTTAGCTTCTGTTGGTTGCTGTTTGTTTCTTTTAGCTTCTGTTGGTTTTTGTTAGCTTCTGTTGGTTTCTGTTGGTTTCTTTTAGCTTCTGTTGGTTTCTTTTAGCTTCTGTTGGTTTCTTTTAGCTTCTGTTGGCTTCTTTTAGCTTCTGTTGGTTTCTGTTAGCTTCTGTTGGTTTCTGTTGGTTTCTGTTAGCTTCTGTTGGTTTCTGTTGGTTTCTGTTGGTTTCTGTTGGTTTCTGTTAGTTTCTGTTGGTTTCTGTTGGTTTCTGTTAGCTTCTGTTGGTTTCTGTTGGTTTCTGTTGGTTTCTGTTAGCTTCTGTTGGTTTCTGTTGGTTTCTGTTGGTTTCTGTTAGCTTCTGTTGGTTTCTGTTGGTTTCTCTTGGTTTCTGTTGGTTTCTGTTGGTTTCTGTTGGTTTCTGTTAGGTTCTGTTGGTTTCTGTTGGTTTCTGTTGGTTTCTGTTAGCTTCTGTTGGTTTCTGTTAGCTTCTGTTGGTTTCTGTTGGTTTCTGTTGGTTTCTGTTTGTTTCTTTTAGCTTCTGTTGGTTTCTGTTAGCTTCTGTTAGCTTCTGTTAGCTTCTGTTTGTTTCTGTTGGTTTCTGTTAGCTTCTGTTAGCTTCTGTTTGTTTCTGTTGGTTTCTGTTAGCTTCTGTTGGTTTCTGTTAGCTTCTGTTGGTTGCTGTTTGTTTCTTTTAGCTTCTGTTGGTTTCTGTTAGCTTCTGTTGGTTTCTGTTAGCTTCTGTTGGTTTCTGTTTGTTTCTTCTAGCTTCTGTTGGTTGCTGTTGGTTTCTGTTGGTTTCTGTTAGCTTCTGTTGGTTTCTGTTAGCTTCTGTTGGTTGCTATTTGTTTCTTTTAGCTTCTGTTGGTTTCTGTTTGTTTCTTTTAGCTTCTGTTAGCTTCTGTTGGTTTCTGTTTGTTTCTTTTAGCTTCTGTTGGTTTCTGTTTGTTTCTGTTGGTTTCTGTTAGCTTCTGTTGGTTTCTGTTTGTTTCTTTTAGCTTCTGTTGGTTTCTGTTTGTTTCTGTTGGTTTCTGTTAGCTTCTGTTGGTTTCTGTTTGTTTCTTTTAGCTTCTGTTAGCTTCTTTTGGTTGCTGTTGGTTTCTGTTTGTTTCTGTGGGCCCAGAGAGCTGAAAATGTCCCGAAATGGAAAAATAAATCTGGATAATTTCCAGTTTTCATAACTGTCTTCTTTTTGATCTGTTCTGAGTGTTTTTGTTCCTGAATGTTTTTTTCAGATCTCAGAGAACATGTGCACAGAGACTTCAGAGATTTCATATAAATACTCAGAAGTGCTTGGCTGCTACAGTAAAGCTGTTTTCCTCTCTGCAGTGACTCATTCAGTTGAACTTTAAAGAAACCGAAAGGCTGCAGCTCGTATAACAATGTCAGAGTATTACGGAGCATTATAGGACTGTTAAACTCCAACCAGCTTCATATTTACAGCTGTTATTGTCAGACTTTCCTGCCAGAATGGAACAGAATCTCTTCAGTCAGCGAACGTGGAAAGTCGTGCTCATTTTCCACTTTTTACTGGCTTGGAGTGAAAGCAGAATGAAATTTCCTTCAGTAAATTATAACGGGGTCGCCTTAGAGCTCAGGACGGATTTGGCAGATGGACAGGAACCAATGAAACTTCATGTTTGTGATGGTGGTGAGAATGGCACGCACTGAGGGCGTTTCTGTCCCCGCCAGGTGTCCACCATGCTGACGAAGAGGAAATGAGGCTCATGGCGTCCACTCCCTACAGCCGCCGCGTGTTCGCCGTGGCGAACTTCGAGCAGATCCAGTCGGTGCAGAAGGATCTGATCGGCCAGATGTGCTCCAGCGTGGAGGATCAACTCGACTTGCTGGTCAGCGGAGAAGAAGGTGAGGCTGCCCCGTTCCGCCCCGCCCCTACATGTTGCTGAAACGTTAACTGTGAGCTCATTTTATCTTATTTCAAGTGGTTTAAGATATTTTCTCTAGAACCTGAAATACTTGTTAAGATTTAGTGTTTTTGCTGTGTGGATCTTTATCATCTTTATTGTTGAGTTTTTCTTTTTTCAGTTTAGAAGAATCTTCCTTTTTTTGTGGAAGTTGTTGATTTTTGTTCTAAAACCTTTTTTCGGTTAATTTCCTTCATGTTTAGCAGGGAAACTTCAGGTTCAAACATCTTGTTCTGTCAATAATCTCTGGTTTATTTCAGAGAACATCTTTGTTTTCCTCTCTGCTGCAGGGAAACCAAAGTTTCTTTGTTTCCTGACATGTTTGCACAGTCGCCTGATTCCCTGTAATTTACAGATTGCCAGATTTCTGAGTCTAATCAGCCATAATAAAGCAGCTGAAAGGGAAAACATTGATTTTCGGGTTGCCATGGTTACCGCCCTGTTGGTGGCTTCAGGTTCTCCCAGTCTGCAGGAAATCACATCTCTGCTTACAGCAGCATCATAAACAGAAACACCTACTACTAATCAGAAGCTATTAGCGCAGCGCCACTAATCTGCTAAAAGCAGTGCTAGTTTTTCATTTAGTGCATTAGCATATTTGCTAAGATTTAGCACACTTATCTTCCCCTAAATGAAATCACAGTGCTAAATTACTTAACTGCTTTGTAAACTTTTAGTTGAATAAAGTTACAAGTTTTTTTTTGACCCATCAGTTACTGAAGCTTTGCCATGTTGGCTCAACATTTTAGCATTAGCTTCTGCTAAATACCATGCTAGTTTAGTTCTTTAGTGTTAGCTTCTGAAAAATACAGTAAGTTTAGCATGATAGTGTTAACTTCCAGTTAAAACCATGTTAGTTTAGCTGATTAGCGTTAGCAGAACTGTTTTCTATTAGCTGGTTAATTAATCTTATAAACTCAGAGATAGAGGAGTGAAAAAGCACTTACACCCTTAAAAGTTATTCTAGTTTTGCTTATTTTTTCCACTTTAATGTTTCAGATCATCAGATGGCTTCAATAATAATACAAAGAACAGAGTTAATAGAGTTTATTTTAGTTTATAATTGGGCTTAGTTTATTTCCCAGCAGCTGTTTTAGGTTTGGTTTTTGGCTATTTTTTACTGCAGCTTTTACTCTCCAGCCGAGAAGAAACAAAATAAAAACCAGCTGTTTTGTGTTTGCAGTCGTGGATCCGGCCTCTAACCTCCGAGTCCTCGAGTTGGCCTCCAAGTCCATGCGGGTGAGCTGGGACGCCTCCGGCGGAGACGTTTCAGGCTACCGGGTCCAGATGATCCCCATGATGGCCGGCAGCAAGCAGCAGGATCTGTACCTGGCCTCGACCCAGACCTCCGTGGTGGTCAGAGACCTTTCTCCTGACACCGTGTACCAAGTCAATGTTTTCGCCATGAAGGACCTGATGTCCAGCGAGCCTGTGACGGTCATGCAGAAGACAGAACCTGTTAAAGTCTCCCTGGGTGCGTCCATGAAAATGTTTGACTCTTTTAAAGCTGAAGGAATGTTTGATCTGAGTTTAAAGAAGCACTCTGTGTTTGTGGTTTCCATCCAGAGTGCTCTCTTGGGGTGGATGTGCAGGCCGACGTTGTGCTCCTGGTTGATGGATCCTACAGCATCGGTGTGACAAACTTTGCCAAAGTGAGAGCTTTCCTTGAAGTTCTGGTGAACACCTTTGACATCGGCCCAAACAAAGTCCAGATCGCCTTGGTGCAGTACAGCAGGGACTCATACACCGAGTTCTACCTGAACACTCACCAAGACGTCAACACCATGGTAAAGGCGGTGAGGACTTTCCCGTATCGCGGCGGCTCTACCAACACCGGCAGGGCCATGACCTACGTTAGGGAGAAGATCTTCCAGACCAGCAGGGGAGCACGTGCCAACGTCCCTCGCGTCACCATCCTCATCACCGACGGCAAGTCGTCCGACGCTTTCAAAGATCCAGCCACCAAGCTGAGGAACGCCGATGTGGAGATCTTTGCCGTGGGCGTTAAAGACGCCGTACGAAGTGAGCTGGAGGCTATTGCCAACGACCCTGCGGAGACTCACGTCTACACGGTGGAGGACTTCGACGCCTTCCAGAGGATATCCAAGGAGCTGACGCAATCCATCTGCCTGAGGATCGAACAGGAAATCCGCAGCATCTTCCAGAGACGTAAGTCATATTTACGCTTTACGCAGACGATGCTGTGGTGTGTTCAGATTATTACAAATGTTTTCTGTAAAGAAACCAAGAATAATTCATGATTCTTATTATTTAATATCAAAGTTACAGTTACTTGTTTTACTTGTAAGAGTTCCCACTAATGTAAGTGTAAGTATTATTACAAGTAAACCAATATTAATATAAGTATTTTACTTTGAATCTTATCCAATTACTCACAATCTTTAGATTTCTTTCTTTAAAACGTTCATGATAAGTAATAGTCTGAACTATTTTTATAAATCTGCAGGCTGGAAACTTACTTCCTCTTTTTCCAGGAAACCTGCTTTTCCTGTTTCATGACTCTCTCTGTCTGACTGATTTCTTATGATTAAATAGAAAAAAGTAATTTTAAAGCAAAGTTTGCAGGAGACAAAACAACACACACAACCAAATTGATTTTATTGACATTTAAGTCTAATGTTGGGTCTAGATTTCACTTGAGTAATTAATTTTAAATATAACTTTATTTATTGTTACTGTTAAACTAAAATCTCCAGCATGGGGAAGTGGGATGATCTCGGATTTTCTTGACAATCGGCAGAGGTTTAGTATCGAAAGAGAAGCAAGAAGCAGGGTAAGATCACTGTTGTAGCTTCATTTATGAAAATTCTGAATAAGTTTATAATTTTCCTAAAGCCACAGAGACCATTTTAAATCTCATTGTACACATTGTCTTTATGAGATGAATATCTGTACCTCATTGTATTGGGATTGGTTTCAGAAAGGTTTTCATCTGTATGGACCAACATAAAGACACTCTTGAATGTTGTTTTAAACCAAACCTACAGGGGGCAGTGTAGCGCTAAACTGCTTTTAAACATCACAATATAAAGTTATTAAAACATAAGACGATGTATGTGGAAATATTAGCACATTATTTGTCGCAAACTGTAATTTGAAGGACCATAAATCTCATTTTTTTCCATGAACACAAATACAGAGTTTTCTCAAATCTGGTCATAGTTTTTATACAGGATCATTTTAGTGATATAAAACTCTACTATAAAAATGTATCTGTGGTGTTTGGACTAGGCCTGAGTGGGGCTGGGCTCACTAGGACATGGTGAACAATCACCTGTGTGTTTGGTTGTTTCTGGTTCTGTTAACCCGGCAGATTCTGGTTTAATATCTCGCCCAGTCGTGCTGTCATCACGCAGGATTATGACCTCTGACCTCTGCTATAGTCTCAGGAATTACACGCCGGTTCCAGAGCCAGACGTCCACCTGAGCCGATGCTGTGGTTAGGTGGAAACAGATGTGGAACCGTCACAACATCTGTTCTGGAGTTTAGCAGTGGAGCGTGTAAAGTGAAACATGTCCATGTGTTGCTGCGCGGCGGTTTATTAGCGCCCAGAGGAATGCGGGTCAGAACCGTGGTTCAGGATCCTCCAGTCAGAGCCAGGCTGCCCCGTAATTATTTGGTCTCCTGCTCAGTTAATTACCAGTCTGTGTGGAATGATGTCAGAACTCCAGGTGATGTTAGCAGTCTGGAACTGGTTGATATTAAACTGGTTCAGCACCAGCCACACCAGCGAAAGCGAATAAAAAACCTCCTTTCTATTTTGCCTCCACTGGTGGAAAGCACAAAGTTTCCTCATCCTCACCGACTGCTGCACTTCATCTGGTCTGAGCCACTGCGTCTGTTTCTGCTGGTTGAAGAGGCTCCAGGTTTTTGCTGCTGGTTTTAAACCATCAGGCCTGTTTCTGTTTGGTTTAATGAAACCAACTTTTATTACTTAAGTTTATAAATGCAGCTTCTTCTGCTTCCACATCTTCTGCGTGGAATGAGGAACGTTTCCACATGAAGAACCTTTTCCAAGAACCAGAGGCGTTTTCTGGATCCACCAGAGAAAACGCCTCATTTCCTGTTCGACCAAACGAACATGGAAACGGCGGAGAGGCGGGAACTTTTGCTCTGACGGGAGATGTCATGAAAACAGAAAACAGTTCAGACATTTTGTCACAATGTTCTGACACAAAGAAAGTCTCCAGGGTCGTCGAAACATTTCAGTTTGGAAATGAGGCGCTGCTGGGAGTTTTAGGATAGACTGTTATCCAGGAGACTTTTCTACATTAACAGCTTAAAGTTGAAATAACATGAGAATAAAATCGTTATATTAAAATTAATCTGATGACACGTATGGTTTATAAAATAAGATGTATTTTATAAACTTTATTTCATAATAAAGTTGTATTTCAACCAGAATAAAGTCATAATAATATGATAATTAAATAGTAATATTAGGAGAATATAGTCATTATAAGATGAGAATATTTGTAATAATACAAGATTAAAGTCGTAACAATACGACTCCAAAGTAGCAGCAATGTGTGAATAAAGTTGTTATTCTATTAAAATAGTAATTAGGTCATAATATTACCAGAATAAAGTTGTAATAATAAGAGATTTTTGTTGTAATATAATCAAAAAACTCATATAACTCATACTAACTCTTGGCTGGTGGGCCGGAAAATACCAAAATATTAGTTTGGTCTAAGGAGGTGAGAAGGTGGAGCTGAGCTTCAGTTTTCTGTGAGTTTGATGTTGGAGACGACAGAAAGGACAAAATTTAGTCCTTTAATAATCCATCCATCCAACCATCCATCCATCCAACCATCCATCCATCCATCCATCCATCCATCCATCCATCCATCCATCCATCCATCCATCCATCCATCCATCTTCTTCCTCTTATCCTGGTCGGGTCGTGGGGTCAGCAGCTTCAGTATGGAGGCCCAGTCTTCCCTCTCCAGTCTCTTCTTCCAGCTCCTCCAGGAATCCCAAGGCGTTTCCAGGAATCCCAAGGCGTTTCCAGGAATCCCAAGGCGTTTCCAGGAATCCCAAAGGCGTTTCCAGGAATCCCAAGGCGTTTCCAGGAATCCCAAGGCGTTTCCAGGCCAGCAGAGAGACATCGTCCCTCCAGAGTCTTCTCCAAGTCCACAAAACACATGTAGACTGGTTGGGCGAACTCCCAGAACCCTCCAGGACCTGCTGAGGGTGTAGAGCTGGTCCAGTGTTCCAGAACCAGAACCACACTGCTCTTCCTGAATCCGAGGTGCCCCCGATGTCCATGTGATACTGAAGAGTCGCGTTAGCCAACACAACCCTACAACATCCAGAGCCTTGAGGAACTCCAGGTGGATCTCATCCCCCCCCGGGGCCCTGCCACCGAGGAGCTTTTTGACCCCCTCGGCGACCTCGACCCCAGAGATTGGAGAGTCCAACCCAGAGTCCCCAGGCTCAGTCGTGTGGAAGTCTTTCTCCATGGCCTCTCCAAACTCCTCCCACGCCCGAGTTTTTGCCTCAGCAACCACCCGAGCCGCTTCGCCCGCCGGTACCCATCAGCTGCTTCCGGAGTCCCACAGGCCAAAAAGGTCCAATAGGACTCCTTCTTCAGCCTGACGGCTTCCCTCACTGAAGGTGTCCACCAACGAGTTCGAGGGTTGCCGCCGCGACAGGAACCGACAACCTTGCAGCCACAGCTCAGATGAGCTGCCTCGACAATGGAGGCAGGAACACGGTCCACTCAGACTCCATGTCCCCCACCTCCCCCAGGACGTGTACTAGTATGCCCACTCCTGCCCGACGCCTCTCACCTTGGGCAACTCCAGAGTGGAAGTATGTCCAGCCCCCCCTCCAGGCCTGGCTCCAGAGTGGGGCCCCGGTGACCTGCGCCCGGCCGAGGGAACACCAAGTCCAATGTTATTGTTCATCATCAGGGTCTTCAGGCTGCACTTTGTCTGGTCCCTCACCTGGACCTGTCTGCCCTAGTGACCTTACCAGGGGCATGAAGCCCCAGACAGCAGAGCTCCCAGGATCATTGGGGCCTCAAACCCCCCCACCACCATAAGGTGGCAGCACAAGGAGAGGACAGTCCTTAAATCATTTAAACATTTAGTCATTTAGTCCTTTAATCAGCCTTTCTGCCTTACAATCCTTTCACTTTGGCCCTTGTGATTTTCATAATGAGTATCTGAAATAATTCAACAGCCAAAACAATTAATTAGAGTCGTAAACAGCAGAAACCCGAGCAGCCTTCAAAGCTGCTCCCCTCGTGCTCACGCTGCTTTCATGTTTCATGTGTTCAGGCCGCGTTCCCTGGATGTGTAAGACACATGTCCGCCTTCTGATGTCTGAGTCCAGAGAGAGTCCAGCATGTGGAAACAGTAAACTGGGTCAGAGTGTTGTTGTTCTGAGCTGATTCTGTCGCCGCCCGTCACGTCTTCTGCTGTGATCAGACGCGGCGCGGCGTTCCTGCAGCTGAGGTGACTCACGCCGCCTCTGATCCCTGATTATATCATCCTTACACAATGAGGGCTGGATGTGAGCGCCGCGGCCATGCTGCTGCTGCCGCGGCCATGCTGCTGCTGCTGCGGCGGCGGCCATGCTGCTGCCGCGGCGGCCATGCTGCTGCTGCGGCGGCGGCCATGCTGCTGCTGCTGCGGCCATGCTGCTGCTGCTGCGGCGGCCATGCTGCTGCTGCTGCGGCCATGCTGCTGCTGCGGCGGCGGCCATGCTGCTGCTGCTGCGGCCATGCTGCTGCTGCGGCGGCGGCCATGCTGCTGCTGCGGCGGCCATGCTGCTGCGGCGGCCATGCTGCGGCGGCCATGCTGCGGCGGCCATGCTGCGGCGGCCATGCTGCGGCGGCCATGCTGCTGCGGCGGCCATACTGCGGCGGCCATGCTGCGGCGGCCATGCTGCGGCGGCCATGCTGCGGCGGCCATGCTGCGGCGGCCATGCTGCTGCCGCTGACTGATGGAGCCGTCGGGCCTCCAGCCTCTTCGTCTCCATCAGCCGACACCGAGGTCGGTCTCTCTACCTCCTGAACTACCGTTTTCCTTTCAGCGCTCCTAAAAGCTCCAGTGATTTGTGTTTGTCTCCCTTCTGGTTCGGAGAAAAGCAGCCTCCTAGAATCAGTGAGTTATTGAGATGCTTTACGTTTTCCAGATGAAACGGAGGTGATTGATGAGGCCGGTCGGTTTCTACCATAATGTGTTCACCGTGCCATGATGGATAAAGACCAGAAGGATAAACTGCAGCCTTCATTATCAGATCTGAAGGGATCCAATGAAATAAGATCTGCTTTTTACAAGACCATCAAAGCATTTCTCTGCGATGACTTTCAAAGGAAGACTTTATTTTTGTTTTTACTTGAATTATTTAATTCTGAACACTAAAAAGTAAACTCACCTATTACATTTTATTGGATAAAGCATCTGTGGCCCACATGGTGAGGAGAAAACCACTGGCAGACATCCAGCCTGTAGTCAGAAAAAACCCAACATGGCTGAAATTCAGCGTCTGAGAGATGCTGGTGTCTGGTTCAGATGAGTGGAAATCACAGCGTGGAAACTGGATTTATATGATCCTGACCCGAACCAACTCAGCTCTGAATATGTCAGCTAATGGACTCTCCAACAGGTGATATATTTAAATTAGGGTGACCAGACGTCCTCTTTTTCCCGGACATGTCCTACTTTTCAGACCTAAAAAAATGTCCGGGGGGAATTTCAGAATCGTCCTGGATTTTGGTCAACTGCCTCAAAACACATTACATAGCTTACAGTGCATTGTGATTACATTGCCACTCCGTTCCACTACTCCATTCCAGGTTTCTTTGTATGGCAAAGAAATCGGTAGCACATGTGTGTCCGCCGATTCTACCCCCCCACCAACAAAAAAAGAAGTGTCCTCCTTTTCAGAAACCCAAATCTGGTCACCCTCATTTAAACAAAGATTAAAAACAAGCCAATTTCTTGGTTTGGCAAACTTTACGTCCAGATTTCTGAACAGACGGACTCTGTACCTTTAAGTTTCAGAGAATAACTGTCTAATGAAGCACCGGCTACAGACATTAGCTACAAATAGCTAACAAGTCATTTCTGAAGGATGATCTGAAAATCAGAGGCGGTAACATGGAAATCCTGTAACCACTCAGTTTCGTAGAAAATAACATCAAACATAAATGAAACAAAATCTACATCTGGAAAGTCTGAAAGTAATTAACTTTGAATGTTTTAACAGAACCTGAAGATTAATTGGTTGAAATCCTGGATCAATAATTCTCAGTTATTTTGGTTTTGTGTCCCCAATTATATATTTAACACAATAAATGCTCTAAAACTTCTAGCTGTTTTCAATAAACATAAATGACTTATTAAACTACCAGAGTTCCATAAAAAGTGTTAATATTCTCCATGTACATAACTACGGGCCACATTCATCTGGAATAACAGATTCATAAGGCGTCACAATAAATCAATAGATTGGATGGAGAATATTTGGCATTTTAAACTACAAACAGTTCTGTGCAAAGTATCAGTTCTTTCCTCCAAAAGCTGAATTTACCAGATTATTTAATGCCTTACCAAAACAATTTATTACTTTTATTATCCAATAAAAGTTTATGTTCTGCAAATAACTTTATGACTTCATCACACAAAAATGAAAGATTTTAATAATAATAACAAAAGAGCTTTTTAAACTTTTTTTTTTAAAAAAAGAACCTGTTAGCTTGAAGTTAGCTGTTAGCATAGCTTACTTCAACCTGTTAGCTTGAAGTTAGCTGTTAGCATAGCTTACTTCAACCTGTTAGCTTGAAGTTAGCTGTTAGCATAGCTAACTTTTTAAATTCTGTTGAAGCTTCATGGAGGAAACCTGTAAGTTTCCTATGAATGTTCCTGTATGATATCATCTATGATTTGATTTATATAATTTTTAAAGGTTGCTTTTAATATTAATATTATATTAATATTTAATATTAATAAAAATTCTAATTCAGAAATACTTTATCAATCCCAAAGGGAAATTAAATGTTTCTGTAGCTCATTAATTCAGATTCTTCAAAGAGTTATTGAAGATGGTGATGGCTGTTGGCAGGAAAGATCTCCTGTAGCAGTCTGTACTGCACTGAATCTGAAGAAACCTCTGACTAGAGATGCTCTGCCTTCCCAAGGCATGAAGAGGATGGTCAGGGTTGTCCATCATTTCCTTCATAATCTGGCAGTAATCCATCTTTGACAATCAAACAGAGTCTAATGAATATTTGAAATGAAAACTGTTCTGTTAAAATGTCTTCTGGGTCCATCCGGCCCGGTTCTGTTAACAGGATGTCTTAACTGTGCGTCTCTCTCTCCAGAACTCGTCCAGCCCAGAGCCCTGACCTTCTCTGACGTCGGCTCCAGGAGCTTCAGGACCTCCTGGGAGATCGACGCCGACAACGTGGACTTCTTCTTGGTCCAGTTCAAGCCGGAGGAAGACGCAGTGGGTCACTACGTGTCCATGTCTGTCCCAGGGGACACCCGCACCGCCGTCCTGCCCCGCCTCACCCCTCTGACCCGCTACGAAGTCAGGGTGTCGGCTCAGTATGCCAAAGGGGAGAGCCTAGCGGTCAGCGGCTACGAGACGACCACCGAAGGTACGCACCACAGCACACACACTGCTACCGTTTGACCTCTGACCCACTGACCGGACAGTTTATCATTCTGTCTGTGGAAAGGATGTTGTTCAGGGTCACACTTTGACTAGGCCACTCTTTATACCACTCTAAAAGCGCTGCCCTCCCCCAGCAGCGTTAGGTTGCCGGCTGTAAAAATGGCCGCCGTCTCTGATGGATTGTAAAGTTGCTGAGAGCGACGAACATAAAACGGTCACCAGCAGCAGGAAGCTGATAAAAGCTAACAGCTAACAGCAGAACACTGACTGCAGCTTCTGACCCGGTTCTGATCCGGTTCTGTTGGGATGTGATGGGTTCTCTGAATCAGGCTGCTGAGTCACTTTATTCTTATCTAGGGTGACCAAACGTCTGTATTTCATGTCCTGTCCCGGGATATTTTTAGAAAGTGAGGAAATGTTTTTTGCAGGACCCGGTCCAACGTGTCGCGGTTTTCCCAAATGAAAATATGGTCACCCTATTCTTATCATTTCTGTCGTTTACGTCCAGATTCTTCTTCTGCTGCTGAATTAAGATGCTTGTCTCACGTTGATGATGTCACCGTCGATAAAACGTTTAAGTTCAGATGCTTGGAAACAGTTCACATCATAATTAGATCCAGACAGAGCGGATCAGATCGGACTCTTCGGGTAAGAGGATCAGAATCGGGTTATTCAGACTGCTGGGACCGGACCGGACCGGACCGTCGTGCTGTGAGCGCAGCCTTTCATGTGAGGAATGTAAACGGGTCGGGTTGTTTGATCTGGTTCAGATCAGGGTGACCACGTTCGGCCCAACAGAACCAAGCGAGCCACTGAAGCTCCGGCTGGAATGTTTCCGGACTCTTTGAAGGTTCTGCTGGTTTCCAGTAAACTGCCTGACAGTTTTAGAGCGGCGCCGTTTCCTCCTCCTGGTCGGGTCCAGAAGTAAAACCCAGTGAGTGGTTCTGACTCGCAGGCAGTAAAACCAAACTCTAATCTTTAAAGCTGTAAACGTCCCGATTGGTGGAGGAGATCTCTGGATGTTCCCTCTGACCTTTGCCCTACGACCCCCAGGGAGGGGCGGGGCCTCACACGTCGCTGACCTCCTGACCCCGGAGGCTCCGGGTCGGACCGGTCACCATGGTAACGAGCAGCTCTGCTCCCGTTCTGGTCCAGATTCTGTCCCTGGCCCGGTTCTGGGAACAAGCAGCCTTAAGCCATGTTGGTAATGACCAGTAAGTGTTAACAGCGCGCTGTAAAAATGACTCACTGGTTGATTTAACTGATTTTTCAGCAGCAGTTATTCCAGGAGCAGCGGCTGCTGGAGGCGCTGCTCTCCCAGTCGGCCCAGTATAAACAGCGTGCTGGTCCCCAGGAGCAGCTGGGGGTTGGGTTTCTGGATCAGCGGATGAAAGTTTCTGCTCGGACACACAGGTTCTCTGGTTTTCTGCGGCTGATCCCAGAAAGCCGGTTTGGATCCGCGTTGCGTTTTCTAAAAGATCGGTTTCATCCCAGAGTGACGAGATGAATCTGCTGTTTCTGAAAATGAACCAGCTGGTTTCTGAGGCGGGTCTAAATGCAAACATGATGGCATGAAATAATGTCAAGAAGAAGAACACGGCTCTGGTTCTGGTTCTGGGTCGGGTCCAGCAGCTGTGAAGCGGTTCTGCTGTGAAACATCTGGGCCAGGAGGAACCGTGTTCTGGTTCTAGACAACCCGTTTTCCAGATTAATAGATCTAGATGTGTTGCTAATCACCTTTTTTTAAAAAAAAAAGTCAGATCTGTTGGTTTGATAAAAGTTGTTAGATTTATTGCTTTTTTGAAAAAATGTTGCTAAATTTGTATTTTTTAAAGAAGTTGTCAGATTTGTCTATTCTGAAAAAGCACAGGTAGATTTGTTGCTCATTTTGTTGTTTTTTAAGTTTTAAAATCGCCACATGTTCATTGAATTAGCAACAGCACATCCTCCATGCTGACCACGCCCCTTAGTGTCTCTTGGCCCCACCCACTGTGGTTGGGGGCGGGGCTTTGCTGACACAGGGGACTAGTGACCCTTAAACTTAGTGGTTGCCATGGTGATTCCCACCATTTCTTCTGTAAATTTTCCTTGTGCATGAACTTTGATGGATCAAACAGAACCTTCAGGTCCAGTTTCTCCAAAACCAATTAGCTGAAATTTACTGGGAGTGGATGAAAGTGGGCGTGGCTCTGTGCAGTCTGGGCTCTGATTGGACAGGAACCTCTGGCAGTGGCTGGAAGGAGAATTGGATTGAAGCAGGTTAAATTCAGAAGGTTCTGAAGATTTAATTGGGTCAGAACCACCATCATTCTCTAAGCTAAAGATTCTGGGGGAAAATCATGAAAAAACCTCAAATGGATCAGAATGACTAAACTGAATGATGCTTCTGATGTTTTTTAGAGTGTCTTTTGGAGTAATAACTTATTGTTGACATGCGGAGCTGAAATAGATTTATTATAATTTCTTGATCTGCGCTTAAACGTCTGATGTTGACATGTGAGACAAACATTCATGTTTAAATCCCTTAATGACTGAGTCAGTGGAGTTTTAAAGGGTGGCACTGAGACGCTGATCCTTGAAAACCATCAGCTTTTATGGCCTGTGGAGCTCAGCTAATGGTTGAGGTTTACAGTAATTGCTCTATAAGCTCTGGCAGAATACCAAATCCTAAATCACACGCGTCTGAGGCTGCAGCAGAGAGCCGCAGCAGCAGCAGCAGCAGCTGCAGCAGCAGCAGAGATCCGGCTTCACAGACTCACAGGCTCTGCCTTCATGAAGGGAAGGTTACCTGTTAAACCACAGGCTGAAGCACTGAGCATGCTCAGTAGGTGTTAGCGCTCAGGAAGTGATACTGGAGCTAATTTTTGGTGCCATTTGGCTAACATTTAGTCAACTTAACTTCCCATGAATTAATTTTTGAAAATTGTAATTAATTCAAAGATTTTATTAATTCCAAAGTGCTAATTTTGTTGGCTCTTTTGTAAAAATAAAAATTCAATGTCTGTGTTGAAGTTTTAGACGTTTATATTCATGCTCTTAGCTTGAAGACACATTTGAAGCAGCAGTTGTTTCCTCTCCTCATGTTTACTCTTTTTCCCCAATAAATTTATTTCAAACAAGAAACATACAGGAACAACATTAAAGAACCAGATACAAACATAAGGTCAATAACTAACAGCATTGCAGAACATGTAAATTGTAATGTCCAACTGAAATTGGTAATCAAAGTCAAATGTAGTTTGAATTGAAGTTAGCAATTTAGCATTAGCTTCCACTTCATATTGTGTTGGTATAACGCTTCAGTGTTCACTTTGCTGATTACTGTCTTGGTGCAGTGCTTTAGCGTTAGCTTCTGCTAAATACTCGGGTGATGTAGTGATTTAGCATTAGCTTTGGCCACATTCTATGTTGACGTTGTGGAACAATTGTTTGTGATTAGCGCTTTGCGGTTAGCGCTGCTAGCTTCTTAGTTAGGAATGCCGCTAACTGATTACCCCGGCTCTGCCTCCCTTGTTCCTCAGTTGTTGCCCCCAGTGGGGCAGATGTCTCCCTCCTGCCCCAGCGGGGTGTTTCCGTCCTTCAGCGCCGCCCTAGTGGCCGTCTGGCTGTGAAGGGTCCAGGAGGCTTTCCAGGTGCTCCTGGGTTTGGGCCACATGGCAGCAGGAGGTTCTGATTCTGGACCCACATGAGGCCCGGTGAGCTCAGCCTGATGGCGGGAGGCTCTTACTGCGGAGTCTGGACCCGTTCAGAACCTCACCTGGATCTCGTTACGGAGGCTGAAGGGGAAACGCTGCGTGTTCCCGACAGATTCCCAGGTTTTATCATCAGGCAGTAAACGTGGCTCCCTGAGCAGCTTCTCGGCTCGCCGTTTCGATCGGACCGACTCGGAAACTCTGACGTCCTCCAGAACCGTCTGGGTCTGGTGGAGCGGAAAACCTCCCAGGCAGGATCATGTCTGGGGCTCTGCAGAGTGATGTAATGTCATCATTAGTTTCCACTGAGTGATGAAACAAGAACCGTCCAGAACATTCCTCACTGAACCCGGTCCTCTGGTTCTGGTTCTCCTGTTCACATCAGAACTGGTTCTGGATAAAGTTTATGAAGTCCATAGAACCTGGCAGAAGTATTCACACCCTTTGGTCTGAACGTCCTGTGACAGCATCTGATTCTTCATCCGACCGTTTTGGTTCCATTGGATCCGTTTTGGTTCCATTCCTGGAGTTTGGATCTTTTCTTTGGATCTTTTCTTGCCGTCTGTTTTCAGCGTTCAGCAGCAAATGTTTTGCAGCAACGGTTGTCTGTGACTTTAAGCTAGAAAACATCTGGGATGAGGGAAGAGAGTTTCACCAAACGAACAAAAGCAGATCTAGAACAAACCTTTCTTTGAAAAGTGAACATAATCCTGAGCCTCAAAGTTGATTTACTTTAGTAACAATCAACATGTTGATTTCAGAGGCCGGGCCCGCTAAGAACCTGGTCACCAGCGACGTCAGCGCCTCCAGCTTCAGGGCGTCCTGGACAGCGGCGCCCGGAAGCGTCCAGGCCTACAAGGTCCGCTGGAAGTCCCTGTTTTCTGAGGAGCAAGGGGACAAAACCGTCCCAGGGGACGAGACGTCCACCGTCCTGGACGGTCTGAGTCCAGAGACCCGATACCAAGTGTCTGTGATCGCCGCCTACAAACACAAAGACAGCGAGCCGCTGGCCGGGCTGGAGACCACCGACGGTAAGAGGCTCCATCAGCTAAATGTTTAGCTGGCTCAATATATAGTTAGACGTCTAGCAAGCTAAATACTTAGCGTGAAGCTAAATATTAGATTAACAAGCTAAATATTTAGCTTCAGGCTAAGCATTCAGCCTGAAGCTAAATATCTAGTCGCAAGCTAAATGAACCAGAACAATAACAGCAAACATTAAGCTGCTGCCGCGAGCCTAAACCAGAGACAAAATGACAGATTTTTATTTTCTAAAGCTACGGCGAGTCAGGAGGCACAATCTGGACGAACAAAAGTAAAAAAAGAATTATGACTATAATTATTTAGTGTTGTAATTGTCATGAGTTGTGTTTAAGATGCTCATTTATAAGGTGTTATTTGTAAAGTTAAACATTAAAAATTAAGAGCAATAATTTACATCATTTAGCCTATTACAATAGAGAAGACTGGGGATTCATTTTTAAAGTCATTTTTACAATGTTATTCATTATTTTATAAATGTCACACCTTCAAACTCAATATTTAGTTAGCAAGCTTTGAGTTCATTATTTAGTTATTAAAGTAATTATGTAGTTTTAAGTTACATAAAATTTCCAGGTAGAAAGCAAAATTTTTACTTTGAAGATGGATGTTTATCAAGCTAAATATTGACCCCTGGGCAATTAGCTTTGAGCTAAGTATTTAGCATAGCAGTACCGTTAGCGCTGTAATGTAGCGCTACACAGAGCTAACGGAGTGAAACATGTTTGATTGGAACAACAAGTGTGGTTCCAGCATAAAGTTAGCATAAATAATTGCTGTGTATTTTTTCTCTGAGAGCGATTAACTGTCCAACTTTAAGAACCCTGCTGCTAAGCTAACCAGCTAACCATGACAGCTGTCAGAAAACCTGGAGCTGCTGCTGCGTTTACACGGCTCTGCCTGGTGAAAATGTGTTGCTAGCAGGCTGGGTGCTAACGACACACATTCATATGAATCTGTAATTTAACAGATAATATACCAAGTCAATAAAAAGTTCATATTAATGATAAATATTTGTCATGGTGTTGTGTAAATACCCATTTACATTAATTTGTAAAAGTGTGTGAATACTTTCTGGTGATGAAATATTTACAAACGTATTATCGCCTTTAAGAGTTAGAAAACTGCAGCTGGCAGAAGTTTAGAGTCTGACTGTGTCTCCCAATAAAATCCTTCCAGGATGAAATGAGGCATTTAGGGACCGTGGGAGCACTAACAGTCCATACCGCAGCGTTCCCCTGGACAGCTTCTTAATCACTTCCAGGTGCATCACAACGCCTCAGCTGTTCCAGGTCCATCGCTCAATACCTGGGGACAGCAACCTGTCCCGGTTTATGTCCAGCTGCAGCCTGAAGGAGAGGACGATGGTGGGGACAGGAATTGAACTGAGGATCTGTGGTGTTTGTGTCCCCAGCGTCTCCAGCGGCTAAGTCTCTGACGGTGTCCCACGAGACGGAGCGGACCATGAAGGTCACATGGACACCGGCTCCGGGGAACGTCCTCAACTACCGTCTGAAGTACGTCCCCATGGACGGAGGCAAAGAGGTGATCCTGAAGCTGCCGGGGACGGCGGCGTCCACCGTCCTGAAGCGCCTGCTGCCCGACACGTCCTACAGCGTCTCCGTCCTGCCCGTCTACAAGCACGGGGACGGAAAAGCAAGGCAAGGAGTAGGAACGACACGTACGTTGGTCCAAGATTCAGCCTGCTCACCAAGAGACACGTCCACAGAGACACAGAGACACGAGATGGTGTAGAACTAGACGGTGTAGAACTAGATGGTGTAGAACTAGATGGTGTAGAACTAGATAGTGTAGAACTAGATAGTGTAGAACTAGATGGTGTAGAACTAGATGGTGTAGAACTAGTTGGTGTAGAACTAGATGGTGTAGACCTGAATGGTGTAGAACTAGATGGTGTAGAACTAGTTGGTGTAGAACTAGTTGGTGTAGAACTAGATGGTGTAGAACTAGATAGTGTAGAACTAGATAGTGTAGAACTAGATGGTGTAGAACTAGATGGTGTAGAACTAGATAGTGTAGAACTAGATAGTGTAGAACTAGATGGTGTAGAACTAGATGGTGTAGAACTAGATGGTGTAGAACTAGATAGTGTAGAACTAGATGGTGTAGAACTAGATGGTGTAGAACTAGATAGTGTAGAACTAGATGGTGTAGAACTAGATGGTGTAGAACTAGTTGGTGTAGAACTAGATGGTGTAGACCTGAATGGTGTAGAACTAGATGGTGTAGAACTAGATGGTGTAGAACTAGATGGTGTAGAACTAGATAGTGTAGAACTAGATGGTGTAGAACTAGATGGTGTAGAACTAGTTGGTGTAGAACTAGTTGGTGTAGAACTAGATGGTGTAGACCTGAATGGTGTAGAACTAGATGGTGTAGAACTAGATGATATAGAATTGAATGGTGTAGAACTAGATGGTGTAGAACTGAATGGTGTAGAACTAGATGGTGTAGAACTAGATGGTGTAGAACTGAATGGTGTAGAACTAGATGGTGTAGAACTAGATGGTGTAGAACTGAATGGTGTAGAACTAGATGGTGTAGAACTAGATGGTGTAGAACTGAATGGTGTAGAACTAGATGGTGTAGAAATAGATGGTGTAGAACTAGATGGTGTAGAACTAGTTGGTGTAGAACTAGATGGTGTAGACCTGAATGGTGTAGAACTAGATGGTGTAGAACTGAATGGTGTAGAACTGAATAGTGTAGAACTAGATGGTGTAGAACTAGATGGTGTAGAACTAGATGGTGTAGAACTAGATGGTGTAGAACTGAATGGTGTAGAACTAGATGGTGTAGAACTAGTTGGTATAAAAATAGTTGGTGTAGAACTAGTGAGTGTAGAACTAGATGGTGTAGAACTAGTGGGTGTAGAACTAGTTGGTGTAGAACTAGATGGTGTAGAACTAGATGATATAGAACTGAATGGTGTAGAACTAGATGGTGTAGAACTAGATGGTGTAGAAATAGTTGGTGTAGAACTAGATGGTGTAGAACTAGTTGGTGTAGAACTAGATGGTGTAGAACTAGTTGGTGTAGAACTAGTGGGTGTAGAACTAGTGGGTGTAGAATTAGATGGTGTAGAACTAGATGGTGTAGAACTAGTTGGTGTAGAACTAGATGGTGTAGAACTAGTTGGTGTAGAACTAGATGGTGTAGAACTAGTTGGTGTAGAACTAGTGGGTGTAGAACTTGTGGGTGTAGAACTAGATGATACAGAACTGAATGTTGTAGAATTAGATGATGTAGAACTAGATGATATAGAACTGAATGGTGTAGAACTAGTTGGTGTAGAACTAGATGGTGTAGAACTAGATGGTGTAGAACTTGTGGGTGTAGAACTAGATGGTGTAGAACTAGTTGGTATAAAAATAGTTGGTGTAGAACTTGTGGGTGTAGAACTAGATGATACAGAACTGAATGGTGTAGAATTAGATGATGTAGAACTAGATGATGTAGAACCAGGTGGTGTCTCCATCCTCCTGGTTCTAGTCAGAACTCCAGCAGCAGCGTTCTGGACCGTTGGGTTGTCAATCAGACCTGTGAAGACGCTGCTGCAGGAACCAAATGCCTGGATGAGTTTCTCTGATCCCAGACTTTAGTTTCTGGTTCTGGAAAAGTTCTGATGTTTGTCTCAGCGCTGCTAGAGGCCTTTACACCAATCAGATTCATCATACACTGGCCTCCAGAAGGGGGCGCTGGCCTCCTCTGGCCTCCCCCCACCCAGAAGGAGGTCCTGACTCCTCCTCCTCTGTCCCTTGCAGTGCCGGCCTTCAAGGCCCCCAGGAACCTGCAGACCTCTGAACCCACTAAGACCAGCTTCAGGGTTTCCTGGGATCCGGCTCCGGGGGCCGTGCGGGGCTACAGGGTGACCTTTCACCCCTCTGGGAACGACGTGGACCTGGGGGAGCTCATGGTCGGTCCGTACGACAACACCGTGGTTCTGGAGGAGCTCAGGTACGCTCGGCTGCAGGTGTTTGGTTCATTCTGGTCAGAAAGACTCATAAGTTTACATACAGGCTCTGACACGTCCGTTATGTAACGTTTATAACAAATATAACTTTACATCTTTGCCTGCTATGATAATAAATTCAGCTACACGATAAACGATAATATTGTTATTTTGAGACCATTTTCCAATAATCAATGGTAATTATTAATGACATAATAATTTTATTCTCAAAGATCAATAAACTTTAATCCAGGGGTCAGAGGTCAGCTGGGAGCTGCTTCCCGGGTCCAGAGCAACACGAAGGGCTGCTGGTTTGATTCAGACATAAATATTGTTGTCTCAGCCTTTATAACAATAATAATATATGTATATATGATCATATTAATGTTAAGAACTACTGACAATAGTTATCAGTAATAATTTATCATGGCAGATATGGTTCATTACTATCATGTGATTAGAAGTTCTTAGTTCAGAGTTGTGAGTTTGATTCCCTGTTGGAGATTTTCTGTCTGATTCTAAATTGTCCAAAGTGACTGAGAGTCTGGATTGTTGCAGCTGCAGCTGAACATCTGGAGGCACTGAGAGATTTTCCTTTAGATACAAACAGAAAAGTTATTATTATTTTATTATCCAACCCTCTTTACTATTAACTAAACTGTGGAGAGAAGAGAAAATTATTTTGTACCAAAACATTTTGTATGTAGCACATCAGTGTGAGTCTGTGGGGGTCAAAGGTCAGCCAGAGCCTGAATCTGATTGGTCAGTTTATTTTTACTGTAAGTTAAAAATGATGAGTGGAGTTTGAATCTCCTGTTGTTCTAAGATCCTGAGTTTTTTACAGTGTTTGGTTCTGTTGGGTCGCCGGTTTATTATTTTTTGTGGTTTGGTGAACTGAACAGTTGACGGGTCGCCTGTTGAAACCAGGAGATGTTGAATAAAAATGTCCGACAGATCAGAAGGTAAAACTATCAGTGACCTGCAGGAGAACAACCAGATCTCCATCATGTGAGTGTTGAACAAAACCAACACAAAACTAAACTACTAAGCAGAACACACTTTGATTTATTTTATTTTAACACAAACGATGTTAAATAATAAAGACATGGAAGTGAAGCCTATAAACCCAGTAGATCCACGTCCAGAGGAGGATGTAGATTCCAGGTCCAGGTGGTGTCAGAGTCCAGAGGAGCAGAAGGTGAAGCAACAATGTTTGATTCATTGGGAACGTTTCCACTAGATTAAATGGTTTAACCCTCAGTTTTAGCTCCACGCTCAGGAAGAGCAGCAGAGGTCAGTTAACTGGTGACCCATCAGCTCTGCAGGTCAGGAAACATCAAAGAAGCTCATAAACCAGCGACCCAACAGAACCGACCCGGTAAAAAGCTCCACCGGGATCCAAACCGATCTTAGAACTACAGGAGGTTCAAACTCTGATCATTCAGTTTTAGATTACAGAAAAAAACACCAAATAAACAAAAGCAAACTGACCTTTGACCCCCCACAGACTCAGACGTGAGCTACGTACAAGATGTTTTGACACATAAGATCTTTATATTCTCCACAATTTTGTTAATAGTAAAGAGGATTCATAATAAAAATTTCAGAAATTATTCTTTTCTTTTTTTACGTCAAGGAAAATCTTAAGGTAGGAAGAGAGGGAGCAGCTTGCAGGCGCCGCCGCCCTCCGATAAAACCCTGCAGGCGCCGCCGCCCTCCGATAAAACCCTGCAGGCGCCGCCGCCCTCCGATAAAACCCTGCAGACGTCTGACCGGTTCTGAACTTTAACCATAGAAAAGAGTTTCATGCATAAAGCAATTTATTTTAAACCTTTTTTATAATTAACTTTTATTTTTTTTTAAAAGAAGCAAATATAGTCAAATGTTATTAATTCAATGTAAAAACATTAAATTAAATAATTTCTTTGGCAGTGCTCCCTAATGACAGTGGCTATTTTTAGAACTTGCTCCACAGGCCCCGTGTTGGTGACCCCGTGTTGGTGACCCCGTGTTGGTGACCCCTGCTTTAAACTCTAATAAACATTTAACTGTTAGTCTACAGCTAGCATGAATGCTATGGCTAGTTAGCATAGCCACAGTTTTTCTGTAACAGTAAGCGGTTTCTCCTCCATTAGCTTATTTAGCAGCACCAGCATAAGGTTGGTTGACGGCGCTAAGCCCCGCCTCCTGGCTCTGATTGGTTGTTTTTGGTCCAGGTCTTAGGAGAGCAGATCATGTGGTGACAGTTTAATAAATATGTAATAAACATTTTTTAGTTTCTAATAAATCTTTCAAATAAAGAGACCTGCCTCCTCTTTGTCCACCAGAGGTCAGAGGTCAGAGCTTTGGGTTCATTTCTCATATTTCATTGTTCCACTTGTAATGATGCTGCCACCACCGTGCCTTGCAGCTGCTCCTCTTTAATTTGACTCCAAACGTTTCCTGAAAGTTGAGGATTTTTCATCTGGAGAAACGTTGAGCTGCTCGTCATCCTCATGGTGAGGCTTGGTGGTGGCAGCATCATGCTGTGCAGGACCTGATTGGAATGCTGAAGAAGTGGGCCCAGCTGGGTTCTGATTGGGCTGAAAGTCTCCCTGAAGCTCTGCGCCTCTCTGTCAGGGGACAGGAAATGATGTAATTTGTCTCCCTGCAGGGCGGGAACCAAATACTCTGTGGCTGTTTTTGGGATGTTTGATGGCGGCGTGAGCTCGCCGCTGGCCGGGGAGGAGAAAACCACGCTGATGGACGAACCGGAACCTCCGCCTCTGGACCCCTCTGGTAAAACCAGATCATCCTCCTCACGCCACTTCCTGTCAGAACCAAGCACTGCCGCTTCACTTCCTGCCTCTGGCCAGCTGCCGGGCGGCCCACGCTTTCCTCCGGTCAGGCCAGTTGGTTTGGGGATTGCTGATTGAAACTCGGTGCAGATTTCAGGTTCTGCTTTCGGTTTACTTCAGAATAATCTGAAACGCTCTTTAAAGGTGACCTACTGTGCTTCCTTTAGTGGGTTAGCATCGATCTGTGGCCTATACAAAACATGTTCATTACAGTGTTTGCACAGAATCGTTCTTACATAGCCAGCTTTTGTAGGGCCTCTTCTCTCTTTAAATCTAAGAAAGCTGCTGCTGGCCACGCCCTCAACTCACTACACTCACCTAAAAATGGCTGCAGACAGATGTAATATACAAATGCATTAGTAAGCCTACAAATATGTTCACTCTTTACACTTCAGGTTGGATGTCAACATTTCCTGAACCACTATGTAAAATATTTCAAACATTTATTAATGTTCATTAATTTACCTCATAATGTCTGTAGATATAATCCCTAACGGAAGAATCCTGCTGTGGTCTGACTCAGGAGGGACAAATATAAAAGCATGCCACACTTTTCAGATTTTTATTAGTGAAAAATGCTGAAAATCATTAATTTTCTTTGTTTGACGTCTCAGTTTATGTTTGGAGAGAATGTAGAAAACCTAAAGGAGTGTGTAAAAGTTCGTTTTTATTAATGAAACATTTTTCTGTTCAAATCGGAATAGTTTCCATCCCGACTGGACGTGTGTTTATGTGATGAGATGATCCTCAGACCGCTGGATCTGCACCAAGTTCTTGTCAGATGCTTCAGACCTGCTGCTGCTTTCAGGCTTACAGGAAACAGTGGGGTTGCTGGTTCTATTTCAGCGGCACCAGAGCGACTGCAGAGCGCCTGGCTGTGTGTAACACCGGGCGTCCGGCGGCGTGCCGTCCTGCAGAGGGACGAGCAGATGTTTTTCCTCTTGCAGGTCACTGAAGGAGAGCCGAGCGTTCGCCGCTGCTGCAGGAAAACAACGCAGCCGACTTGCTGGACACTCTGGATCTGCTGCAGCAACATGAACTGTCACTGCTGTTATATGTTGTTACTGAATCATCTGTAAAGTGATTGGTTGTGATTTGCAGCTTCTCTTCTTCTTCTTCTTTTCTGTCGCTTCTCGTCACGGGAACCGATCCGACGCGGTGGAGCTCAGCAGGACACACCGTCATTAAAACAAGATAAATTCAAAGCTTTTCTCACCGCTAATGAGACAATAATCAGCTGGAAAGCCAACAAGTCAGAGGGAGGAACATAAACAATAGGCAGCCAGAATTAGTCTTCACGCCCCCACACCGGCCCTTTAAGCAGCTTTTCATTCCTACTTTAATCAAACACTTAAGATCTCAATCTATATCCAATGGTTCAAAATGTGTTGTGAACTAATCAGAGTATCAATCTGAACATTTTATCTGTAACTAGTGTCAACTTGCTATGATGCTAATTAGCGACAGCAGGCACTTAAGTAATTAAACAACATTTCAGGTTATTTTACTGCTGTTTAACCAAGACTTTCACATTGAGTTAAAATATGTGTTGGAGCATGCATTGATTTAACGTCATTAGAGTGTTTCAGTTGAATTCCTTCGCGTCATGCTCCCAGGAGCTTCTGGATCCGTTTTGCAACATAGAATCAGTTTTACAAACTGAATATGAACATATATTGTATTGATATTTGTCCTGCAGTGTTTCAGCTGAATACTGAAATCTGTCCGAGATGCTTTTATCCTGTTTCATGGTAAAAAAAAATAAAAATAAAAATTTGTATTTGGGTAGTTATATATAAATTATTTACGCCATTGTTTTGAAGAAATGTGTAGTTCACACTCCAACCACTAGATGGTGTCAGAGCACATCTAAAAGCAGCTTTATTATGAGAGGAAAAGGCAACAGTCAACATTTGTAGCTTCACTGAGTAAAGTGAAAAGAAGTTTCCAGACATCTGTTGAACAAATGTATCAGTCAGGAGAAGGGTTACAAAAATCCCACAGCATTATTCACACACTACCGTGCAGTAAAGGCAGTTTAAAGAAATCAGACAGGAAACGTCTCATTTAGACGAATGAAAATCTTTAGAATGATCCAACATGGCGGCTGACATCCTCTGAGCTCCAGTGGACCGGCCGGTTCCGGTTGTCGGACCGGCAGGTTCGGTCGGCCCGTGTGACGCCAGCTCTCTTCGTGTCTCTGCAGACAGCCAGTGCCGGACGTCGGCCAAAGCCGACATCGTCCTGCTAGTGGACGGTTCCTGGAGCATCGGACGCATCAACTTCAAAACCATCCGCAACTTCATCGCCCGCATGGTCGGCGTGTTCGACATCGGCCCCAACAACGTCCAGATCGGTAACCGGCCCTCGCTTTCACCCCACTGTTTGAAGCTTAGTAACATTTTGGAGCATCAGTACAACCCCAGTATAATCCCAGTATAACCCCAGTATAATCCCAGTACAACCCCAGTATAATCCCAGTACAACCCCAGTATAATCCCAGTATAATCCCAGTACAACCCCAGTATAATCCCAGTACAACCCCAGTATAACCACAGTATAATCCCAGTACAATCCCAGTATAACCCCAGTATAATCCCAGTACAACCCCAGTATAACCCCAGTATAACCCCAGTATAATCCCAGTACAACCCCAGTATAATCCCAGTATAATCCCAGTACAACCCCAGTATAATCCCAGTATAATCCCAGTACAACCCCAGTATAATCCCAGTATAACCCCAGTATAATCCCAGTACAACCCCAGTATAATCCCAGTATAATCCCAGTACAACCCCAGTATAACCCCAGTATAATCCCAGTACAACCCCAGTACAACCCCAGTATAACCCCAGTATAATCCCAGTATAACCCCAGTATAACCCCAGTATAATCCCAGTACAACCCCAGTATAACCCCAGTATAATCCCAGTACAACCCCAGTACAACCCCAGTATAACCCCAGTATAATCCCAGTATAACCCCAGTATAATCCCAGTACAACCCCAGTATAATCCCAGTATAATCCCAGTACAACCCCAGTATAACCCCAGTATAATCCCAGTACAACCCCAGTACAACCCCAGTACCATCCCAGTACAACCCCAGTATAATCCCAGTATAACCCCAGTACAACCCCAGTATAATCCCAGTACAACCCCAGTATAATCCCAGTATAATCCTAGTACAACCCCAGTATAACCCCAGTATAATCCCAGTACAACCCCAGTATAACCCCAGTACCATCCCAGTACCATCCCAGTACAACCCCAGTATAATCCCAGTATAACCCCAGTACAACCCCAGTATAACCCCAGTATAATCCCAGTACAACCCCAGTATAATCCCAGTATAATCCTAGTACAACCCCAGTATAACCCCAGTATAATCCCAGTACAACCCCAGTATAACCCCAGTATAACCCCAGTATAATCCCAGTATAATCCTAGTACAACCCCAGTATAACCCCAGTATAATCCCAGTACAACCCCAGTATAACCCCAGTATAATCCCAGTATAAGACCAGTATAATCCCAGTATAACCCCAGTATAATCCCAGTACAACCCCAGTATAACCCCAGTATAATCCCAGTATAAGCCCAGTATAATCCCAGTATAACCCCAGTATAATCCCAGTACAACCCCAGTATAACCCCAGTATAATCCCAGTACAACCCCAGTATAACCCCAGTATAATCCCAGTACAACCCCAGTATAATCCCAGTATAATCCCAGTACAACCCCAGTATAATCCCAGTATAATCCCAGTATAATCCCAGTACAACCCCAGTATAATCCCAGTATAACCCCAGTATAATCCCAGTATAACCCCAGTATAATCCCAGTATAACCCCAGTATAATCCCAGAGTTCCTGCAGTTCGGTCAGCAGACGACCAATCATCAGGATGTTCGATCAGCTAAAGAAACTTTATTGATCCAGAGGAAATGAAGTGCAGCTGCTGAAGCTTCAACATTTCAGCAGCTTTACAGATTAACAGCAATGAAAAGAGCAGAAAGTCGTCTGTACAGAAACGGTCAGGGGTCAAGGGTCAGGGTGTCGTTAACTGATGGTTCTGTTTTTCCTCCAGCTCTGGCCCAGTACAGCGGCGACCCGAGAACCGAATGGCACCTGAACACACACCCGACCCGAGAGTCACTGCTGAAGGCCGTCAACGAGCTGCCGTACAAAGGAGGGAACACTATGACAGGTGAGGGAACACCTGGGGAGGGAACACCTGGGGAGGGAACACCTGGAGGAGGGAACACCTGGGGAGGGAACACCTGGAGGAGGGAACACCTGGGGAGGGAACACCTGGAGGAGGGAACACCTGGGGAGGGAACACCTGGAGGAGGGAACACCTGGAGGAGGGAACACCTGGAGGAGGGAACAGGATTTATTGAAGAGGATTAGTATTTCTGAAAACAGTTTTAGAAAACCTCATAATGTGAGAATTTTTAGGTTAAAGTTAAAGTTTTGACTTTAATCTTAAAGTGCAGGGCAGTTTGTACTTTAAATTCAAAATATAACTTTAATCTCAAAATTCTGATTTAAAGGTTAGGATTCAACATTAATCAGAATTTTGCCACTAATGTTAACATTTATTTATTTTCTCCCACCAGGGGGCGTTTTGTGGCTCTAGTGTTCTTTATATGACAGCAGGCTGACAGGAAGGGGGGAGAGAGGGGGGGAGACATGCGGCAAACGTCACCGGGAATCGAACCCTCGACGGCCGCATCGAGGACTGAAGGCCTCTAAACGGGGGTCGCGCTGTTCCCTACGCCACCACAGCACACCCCGTGTTAAAAATTTTACTTTACTTTTTAACAATTTTATTTTATATTTCAGAAGAGAATTTTATATTTAAAACCCAATTCCTGAAGAATTTTGTCTTAAATTTCAGATTTCTGAGATTAGAGTTTTAGTGTTGGCATTGAACAGTGGATGAAGCGTTTTTCACGAGCGCCCCATTAAACCCAGATTTTATCAGCCCTGCAGCGCCTCCTCCCTGACCCGGTTCTTTCTCTGGTTCTGGTTCTGAACCAGAGAAAGTGAAGCAGAGGAAGTTCTGGCTCCAAGCAGAACCAGGGTTTAAATGTTGCCACATGTTGGTTTCATCGCAGCGCAGGATGTTTTTATGGCGATGATTGATTTGCTCTGAGTGAGTTAATTATGACCCGGATTGTCGGTGTTCTGATGTTCTGGTTCGTCTGCTCAACCTGCTCCCTTTTTGGACCGGCACTGCCGGTTCTGCTCAACACCTCTTAAAATAATCTTTCCAGTCTGCTGCAGTTTGACAGCCAGATCAAGATAGTGAATCCCCTGAGACAGCTTCCTTCAAACCTTCAAAATAAAAGTGCTCACCATATAATACCATAAAAATATAATATTTCTGCTTAGATCCCGACGACTTGAACTCAAAACTATCACAATATTTTCATTTAATAGTTTTGATAATTAGTTTAAATAAAAAATAAAGTTTCAGTTAGTAGAGCTAAAGTTTATGGTCAGTGCTTTAGCGTTAGCTCCTGTTAAGGATCGTGTTGGTGTAGCGTTGGGTTGCTGGTGTCTTTCTCCAGCAAGACATTTTGGGCGAGAGGCAAGGTCAGCTGGACTGGTCAGCTGGACTGGTCAGCTGGACTGGTCAGCTGGACTGGTCAGCTGGACTGGTCAGCTGGACTGGTCTCCAGTCTGTGGCAGGTGGAAATCCCAATTTTAATCTAATCTGATATTTTTTTGCCACATTGGCGCCATCAGTTACCATGGCAACGAGTTTAGCATCAGGAGGTTAAGATGGAAAACCCAAATCTGTGGGAAGGAAGTTTCATGTTAAGTTGAGTTTTCTGCTTTATGAACTTCCTTGTTTGATAAATGCTGCATTCTCATTGGTTGAGCATAATGACCTGTAGGTCAGCGTAGACGCAGTTTTCCTGTCAGTCCCGGGTCATTCTTTGGACCTCTGCTCCTCGCACAGGAATGGCTCTCCGCTACATCCTGCAGACCAACTTCCAGCCGTCGGTGGGGATGCGTCCCGACGCCCGGAAGATCGGCGTTCTGATCACCGACGGGAAGTCGCAGGATGAGATCATCGTGAACTCCCAGAGTCTGAGGGACAGCGGCATCGAGCTGTACGCCGTCGGTGAGCGCCGCCGCCCGCTCTCCGGCCGCTGCCTGCGGTCGGGCGGGGCGGTTCTCTCATTGTGTTCCCCGCAGGCGTGAAGAACGCCGACGAGAACGAGCTGCGCTCCATCGCCTCCGACCCGGACGAGATCCACATGTACAACGTGGCCGACTTCCGCTTCCTGCTGGACATCGTGGACGACCTGTCCAGCAACCTGTGCAACAGCGTCAAGGGCCCAGGTAGGGCGGGGCCGTGGAACGAAGGTTCCCCCTGAAGGCGTACGGCTCACTCCGCCTCACTCTGTCTCACTCTGTCTCACTCTGTCTCACTCTGTCTCACTCCGCCTCCAGATTCTGGTCCAGAGCTGGGCCCGCCCACTAACCTGGTGACCTCTGATGTCACGCACTATTCCTTCAAAGCCTCCTGGACGCCACCAGAGGTCCCCGTCGAGCAGTTCAGGGTCACCTACAGGATGGCCGCCGGAGGCCCCACCCTGGAGGTGAGCCGCAGCCCGACCCGGTTCTGGGTCCAGTTCTGTGGTGTAAACCGGGTCTTAAACCACAGGACCAGTGAACCTGCTGGGGCGGCGAATATTTATCACATTTATTGTAAGTATTGTTATCGGTTCTTATCATCAGGTTTAAAGTTTTTCTAAATCCGCTCTACTGAAGAACACCAAACCGGGAGTTTACGTCACTGTCAGCGCAAATATCTGGAAACCAAACTAAAATAACAAATAAAATAAATAAATTACTGGAAACTTGGTTGAAGTCGAGTTTTCCTTCATATTACTGAAAACGTCCTAATTTAAATGAACTGATATAGAACTTTTCCAGTGGTTTTGACTCAAAGCTCTTTACTCTACAGTCACAAACACACATTCACACACCGATACGCAATCTGGGGTTAAGTGCCTTGCCCAGAGGCACATCGACATGTGGCAGGAGGAAGCTGGAATCAAACCTACAACCTTCCGATTGCAAGACTACTACTCTACCAAAGAGCCACAGTCGCCCAGGGGCTCTCTCAGCCGGTTCTGGTCAGCCGGTTCTGGTCAGCCGGTTCTGGTAGAGAAGATGAGCTTATTAAAGAACAAAGACCCGTCTGGCTGTGTGAGATTTAACGAGCGGCCTCATCGCTCAGAGCTCAGGAATAATTAAACCTCTTCACTTTCGGGCAAAATGCTTTCCAGCAGGAATTCTGAGTAGATCTTGTCATTAAGGCGGTAAATGATGTAACGGCTGTAAAAGCAGGATTCCTGACACTCACAGATGAGTAACAGCTGATTCTTTTCCTTTAGTCTCTAATCAGCTTCATTACAAACACCGCCGGCTGTTGGCTGTTTGTCAGCAGCAGGAATGAAGTCACTTCCTCCACCCAGCCGGACGGATCGTCCCAGCGACATGTTGGAGTCCCGCGTGTTTGAATCATCAGCTGACAGAGAAACATGTGGAGCGTCAGCAGGACGTCTGATAGCAGAAAGTCATGATATCACAGCCAAGTTGTTCTAATGCCACATAAAACTCTAATAATCCTGGATAAAGACCCGATACGGCCAGAATCAATCCTTAATGTGGCAATAGTCCTGAATATACTAGAGGGTTTTTATCTTTAAAGCATCTTTATTCTGATTGCACTGTGCCGTCATGCTGGAGGTTGAAGTGAAGCGTCGCTCCGTTCCAGGTTCTGGTGGACGGCGAGGTGACCACCACGGTTCTGGAGAACCTGACGCCGCTGACCCAGTACGTGGTGAACGTGTTTGCCGTGCTGGAGGGCGTCAGCAGCGAGCCTCTGAAGGGAACCGAGACCACCTGTGAGTGTTCACCCCGCTTCCTGCTCTTCCTCCAATCAGCAGCCGCTCACACAGGAAGTTAGCTTCATGGCTAATAGCTAGCGCTTTTCCTGCTGCTGTTATGGGCCGAGTCGGCTCAGACGACCCGGTGAACTCTGACCCGGCTGGACTCTGGTCAGTAATCACTGCTGCACGCTAAACACAAGAGCACGCCACACTTTTCAGATTTGTTCACTGGAGTTTGTTTGGACCAGAACCAAGTTTAAAGGATGTGAATACTTTATTCTTCTGACTGGTTCTGTCTGATACTAACTGGTTCTGACTGGTTCTCCCTGGTACTAACTGGTTCTGATTGGTTCTGTATGGTACTAACTGGTTCTGATTGGTTCTGTATGGTACTAACTGGTTCTGACTGATACTAACTGGTTCTGATTGGTTCTGTATGGTACTAACTGGTTCTGATTGGTTCTGTATGGTACTAACTGGTTCTGACTGATACTAACTGGTTCTGACTGGTTCTGACTGGTTCTGTCTGGTTCTGACTGGTTCTGTCTGGTTCTGACTGGTTCTGACTGGTTCTGATTGGTTCTGTCTGGTTCTGACTGGTTCTGACTGGTTCTGTCTGGTACTAACTGGTTCTGTCTGGTACTAACTGGTTCTGTCTGGTACTAACTGGTTCTGACTGGTTCTGTCCCCAGTGCCGCTGCCTCCTGCTAGCAACCTGAAGGTTTACGACGAGACGTCCAGCAGCATGAGGGTGAGCTGGGAGGCGGCGGCCGGAGCGAGTGGCTACCTGCTGCTGTATCGCTCCATCAACGCCTCGGAGCCTCAGGAGGAGCAGGAGGTGAGGACGCTTCAATCCCATTTAACCCCATTTAACCCGTTTTGACGCGACTCTGGTCCGGTTGGTGAGGTGTGAACGCTAACTGACCTCTGACCTCTAGTCCTCCAAACTTCAGTCTGGGTTCAGTTTGAATGTGAACACCAGGCGGACCGGAGACCGCTCCAAAAGCAGGAAGTGGACTACAGCGCAGGGCATTCTGGGTAAATCCAGTTGCGCTCAGTGTCTTCAGAGCTTCTTGGTGCCACATTGCTAATGTTGCCTCTTTGGTCCCAGTTGAACCAACTCTACAGACTCGGGTGATGTCATATGTGAAACTCTCCAGCTGTTGTCTGTTTGTGCTACAAAATGGAAATACATGATACCGGCCCTTTAAGAGGAATCATCGCTCGGAAATGTCTGAATTCGATTCAGGTATTTTTCAGGTATTGGGTCCTGATGGAAACAGAAACAAGAGAACAGAACAAATATTTCCATCTGTACCAAAGTGTTCCGCCCCCAGACTGCGGCGCTCCGAGTGGAGAGCCTCAGATCCACCCGGGAAATTTCAGTTTAGAAATTAAAACGTCAAATGAGTTTTCATGAAACATCTCAAGATGATTCAAAGCCTCAGTCGGGGTGTGTGTGTGTATTTGTGTGTCTCTGTGTGTGTGTGTATGTGTGTGTGTGTGTCTCTGTGTGTTTCTGTGTGTCTCTGTGTGTTTCTGTGTGTGTGTGCGTGTGTGTGTCTCTGTGTGTCTCTGTGTGTCTCTGTGTGTTTCTGTGTGTTTCTGTGTGTGTGTGTGTGTGTGTGTGTGTGTATGTGTGTGTGTGTGTGTGTATGTGTGTGTTTCTGTGTGTGTGTGTGTCTCTGTGTGTTTCTGTGTGTGTGTGTGTCTCTGTGTGTGGTCCAGCTGACGTCTCTGATGTCCTGCAGAACCTGGTTCTGTAGTTTTCTTCTTGGGTCCGTCAGAGACACAAGGCGATTCTGGCGCCGACCCGGACTCAGAATTACGCACATCTCCCCGGTTCACATCTGGACCGGGTCGGCCCAGCGCCGCTCAGCGGGTCGGGTTTCAGCTTCCAGATGGAGGTGCAGCTGCAGAACCAGCCATTTAAAGAGACGGAGGGGTGAGCTCATGTTCTGACAGGCCGGGTCAGAACCTCTGAGCGTTACGCTGCAGCCATGTCCTGATTCTTCCTGTCGCTCCTTTGCTGCTGCCTGAGTGGCTCAAGCTGACCTTGACCTTCTGGATGACCTTCACGACTGAAGCCGCTGAGGTTTCTCTGACTTTGATCAGACATCGGCGTTTCATTCGTTAGATCCCAAACGAACAACAACATGGATCCACTGAATCTGGAGATCTAGAAACTTAATATCTAGAATCCTGAGATCTAGAAACCTGCCTGGACTTCCTGAGCCTGGAGGATTTTCAGGTCTGATCTTCTGCATTTTGTCTGAGCTTTTCCTTCATGGTTCCGTTGGATTCTTTCTGGATCTGGACGATGTTTCCGTTTCATTTCATCGTTTGTTTAATCGCGGCAGATCTTCTGCATCACTGATTACAGCCACAGTAACACAAATGAAAGAATGTGTTTAGAAACAATTAAAATATTTAACAATGAGTTCAGTTCTGGTTCATCTTTATCCCGTTCAGAAGCCACATTAAGCTGAATCTTAGAAAGTGAGTCCAGGTTCTGCGTCAGTCGGTGATGTGCAGCAGTCTGAGCATGCTCAGTACCTCCAGGTTTCACTTCGGTCCGTTTGTCTCTGCAGGTTCGTGTTGCTGGAGGCGTGACCAACACCCAGCTGCTGCAGCTCATCCCCAACACGCAGTACGCCGTCACACTCATGGCTCTGCACGGCGAGGCCACCAGCGAGGCCCTGGAGGGCCGCGGGGTCACCTGTACGTAACCCGGCTCCGGTACCATCAGGTCGCTAGCAACATGGCCGCCTCTGGGGAAAATATGCTCAGAGCCAAAACCTCCAGTGGCTCCACACAGATCAGCCATTTAACAACTAGCAGCAACAGCCTGAGTCTGACAGACAGAACTAAACATTTAACTATATATGTGCCGATCGATCTGCCACCGATTATAATCGGCCGATCTCTGTGAAAAAGCGTCTGATCGGTGATCGATCAGTGTCTCTAGTTGCCGATCACCTGTATCTCTTCTCAGCCTGCAGCTGCTCTCCTGCTTCCTTCTGGCTGTGCAGCATCAAACTCTGAACTGAGGAGCTTTAACGCTCACAGTGAACGGAGACGTTTGTGTGTTGCAACAGGAAATGACCTCGATGGTGAAGCACGTCACAATGAATCTAATAGGACATTTAAAAAACAAACACTTGATGGATTTGGCTGCATGGAGGCTCAAGGCAGGAACTAAAGACATCCGGGTCCAGACAGCAGGTAGAGCAGCGCTGGTACCAACACGGTCAGAAAGCTGAACAAACAACCCAACAATAATTCAAGTCTTGGAGCTGCGGAGCGAGACGCCGGTTCTGTTGGACCGGTGCTACTGGTGGAGATATTTCACAGACGGAGCCGCTGAACCTCCAGACAGTGAACTCTGACAGCGAGCAGCTGCTGAGAGCTGCAGCAGGAACTGAAACTGGATTTAGATATGTGGTAAACAGTGATGTCAGTAACGTTACTGACGTCGGACCACTTTTTTCAGTAACGAGTAATCTAACGTGTTGCTGTTTCAAATCCAGTAGTCAGACTACAGTTACTTATCAAAATCATTTTTGCGTTACTGCGTTACTATCTTCTTTTGTTATTTAATCGTATTTCCTCTACGCGTCTTGTCGAGTGACCGACGTCTCTATGTGACAGAAATGTAAACAATGGAGGGAGATGCGCATTTTGTTGGTGGAAAAACTGGAACTATTTTGAGTTTCTGTCGCCAAGTCCGATTATTATAAGCGGCTTTGGGCTTCATTTTTGAAAAGTCGCTTGCAGATTTAATGAGTTGCTGGTTGCGCCTTTTTGGGCTCGTTTTTGAACGTGAAGTTACTCATTTGGGGTTGGGAATAAACAGAGACTCATAATAAATCCCAGAATTTGTCCGTCATTAAGGTAGTTTTAGTCAGTCTCTCCTGTCCATCATTTCTCAGATGATCCGTCCCGCTGTGTTTTTGTTAATGTCAAGTTAATTTATTACCTCTGAATGATGTCGAGCTTCGCGTTGCGCTCCAGAAAACTGCAAACATCGAGACCAATATGAACAGCGCAATAAACGTGAAAACAGCCACGAATGAACGTGTCCGTAGTTGCCAATAATTATAATGGCAAGTTAACGCCATTCTATTTATTAATATTACGATAAGTGTCACAAATCTGTGCAGCCATCTGAGTTGTGGAGCTGCAGGAGGAGCTCTGTGCGCTGCGACACCAAATGCAGGGCCGTAACACAGAATCTGGAGGCTGGGGGGGAGGGGGGGCTTTAAAATCCTTCTTAGAGTTTTCCAGACAACAGAGGACCACACAAATTATTCACGTTTTTTATTTTTTTGTACTGTTTTTTTGTACAATCTCCTCTTCAGTTCAACCTTATCAGTGGAGACACATTGTTGATGTTACCATTATAAAATAGCTGACAATTAAATATTGGCAAAGATCAATGTGATTTTCACAGGAGGTGGAGTGTTGTTGTTAGCAGCTGCTGAAAGTAACTAAAAAGTTACTTTTAGTGTAACTTAGTTACTTTCCAAATCAAGTAGTCAGTAATATAACTAAGTTACTTTTTCAAGGAGTAATCAGTAGTCCGATTAAAGTTACTTTTTCAAAGTAACTATGCCAACACTGGTGGTAAAATATGTCTAACAGCTCTACATTCGGTCACTTTATTGCCAGATAACAGAATCATTTATACCTAAAGTGAAAAATTAACAGGTGATCATCCAGGTGATCAGCAGAGATCGGAGATCGGTATCGGAACCGGCAGCAAAGAACCTGATCGGACCATCACTAGTTTAAACTAAATATTTAGCCTGCTAAATAAATATTTAGATAAGTTATTATCTCAAAATAAAATATTTAGCTAGCTAACTAATTAGCTTGAAAACATTTTTTGCTTCAGAATAAATATTTAGCCCTTAGATATTTAGTTTAATTAAATATTTAGCTTGAAGCTGTGACATTTTTAAATGAGTGAATCCCAAGGTGAAAATGTAAATTTGAATAATAAACTTCTCTCTTTCTTCTTATGACTGGCTAAATTACCAAAAATAAAATTGAGTGTGACCTTTAACCTTTGTTGGACCAGAGGAAGCTCCCAGTTTTCTGCCTGAGAAGCTCAGCAGTCTGACTGGATCCAGTGATCCGGACTGACCTGGTGGTCGGTTCCTGGTTCTGGTTCTAACAGGTCTCTGTCCTCCCTCAGTACCCCTGCCCCCTGCTGGAGAGCTGAGGATCAGCGGCGTCACCCACAGCAGCATGATGCTGAACTGGGACGCGGCTCCTGGAGCCGTCCGCAGATACATGATCGCCTACAAACCTGAGGAGGGAGAGCTGAAGGAGGTAAACAAGGAAGTTACAGGAAGTACCCTTTACCTAACAGGAAGTACTCTTTACCTAACAGGTAGTACTCTTTAGCTAACAGGAAGTACTCTTTAGCTGACAGGAAGTACTCTTTAACTAACAGGAAGTACTCTTTAGCTAACAGGAAGTACTCTTTAACTAACAGGAAGTACTCTTTAGCTGACAGGAAGCACTCTTTAGCTAACAGGAAGCACTCTTTAGCTGACAGGAAGCACTCTTTAGCTAACAGGTAGTACTCTTTAAGTAAAAGGATGTACTCTTTAAGTAACAGGAAGTACTCTTTAAGTAACAGGATGTACTCTTTAGCTAACAGGAAGTACTCTTTAACTAACAGGAAGTACTCTTTAGCTAACAGGAAGCACTTTTTAACTAACAGGAAGTACTCTTTAAGTAACAGGATGTACTCTTTAGCTGACAGGAAGCACTCTTTAGCTAACAGGAAGCACTCTTTAGCTGACAGGAAGCACTCTTTAGCTAACAGGAAGTACTCTTTAAGTAAAAGGATGTACTCTTTAAGTAACAGGAAGTACTCTTTAACTAACAGGAAGTACTCTTTAGCTAACAGGAAGCACTTTTTAACTAACAGGAAGTACTCTTTAACTAACAGGAAGTACTCTTTAGCTAACAGGAAGCACTTTTTAACTAACAGGAAGTACTCTTTAAGTAACAGGATGTACTCTTTAAGTAACAGGATGTACTCTTTAGCTAACAGGAAGTACTCTTTACCTAACAGGAAGCACTCTTTAGCTAACAGGAAGTACTCTTTAACTAACAGGAAGTACTCTTTAACTAACAGGAAGCACTCTTTAACTAACAGGAAGCACTCTTTAACTAACAGGAAGTACTCTTTAACTAACAGGAAGTTATCTTGGGTTGCAGGAGGTAAGTATTAGATTTCAGGAAGTAGCCTGTCCTTCAGACTAGACATTTTTATTTGTATCAGCCGAGCGACTTGGAGCGCTCCAAGTCAATTTGACTCGTATGAAACATCGTGACAGGAAACGTGGCGGTTCATCTTGGCTTCCTGCTCAGATAAAAACAGTTTCACCTCCAGATTCTTCTGGGTCTCGGTTCTGATTAAATCTCTTGAGGTTTTGCAGATCCAGATCTCGAAGTAGTGCTGCAGCTTTCTGGACCCGGTTCTGACCGGTAACTGTCGCCTGCAGGTGGAGGTGAACGGTGACATCACCACGCTGCAGCTGACCAGCCTGATCTCCCAGACGGAGTACGACGTCGCCGTCACCCCCGTGTACGACGAGGGACCCGCCGCCCCCATGCTCGGAACCGCCATCACAGGTCCGGACCCGGCTCATTCAGGCTCTGATCACTTCCAGCTGCAGTTAGTAACTCAGTTTGACAGTTTTATGGTTCAGGTTCTGAGATGTCCCGACCTTTTCTGGCCCAGTTCTACATTTCATCGTGAAGCTGCAGGTTTTTAGGGTGAATATCAGATCAGACTCATGGAGTAATCACGGTTCTGTTGGGCCACAGGACCGGACCTGGTGCTGTTGGGTCACCAGGACAAACCTCAGTTTTATTACCTCTGCTGGTTCTGTTCCAGTTTGCAGACAGGACGTTCTGAGCAGTTGGTGTCATTTCTGGAAGCTTTCCGGGTTTTTAAGCAGAACTTTGGTCTTGAGAGGTTTAGTCTTCTGAACCAGAACCACTGAGGTTCTGATTGAGTCCCAGCAGCCTCAACTGTCTTCCTGCTCAGCCAGATGTTTGTAGATTCATGGCTTGGAGGTCGCTCCGGTTCTTTCCTCTGGACTCTGCAGGAATGTTGGAGTAAAATCTGATTCCTGCTCCAGTTTTCAGGCTTTTTCTCGACCTAACCCAGACTCCAGGTTCTGCTGGTACCAGCTGAAACTCACACTGCGAACCCCAGGCTGTTTCACTCCAACCTGTGGTCAGATCTGCGTCCTGTCTCCTTTAACAGACGTTGTCCCAGCTCCCAAGAACCTGCAGTTCTCAGAGGTGACCCAGAACTCCTTCAGAGCCACCTGGGAACACGGCGCTCCAGATGTGGCGCTCTACCGGATCTCATGGACCAGGAAGGGCGAGAACGACTTCAAGAACGTAAGCTGTCATCAAACGTGCTGAAATATATCTGCTCAGTGTTTTATCCTTGAGAAACTCTCTAGTTAGACTCTTTACCTGCTGTTAGAAGTATGGTGGTGGCAGCATTATGCTGTGTGGCTGTTTCACTGGGAAGTAATGACCTCACACCAGCAGCACCACCAACCATAAAGAAGCATTACCTCTGCTAATGCTAAAGCCCTACACTAAAATGGTATTTAGCAGAAGCTAGCGCTAGGTCGCTATGCCAATATAGTATTTAACTGAACATAATGAATGCCAGATGCCAAGTTAACAAAGTAATTTAGCACTTCAGAATTTTTCTGGGGAAGCTAAGTGCACTACACAGTTTCAAAGTTAGCAGAGATGCTAAGTTTTGGAATGTTTCTTGGTTCCGTCTTCAACAGGAAATCCTGAACAGCGATGAGATCTCGTACGTTCTGGAGAACCTGGACCCGGACACGGACTACACGGTGACCGTCACGGCCATCTATCCCGACGAGTCGGAGAGCGAGGACCTGATCGGAACCGAGCGGACCTGTAAGTGATCCCGCCCCCCCCAGCAGAACCTTCTGCTCTGGGCAGACCTGGAATAATGCTCTTCCTCTTGGCGTCTCTTTCTAGTGCTGAAGGCTCCAGATGGTAGGTCACTGAGAGGTCACGACCTTCTCAGAGTTTGTTCACGCTTTGAGGCGACGCGCAGCAGCGTTTGTGTCTCAGCATGTTTGTGTTTCAGAGCTTCGCTGTGCGTTCACACCACCAGCAGTGTCTCCTTTAGCTATGGGTTAGCTTAGCTTCCTTTCAGGGTTAGTTTAGCTGCAGTAAACCAGGTGGAGCCCGGTGGAGCCTGCCTCTGGCTGTGGTGTGAACGCAGAGTCAGGATCATCATCATCAGCTGTGTGTGTCTCCATAACCTCACCATCGTTTGGATCCATGTTGTCGCATGTTGTTCAGCCATCCTGCTGCAGCGATGGAGCTCAGTCTAACTTCATCGCCATGGCAATCCCTGCTGCTGCCTTAGGCTTATCCTGATCCTGGATTTTCATCTGTGTTATTAGGGTCAAAGTTCATAATGTTGCGGTGTATAGTATAGATGCTATATTCATTCCAAAGCTAGCTACTGATCTGATCAACAATACACTGCCACCGCTAACTGAACATCCGACGCTAGCCAATCAGAAGACAACTCACTAGCGTTAACTTTGTAGAAGCTAGTGACTAGCATGCCTCAGATGGTCTTCTTCCCCTACTATGTGCTAATGTGTACATTAGCACAGCAATCTAAAAATAGCCTATGATAGCTTAGCGTTATCCTTAGTAAGGCTATTGTTTTCCTTCATAAGCCTATTGTTATCCTGAATAGGTTAGCATTGTTGCTGGTTAGCCTAGCATTAGCCTTTGGTTGTTTAGCATTAGCCTTGTTTAGCTTAGCATTAGACTTTGATAGGTTAGTGTTTACCTTTGTTAGCCTAGCGATAGCCTTGGTTAGCCCAGTGTTAGCCCTGGTTAGCCTAGCGTTAAACTCTGATAGATTAGCATTAGCCTTGGATAGCCTCCTCGGTCTTCATGGTGCTGCTTGTGAAGCCGGGTCAAATTATTGGTTCTGGACCAACCAGAACCGTTGGGTTTGGGTTGAACAGTCAGGGTTCTGAAGTCCAGTTCTGCTCCAGCTTCACTCATCATCATCATCATCTTCATCCTGCTGCTTTCATCCTAATCCTGACCTTTGCAGCCCCATGACCTGCTGCAGAGGAACCTTCATCATCATCATCATCACCACCTTCAGCCCCGCCCCCCTCACTGCGTCCTCTCTGTGCCTCCAGTGCGACCCGAGCCGCCGCGGAACCTGAGGGTGTTCAACGCCACCGTCTCCTCGCTGACCGTGAAGTGGGACGCCGCTCCCGGTCCCGTCAAGAACTACAAGGTCACGTACCTGCCGGTCGCCGGCGGCGAGCCTCAGACGGTAAGACCCGGCCCGGATCCTGGAGGGATTCATAATGATGATCAGAGATCACTTCAAAAAGTTTGATAACAGAATGAAGTCATAACTTTACAAAAAACAGAGGGAATTATGCGAGAACGGTCAATGGACTGAACTTGTTTAGTGATTTCCAATCAAACTGCTTAACAGCCAGAGAAACGTCATAATACAAGAATATACGGACCGGATCCGCCTCTGTCTGCGGACTGTAGACAGGAATGCTGGGAATTTGAATCTTTGAGATGTTGTGACTTCGGGCAGCAGGTCGGGGCGGTGGAATGATGGACCTCAGAACCAGGAGAAGCCCGGCAGAACCTTCTATCCCAGATATCAGACAGCATTTCTGAAGGATCTGGACTTTGACTAGGCCATTAGTTCTTCTGTTTCAGCCGTCCTGTCCAGTTTGGACCAAGCTGCAGCCTTCAGACTGGAATCCTTTAGGAGTTGAAGGTCCCGCAGCATGACTCCTCCTGTGTTTACCTCACACCGACTGGTGTGAACAGGTTGACACGCCGTCGTCCAAACTCTGACTCTGTGTTTCCTGTGAGCAGCTTCAGGTTGGTGGGAAGAAGACCAACGTTGTCCTGCAGCAGCTGCAGCCCGACACGCCGTACTCCGTTACCGTGGCAGCCGTCTACCCATCAGGCGCCAGCAGGGACATCAACGGAGAGGGGAAAACCAGTAAGTGTCCGCAGCGACTGGGAGCCACTGGAATGAATTGTTAATCCAGTAAATCATAGAGAAAACTAACAGATTAAAGCTGCTTTCAATTGAATATTTCCAGATTAAAGCTGTGTTTCAGTGAATAATCCCAGATTAAAGCTGTGTTTCAGTAAATAATCCCAGATTAAAGATGTGTTTCAGTAAATAATCCCAGATTAAAGCTGTGTTTCAGTGAATAATCCCAGATTAAAGCTGTGTTTGCCGTTGCAGAGCCCCTAGGCGGCGTGAGGAACCTGCAGGTGCTCAACCCCACCATGACCACGCTGAACGTGCGCTGGGAGCCGGCGGAGGGCCGGGTCAGCGAGTACAAAGTGATTTACGCTCCGGCGGCCGGAGGAGCGGAGAGCATGGTAGGACTGGTAGGAACCTGCTTTCCTCAGCGCTTCACTGGCCTAGTTAAAGTTCTGCTGCTGGGTCAGGCTGAGCTGAGCTTTTATTCTGATCTGGAAACCTGGCAGAGTTTCAGTCTTTAATGTGTCGAAAGAAGCTGTGGGGTGAAGCGGGGAAATGGTGAGTCAGTGGTTGCTATGGAAACACCCTGGTTACCTGTGGAGCAGAGGAACTTTAGCTACACCATCTCTTCAGGTGTCTTCAGCTCTGTTTTCAGTGCTAATATGCTAACAGCAGAGCTAACTTTTCATTTAGCGATAGCCGCTGCAGCTAAATGAAAACATAATCTGGGCCAGAGCAGTTCATAATGTGAAACAGCAGATTATATTCTGAGAAAGCTGCAGGTCACGTCGGTCTGACGCTGAGGCTGTCTCCGAGCAGCTGATTAGTGTGGCTTGTTGCTGCAAACAGGAAACGGTGTCGGCGGGAACCACGGCCACCATCCTGCGCGGCCTGCAGCCTGACACGCTGTACTCCGTCACGCTGGTTCCGGTTTACGCTGAGGGAGACGGGAAGAGGATGTCTGAAAACGGGAAAACCAGTAAGTCCCAAACCCGGCATGACTCAGAGAAAAACTCCGTCGGCTCAGCGGCGGTCTGTCTGCTTCAGGAGCGTTAGGCGGCGTGAAGAACCTGATGGTGACCGACCCCACCATGACCTCCCTGAACGTCCGCTGGGACCCCGCCGACGGCGCCGTGCGACTCTACAAGGTCTTCTACGTTCCCACCGCCGGCGGCCGAGAGGAAATGGTGAGAACCGGCGACCGGGCCGCCGTCGGACCGACTGACCAGGTGGCGTTCTGACCCTCTCCGTCCGTTACAGGAACAAGTTCCCACAGGAACAACGGCCGTCGTCCTGAGGAACCTGCAGCCCGACACGCAGTACACCGTGTCCGTGGTGCCGGTGTACCCGGCGCGCGAAGGCCGGCGGCAGTCTGAGGACGGGAAGACGTGTACGCTGCCGCAGAACGTTTGGGCTCGCCCTCCCTCACACTCGACCTCTGACCCCACATGTCGGCGTGTTTCTACCCACAGTGCCTCTGAGCGGCGTCAGCGGCATGAGGGTCAGCGACCCCACCATCACCACGCTCACCGTCAACTGGGACGCCGCCGACGGCAACGTCCAGGGCTACAAGGTCATCTATGTCCCGGCGAACGGCGGCCTGGAAATCGTGGTGAGGACATCAAACTACCGACCCGAAAATACCAGATCAGAACCTGGAGGGACAAAAATCCAGCGAGAACAGAAACACAGTTCCCACCTGAGAGCAGAAATACTTCAAAATTACTCAAGTAAAAGTTCAGCAAAGTAAAAATCCTCCTGACTGCATCTTTTCAAAACAGGTACTGAAGTAACTAACTAGTAACTAAAGTAACTAGTTACTAGCCGACTCCTGCCCAAGTCACCGGACACAGAAACGGTGAAATGAACTTCAGCTCCAAATATCTCTGCAGCTGGAAGCTTCTGGAGGTCAGAGGTCATGTCCTGATGTGATCAAAGGTTTTTCTTTCCCTCGTTGAGTTCAGAAACTTCAGTATAAAATATTCATTTCATTAAGAGTTTTATTTTTATTAAAGTTCAGGATTCTGGCTTAACGTTGAATTAAAACTCAACGTTTCCCAGAAAATATTAAAAGTAATTCAATAAAGAAATAGCTGAGCAGAAGTTCTCAGTAACTGCTCGCGGCTCTGAAATGACTACATTTTCCTTCCACTCAACTTTCCGGCAGCTGGTTGTTTAAAGCTGTTCTCTCTGTTAAAATACGTCTCAAACTTTTTGGGCTTTGATTAGTGAAATGTTTTCTTTAGCTCATGTTTCTGCCTGAGGAATCGTCTCGGAGCGTTTCAGCGGCTTTGCTCCCATCGCAGTAACTTGGGGAGTTTTCTGGGGATGAAAAATAATCCTGCTGATCGTTTTTCAGCCTGACATGTTGAGCCTCCTGCTGCAGGGCGGCTAGCGGCTGTCGGGGTTTCGTACCGTCGTCTCTGGAGAGCCGATCAAAGCCTGGGCAGGGATTTATGGAGCGCTGCCTCTGACGGGATAATCCCTGCACCCCGCTGCCAGACAGCAGCGCCGGCCGCTGCCAGGAAACTCCGACCTCGGCTGGTCCGGAGGGATTCTTCAGTTTCTGGATTTACTGTTTTTAAATCCCGGCGATCCGACGGAGAAACATCTGACTCCTCAGACGCTGCGGAGATCCAAACCTGTCTGCCGTTACAATCCGTTCAGCTTCCTCTGCAGGACCCGCTGCTGGTTCTACAGAACTCTGACTGTTCTGGCTTCACTTCCTGTCCTTTCACTTCCTGTCCTGACCTCACTTCCTGTGTCTCCGGCAGGAACAAGTGTCTGAGAGCACCACCTCCACCGTCCTGCAGAAGCTGCTGCCCGACACCAGCTACACCGTCACCGTGGTGCCGGTGTACGCCGAGGGAGACGGGCCCAGCCTGACCGACACCGGCAAGACCAGTGAGTACCGGCCGGCCCGGAGCGGGCGGGGCCGGGGCGTGTTCTGGGACGTGATTGGTCGGTTGGCTCCCGCAGCCCAATGAGTCAATAAATTGGTCGGAAGTTAACGTGTGAAAAGCAGATTGAAACAAACATTAAAGGGCCGGTATCATCGAAAATCTATTTTTTTAACTTCTATTGTTTTCATGGTTTTGCCTGCAGTGTTGCTCTGATTCTTTCATGTTTGATACATCCTTTAATCTGCATGGCAACCTTTCAGGTGTTAAATCACCTGGGGGAACCTAGCCCCACCTTCCAGACTTAGCTCCTCCCCCTTCCAGCCCCTTCAGACTAGCCAGGAGCAATTAGCAAACAGTTGAGCTCATTATAGGAGCTGCTGCTAAGAGCAACGCTGGTGAAAACTTTAAAGGGTTAATAGAGGAGCCATGTTGGGACGATTTCCTGGAGGCGGAGCTTCAAGAAGAGCAGGAGCTTCTTAAAGAGACAGAGGCCCAATTTCAAAGCTTTAAATTTGGAGTTAACATAGTTTCTGCATTTGTTGTATGAAATGTCTGTTTGTGCCAAATTACAATAAATACATGGCTGTCGTTAATTTACTAAAACTGGAGATAAATATAAAAATAATCGATGGAATACAGCTATAACTGTATAATTGTTACGTTTTAAAACATTCATGTTCCTCCTTTAAACCGTCGGATCCTCCTGTAGTGGATCGGTTCACAGACGTGGTGAACCAACGGATCAGGACGTCTGGAGCCGCCGGAAGACAAACCCACCTTTCCTCTGCTTGATCACGTCACTCAGTGGGCGGGACCAGAGGAAACCCTGACGTCTGATTGGCTGCTTCAACAGCAACACGACTCCTTCCTGTTTGCTTCACTCTGATGTCACAATAACTGCTATAATAAACATATTTATATCCGATTTTTTAAAGGAATCAATATATTTAAGAATATACAATTAATTCTATATTTCATAAATTATTTCTATATTTATTTCCAGTTTTAATTGACAGTTTCATTGAACTGTTCTAAATCTGCTGACATTAACACCAATAGTGAAGATAAAGGCTCCGGATCCGGTGGGACGGTTTGTGATGTTTGTGGCTGTGCGCTCAGGGCCGCTGGGATCCGTCAGGAACCTGCAGGTGACCGACCCGACCACCAGCACCCTGAACGTCCGCTGGGAGCCGCCCGAGGGAAACGTCCGCGAATACATCGTGATCTGGAAGCCGACGGCCGGGGGAGAGGAGGAAGTGGTGAGAGCCGCTCCGAAGACGCCCAGATGCTCGTTCCTGACCGGCATGTTGGACAAAATACCTTGAAACAATTTTAAGATTTAAATGAAAATATCAGTAGCTTTCCTTTTCCTCTGCTGCTCAGTTTCAACCTGAAGTCAGTTTCCAGACCTCAGCAGGCTGATTGTTGAGGTTTTCCTTCTTCCTGAATGAATGTCTGTAGTCCTGAACAGCTTCCTGGAGGAATCCCACCTTTCATTTCCAACATTCAGTTCCACCATCAGCCTCTAACCTGCATGCAGATTCTCCCTGAATTCCTTCACATTTCTAAAGCCAGTCTCAAAAACGTTTCCACTCAGATTTTGGACAAATTGAAATTATAAATACAAAATGTCAGTCTGAATTTCCTCCAGAGATTTCTGTCGATGTCTGGAACCTGATCTTTCCAGACTCTTATTTTCCATATCTATCCTGGACAAAGCTGAGATCCCAAACTGAGTTTCCTCCAGTGGATCCAGCAGTCGGGCCTCAGGTGATCCCTCTTCCTGTCAAACCAGGACCAGGTCCCTGGAACCGTGTCCAGCACCGTCCTGAAGCAGCTGCAGCCGGACACGGAGTACTTGGTCACCGTCGTCCCCGTCTACCCGGAGATGGAGGGGAAGTCCATGTCTGAGACGGGGAAGACAAGTGAGACGCTTTCCTCTCCGGGACGAACGCCGGCTGGATTTACAGCTCAACCCAAATGAGCTCTGATAAAAACCTGCGTGTTCCTCCAGATCCGCTGGGCGGAGTGAAGAACCTGAAGGTGGTGGATCCCTCCATCAGCACGCTGACCGTCCGCTGGGACCCGGCCGTGGGAAATGTCCGAACGTACAAGGTCTTCTACGCCGCCCAGCCAGGAGGACAGGAGGAAGTGGTGAGAGCCGTTTCCTCTTCCAGCTGACCTGGACCTGGACCTCCTCCGGTCAGCAGGAACTGATGGTTTCTTATCGGCTGTCCAACAGGAGGAGGTTTCCGGCAGCAGCACCACCACCGTCCTGAGGAACCTGCAGGCCGACACGCTCTACAGCGTGGCCGTGGTTCCCGTCTACCCCGATGTGGAGGGGATCCGGCAGGAGGACCAGGGCAGGACGAGTAGGTCCACCAGAACCGCTTCATGTCTGACCGACCCGCGGTCCGGTCCAAACGGGTCCGACCCGATTACTGCAGTTTGTCTGCATGGCGAAGCAGCCAGGAGAGATGGCAGCCTGAAGGGGTCAGGGTTGGTTTTAATGTGTCCAGGAAATCCAAAGTCTGAATCCACGAATCCCAGTTGATCTTTACTTCTGATTTCCATTTATTAAAATCTTTAGCTACACGTTTAGGAAAATAAAATATACAGTTTTCTACTGTTTCAATAATTTACTTACCTTACTATACATATATTTAGCATATTATTTACATACAGAAATGTTTTGACCCTTTTGACGTGACGTCACTCTCTTCAACACTCCGCCCACTGCGCCATGATGGACGTCCAATCAGCCAGCGGCGTCCTGTGAAGCTGCTCTAAAGCCTCTGTAACGAATGTCACTTCCATTTAGTTGGTATTTAGTCATTAAAAATGTTCACAGCCTCGGCTGCAGAGAAAGACCAGGATAAAAACCAAACTTGTCATTTTGTAACTTTCAACAAGGAAAGATGGCGGCGATGGAGAGCAGCGGTCAGTCATAATGACCCACAGCTCTAGTTAGCTATCTAGTTTGGTTCTGTCCAGTCCTGTCTATGCAGATAAACTATCTATCTAGCTAAAGACCTGTTTCTGGATCAGCTGCTCCTCTCTCAGGTTTCGGACGTTGCCGTGTTGCTAGTTGCTGTCCGTTGACCCAAACGTTTTTTCAGTTGCTGCTGCAGAAACGACCTTCTGAACAGTTTGAAAGGTGAAAATATGCAGCAGCTCTTCAGATGGAAACTCCTTAAATCAACATGCTAGCAGCAGGATGCTGGACGTTCCCAGGAGTCCAGACAGATTTATCCCCAACAGAAGAACTTGGCCTGGTTTGCAGCACTTGAGTCGTTTCAGATGTTTGGATGTTTTACTGTGAAGACGGTCGGCCTGCTCAGAGTCCATCAGCTGCCTGCATCACGCTGCGTCCTCCTGAACAGCGTGTGAAGGAGCAGGACGTTGGTGACGTTGGGTTCCTTCCTTCCAGAGTCTCTGGGCGGAGTGAAGAACCTGCAGGTCACCGACCCGACCACCAGCTCCCTGAGGGTCCGCTGGGAGCCGGCCGAGGGTGACGTCCGTCAGTACCGGGTCCTTTACGCCCCGGCGGCCGGCGGCGCCGAGAGCGCGGTGGGTGGGAGTTTAACTCCGGTTCCACCTGGACCGGGTCGGGAGCGAGGAGCTGATGCTGTGTTTGTGCTGCAGACGCAGGTTTCTGGGCTCACCACCAGCACGGTTCTGACGGAGCTCAGTCCAGACACCGAGTACAGAGTGACCGTCGTCCCCGTCTACGACGACGTGGAGGGAAAGCGCATGTCTGAGAACGGGAAAACCAGTGAGTTCCTCCCGAACCGGGCCGGGCCGTGGTTCTGCAGGTCGCCGGGGGTTCTGACCGCTTTCTGTGGTCCGTTCGCAGAGGTTCTGGGTGGGGTGAAGAACCTGCAGGTCACCGACCCGACCACCAGCTCCCTGAGGGTCCGCTGGGAGGCGGCTGAGGGCAACGTCCGCCAGTACCGCATCTTCTACGTCCCAGCAGCCGGCGGCGCCGAGGACATGGTGAGTGGACCGGGCCGGACCGGTTCTAGATTAAACTCAGTATTTCTCTGGATTCTGAAGGAAGCTTTCACACTTTAAAGGGCCGGTATCGTGTAAAACCAATGTTTTTCATCTTTCCATGGTGTCTTAGTGGAGAACTCAGCTCCTTCAGACTAGCCAGCAGCAATTAGCAAACATCTACTGGGCTCAGTATGGGAGCTGCTGCTCAGAGCAGCGCTGGTAGAAACGTTAAGGAGCCATGAATTCCTGGAGGCGGAGCTTCAGAAAGCAGCAGCTTCTTAAAGAGACAGAGACCCAATTTCAAGGCGTTAAATCGGGAAGTAAATGTTCCCTATCATGAAGGTACCATAGTTCCTGCCTGGAAAACATGTAGCACCGGCCCTTTAAGAGGAAAGCTTCCTGACTTAGTTCCAGGCCGGGCAGAACCCTTCAGAACCGACCTGCCTCTCTGTCTCTGTGGAAAACAGGAGCAGGTTTCGGGCGGAACCACGGATACGGTGCTGAAGAACCTGCTGTCGGACACGCCCTACACCGTTACCGTGGTTCCCGTTTACCCCGAGGGCGAAGGCCTGCGCCAGGCCGACAGAGGAAAGACCCGTAAGTACCGACTCGGTTCAGCAAAACCCACCGTTCACCTCTCTGGTCTGTCAGCTGTCTGTTCTCCTGCTTCGGTTTCCTGGGTTTGGACCCGGTTCTGACCGGACCCAGTCAGTCGGGTTGATTTTCTGGCCTCAGTATTTTCCTCCTTGCACAACATTAATGGATCCAGAACCGCCAGAACTGAACTAGTTTGTATGTGGACAAAATAAAAATGAATCCATTTTCTGCTGCAGATCCATCAGAAATGTTTCCAGTTTTTAATCTTCAGATTAAAGTTTCAGGATGCTGATCATTCCTGGAGCTTCTTTACAAATGTGGACGCTAACATTAGCATTAACTGCTACATGTTGGCATTGAGATGCTATTTCAGACTAGCATAGCTTCACTGATATGCTAACTCCTTTTAGCACAACAACAGTGTTTTCCAGCATCCAATCAGATTGTTTGAAGCAGAAATGAACCAAGAGAAGCTGCTTCCTTTGCTAATGTTAGCGGATGTAGCGGTGCGCCAGATTTATGGTCGTACCAGAAACATTCTCACAAAAAGGTTCCAGCTGGAATGAAAATGTGATTAGTAGCATTAAAGGTTTTAACGTGTTAACGAGTTTTTCACCAGTGACTCCAGTTTTCCCAGTAGGTGACGGTGAGTCTGGAACAGAACCTTCTGCTTTTACTGCGTCGTTTTGCACATCTGGTTGTTTAGCTGTTGCTGTAAAACTGGCATTTCCCCCAACCAGGTCGGTGTGTTTCTGTCTGACCTCGTGTTGACCTCTGACCCCTGCAGTTCCGCGGACGCCGCCCAGGAACATCCAGGTGTACAACCCGACGCCCAACAGCCTGAACGTCCGCTGGGAGGCGGCGTCGGGCCGGGTGCAGCAGTACCGCGTGGCCTTCGCCCCGCTGAGCGGCGCCCGGGCCGCCGAGTCGGTGAGTCACACCCCGCCACAGAAACCGGGTCAGAACCGGGTCGCAGATGGGCCGACATGAACTGTATAATGGATCCGGTCTGGTCCAATCAGCTTTGTTTTGTTTCATTTAGTAAATGATTTTGTGTGAATCTGAAGAAGTTTAAAACGTCAATCTGAGGGTTCCTGTGTTTGGGTCTGTTCTCCGCCCAGATAAGAAATGTTTTTAGTGATCCGGTTCCGGCTGGTTCTGATACAAACCTAACCAGTCGGGTCAGGAAACGAGTCAGAACTTTTTAACTTCCTGGAAGTTCAGGATTTATTTTGGTCCATCTGCAGGAGTGTCTCTGTCTGTAACCCGGTCCAGATCCGGTCCCGATCCGGTCCAGGCCCCCCAGCTGGCCGTCCTGCTGGGATTCACCCCCAGCCCGGGTCCTGGGACCGGGACCGGATCGGGACCCGATCTGGCTCTGAAGTCCTCCTTTTTGTTGTTTTTGTTCATTTAAATTTTTTGAATATCAGCGTTTGAACAATGTTTTCTTTGTTTTATTATATTTATCATTAATTTAATGAGTGCATCTGGTTCTCCTCACTTTTACATTTTTAACTTTCATACATTTTTTCGTATCGTTAATAATAATTATTATAAATTATATTCATTAAATAATACATTACTTATTTATTATTAATATTTTTGTTTATTAGTATTTATTAACATTTATTTCCCAGAATGTCAGCTCTGGTTTTCGGCCCATAAACGGCGTTCTGGGCCGAGCCTGGAGAACCTGGCGACCCGTGTTGCTAGGAAACAGAAGAGCGTCAGCTCTGATGAACTTCCTGTCTCAGAGTTTTCTAAGCCGGACCGGAGCGATTGTTTCTGGAAGATCGAGCAGAACTGGATCTCATTTCCTGATTTTGCTTTTTCTCTGGTCCTGGAAGGTTCTGGTTCCTGGAAGCATCACCAACGCCTACCTGGACAGCCTGATCCCGGACACGCCCTACACCATCACCGTCTCGGCGCTGTACGCCGACGCCGAGGGGGCGCCGGTCAAGGGCAACGGCAAAACACGTAAGAACCCAACCGAAGGCCGACCCGACCCGGTTCTGGTTCTCTGCAAACAAATCACTGAGAGTTAATGAAAGAACCGGGTCAGGAGAACCGCACTTTAAAGCAAAACAGGATTCCTGTAAAATATTAGATTGTCATTTGTAGGTAAATAATTTATTTCTTCCTTTATAATCTGTAATGTGATTAATTAATCAGAATAAAATGATAAACAGTAGCAGAGTAAAAACTGAAGAAATGCATTTTATTTTCCACTGATTTTGAATCATGACAAACATTTTCACAGCATGAAGCCTCAAACGGAGCGAGAAGCAACAAAATTCAGACCCGACAAATTAGAGTGATGCAGATTAATTACTTTAAGTTGAATTTAGCCTGATTTTAGTTCATACCACAGCAGTTAATATGTAACTCAGATGTAATTTATGTTTTTAAATGTATTTACATTGTTTATGTTTATTTAAATTTTTTTATTAGTATTTTTCTTTATTTAATTTTTAAAGATTTCATTAAAATGTTAGATCATCATTTTTATTTATCTACTTTTATTCATTTATTTTTATTTTATAAAATTGGTTAATGGTCATTTTCAAACTTAAAACGTTCCTTTTAGCTGATCTTTTGGTTTTTACACCCCGTCGTCTCGCTGAGTTTCAGTTTCCACTCAGGATCAAAACCAGAGAATCACCTGCAGACAGAAACTAAAGGGAACCGGACAGATTTCCTCTCCCTGCAGGTTTCAGATCCCAGGTGGAGTCTGTGTGTTTTCCAACCGTGTGTGTGTGTGTTCCAGTGCCCCGAGCCGGCCCTAGGAATATGCGCGTGTACGACGCCACCACCAGCAGCCTGACGGTCAGCTGGGACCACGCCGAGGGCCCGGTCCGCCAGTACAGGATCGCCTACGCTCCCATGACCGGAGACCCCATCACAGAGTTTGTGAGTTCACCTTTCCGCCTTGGACTGGAAACAGGAATCGATAAAAACCCAAAAGGTAGACCAGCGGTTCTGGTTCTGTTAGCAGAACCTGGGCTGGGATCCAGACGGAGGAGTCTCAGCTGAAGTCATTCTAGTTCTCAGCACAAACTGCTTCGTTAAAACCGTGAAACCAAACGGTCTGTTTTTACACTCTGGCTTTGTTTTGGGTAAACTCTGCTGACGTTGCGGCTAAGCTATGTGATGAGGTCACTTCCCAGGACTAAAAAAAATAAAAAATAAATAAATGAAAAACTTCCCAGGACTCCCTGGCCTCCTCCAGCCTATGAATCACCGTTAGCGCGGCTAATTACAGCCTCTGTTGGACCAACGGTGTCACGAGGAGCATAATGATGTTATTAATAGCTCTGGGAACTGCCGGGGAGTCGCTGCAGACTGAGCAGAACCTCTGCGGTCCAGAACCGTTAGCTTCACCAGAACCACCAACTGTTCTGCAGGCACTCAGCTTTTGATCCCACAGGAATTTAAGCTGTAAAATTCCAGTTTTCCTCATTAAAACAGTATTTAATTTAATTACGCTGCTGTTGCTGGAGATCCACATGCCACTGTTAGACAACATGCTGCTAATAGCACTTAGCTGAGATTAGCCTTTTGGCTAACTGTAGCTTACACGTTAGTGTTTGGGTACTGAACAGAGTACGCTGATGTTAGTCAACATGTTACTAATAACCTACATGCTAATGATAGCAGTTGCATTGCAGCTAATTTGGATTTAGAAGCTAAACGTAACAAATTGAATGAAATAAAATCTCCAAAGTGAGTCCTGGAGGGCCGGCATCCTGCATGTTTTAGTTCCTGATGGCACCAACAACATTTTCAGCAGGTCAGTGTTTTCGTTCGACCTTCTAACAGCCGTCATGTGATCCGGGTGTGTTAAACCAGGGAGAGACTAAAACATGCAGGAGGCCCTCAGGGACCCACTTTGGGGACCCCTGCCCTACATAATATTGACATAATTTTAGCTAACCTAACACTGACAGCCAGGCTATCTATCTTCTGATTAAGAACAGGGCTGCCCGCACTGACGCGGCTCAGGGATTACGTCACACGCAGCGCCGGGCGCAGGGCCCTAGTGCCCGTAAATTTAATGGTCCAATGAAGGTAATTTAGAAAACAGGACATTTCCTCACTTTCTAAAAAAAAAACCGGGACAGGACGTGAAATACGGAAATGTCCCAGGAAATACGGACGTTTGGTCACCCTACTCATGGTAATGAACGCGTTTAAGGTAAAATGAGCATTTTAGTTTATTTTGATATGCATGCTAAACTTAGCACTTACATTCAGGGTCTTCCTAACAAAACAGAATAAAAAGCAGATGAAGTCCAAAAACTTCAGAACCTCAATGGAAATGTTGATCCAAATCTCCAGAAGTGGAGAACCAAAGTGGCTCAGTAGAACATCTTAAACCCTGCTCTGTGAAACTGTGACGCCTTTCTGTCTCCTGATGTCCCAGACGATGGTTCCAGGGAACCGGAACAACGCCATGCTGCCCAATCTGCTCCCAGACACGCCCTATAACATCACTGTGGAGGCTATCTATGCCGAGGGGCCCGGAGGGTCCCTGAACGGGAACGGACGGACAAGTGAGGAAGCCCAGCCTGGCTCGAAACCGTTAGCTTAGCAAGAACTGTTAGCTTAGCGAGTAGCTAATGGAATGGCGTATCAAAACCGTTAGCTTAGCTCTTCCAGATCCACTGGAATTGACGGCTCCTCTCCCGTCTCTCCAGTCGGCATGCTGAGTCCCAGAAACCTGCGGGTCTCAGATGAGTGGTACACCAGGTTCCGGGTGTCCTGGGAGCCCGTCTCCGCTCCGGTTCAGGGATACCGGCTCACATACTCGCCTCAAGGTGAGTGCTGCTCCATCTGTCTCACCTGGTTCCTCTGGTTCCTCTGGTTCCTGTTGGATCTCTGTTGTGTTCCCAGGTAAGAACCAGCCAGTGGACTTCTTTGTGGGCGACGTCACCTCATTCACTCTGACCAACCTGGAGCCTGGAACCACCTACGATGTGAAGGTTCTGGCTCAGTACAACACCGGCATCAGCGCGCCTCTCATAGGAGAGGGAACCACGCGTAGGTCCCACCCAGATGCATGATGGGAGTTCAGGTCAATGTGGAGGCTGCTGTCATGACGGCTTGTTGTTGTGATCACCACAGTTTACCTGAACATCACCAACATCGAGACCTACGACGTCGGCCATGACAGCTTCTGCATCAAGTGGAGTCCGCACCGCGCGGCAACGTCCTACCGCATCAAACTCAACCCTGTGGACCGTAAGTTACCTCACTCTTTAGTCCACACACTGCCTGGAAACACCCTGGAAACATCCTGGAAACACCCTGGAAACATCCTGGAAACATCCTGGATTATTTATTAACAATTTTATCTTCTCTTATTATTATTTTTACTGTTATTATCATCTTTAGTATTACTATCTTAGGTCATAGTAATAACAGAAAACATGTTAATTGTAACAATAGTTTAATTTTATCTTTAGGACATAAACAAAATTTAAATATAACTTTTATTATTACTGTTCCTCAAGGAAGGAACAGTTGTTTTTATTATTAAATTTGATCATATTTATCATTTATAATACAATATTAATTATATTATTTACACGTATACTTGATATTATTATTATTATTGGTTATAGTAGTAATAGAGATGATTTTAATAGTGAAATCATTTCCATTTTATCTTTATTGTTTCTAATATATAATAATCCTGATAACAGAGTGATTGTGTGATTTTATTGTTTGTTGGGTGATAATAATGTTGTCATAAATATTACTAACAGTCATAATAGTAATAAATAATATTGAGGAAGTCCATGTGGATCAGAGGAGGACATGTTCTCCCCCCCGGACGAGCCGGTGTGGCCGGTTCTCCGACCTTTGACCTGGACCGGGTCATGCAGATGCAGCTGTGGTTCCGACCCCCAGCAGCTAGAACCAGGTTTGGGTTTGACAGGAATCCGTGGTGCCGGTTCCCTCCAGCTCTCTGAGGTCCATCTGGTTCCTGTTGCTGCTCAGAATCGGGTTTGGAGATGAAGCATCGCTGGATGTGTTAGTCGTTAGCCACCGGAACAAATCGGATTCTGTAGGGTGGAGAACCGCAGACAGACGGAGACTCTACTGGGATCCTGTCCAGTGAAACCAGTGGCTCCTCCAGAGAAACAAAGGCTCAGTAGGAGGAAGAAGCTGGCAGCTCTCATCTGCAGTTGGTTAGATTCCTGATGTCAGCCTGAAGGTGGGACTCATCGGCGTTCCGGTGAGCAGCAGCTGGTCGTCAGATCCGTCCGGTTCCCAGATGGTTTTCAGCTCATCCAGACCTGAAGGCCGATCAGCACTTTAGTTCTCCATAAATTCATTTTTCTGGGGAAATTCTAAAGCGCTAATTTAATCAGCAGTTTCATAAACTTTGGTTGACTTTAGGAGTAGTTTGATATTTCTATTCATGCTTTTATTTTGAAGTCAGTTTATGTAGCAGTTCAGTTTCCCCTCCTCAACTTTATTGGACAAAAGTTCCAATCATGAAGCTTCTGGATCAATCAGGGAGAGAGTCACTGCACAGCTAAAACACTGAGGCATGCTGGGTACCAGCGGTGTGGAGTTTAGCGACTTAGCATTAGCTAACCCTAACCCAGTCGGTTCCACTTGGTTTCCAGTCGGTTCCAGTTGGTCTCCAGTCGGTTCCACTTGGTCTCCAGTCGGTTCCACTTGGTTTCCAGTCAGTTCCACTTGGTTTCCAGTCGGTTCCAGTTGGTCTCCAGTCGGTTCCGGTTGGTTTCCAGTCGGTTCCGGTTGGTTTCCAGTCGGTTCCGGTTGGTTTCCAGTCGGTTCCAGTTGGTCTCCAGTCGGTTCCGGTTGGTCTCCAGTCGGTTCCGGTTGGTTTCCAGTCGGTTCCGGTTGGTTTCCAGTCGGTTCCAGTTGGTCTCCAGTCGGTTCCGGTTGGTTTCCAGTCAGTTCCACTTGGTTTCCAGTCGGTTCCAGTTGGTCTCCAGTCGGTTCCGGTTGGTTTCCAGTCGGTTCCAGTTGGTCTCCAGTCGGTTCCGGTTGGTTTCCAGTCAGTTCCACTTGGTTTCCAGTCGGTTCCTGTCTTTGACCCGTTTCCGTGTTCCTCCTCAGCCTACAGTCTGGGTCAGCAGGAGGTCACCATCCCGGCCGGCCTGCCCCAGTACTGCTTCGACGAACTCTCTCCGGACTCTCTGTACACGGCCACCGTCTTCGTTCAGACTCCCAACCTAGAAGGTCCAGGAGTCAGCGCCAAGGAGCGGACACGTGAGTCCAGAAGGTTCCTGAACTGTTGGTGGTTCTGATCGGCCCTGAAACATCTTGTTCATGTTGCAGAACCGAGCCTTCAGTTGTAGTTTGCTGGAGGAAGGTGATATTTTCCTGCATTTCTTTGCTACAGTGAGATTAAAATATGAACCAAAGTCAAGCTGGGTTCCTTAGCTGACCAGAACCAGAACCAGTTGGTTCTGGTTTATTGATCACATGTTGCTTATTCTGTTTGCTCACAGTGGTGAAACCGACTCCGGTTCCGACTCTGCCTCCGACCCCGACGCCGCCCCCCACCATCCCACCTGGATGGCCAGGTGAGTCTGGAGCAGTTTACCTGGTGAGAAGCGGTTCTGGTCCGACCATGAGTAAACAGTATGTTACTCTAGTCTGGACGGGAGGAAGTAGCAGCATGAGCATCCGTCTCTACTTCCTGTTCAGACTCGGAAACATTCCTGAAGTCTGTCGAGGTTAAGAGGCTCTGATGGGTCAGAACCAGAAGAACTGGGTCAGAACTGGGTCTGGCTGCGTACGCTGAGCTTTGTTTCGTGTGTGTGTGTGTGTGTGTGTGTGTGTCTGCAGTGTGTAAAGGAGCCAAAGCAGACGTTGTGTTTGTTATCGACGGCTCCTGGAGCATCGGGGAAGAGAGCTTCACCAAGGTCATCCACTTCGTCTCCAGCATCATCGCCGCCTTCGACGTCGTCGGACCGTCAGGGATGCAGGTCAAAGTTCAAACATCATCATTCATCTGAAAATCATTGATAAATCATTTCATAATCTGCTGAGCAGCAGATTATTTATATTTAAAATAAAGGAAATTATGTTATCAGATTTTTGCATATAAATGATTTTCAAAGGAAAAAAAATATTTGATCGATGCATAACAAGATTAGAGCCAATCTTGACTTTCTTTTCTCACAATTTTGAATTTAATTCTGAAAAAAAAACTTAGATTTTTTTAGCGATCCCGATCCGAACCGGCCGTGTTTAGTTTATTGTGGATCTCCGTCTGCGAGGATCCGGATTAATTTCTGGAATATTGTTTTGATGAAGCTGCTCCTCTTCCAGGTTTCCTTCGTTCAGTACAGCGACGGCTCAAAGACCGAGTTCAAGCTCAACTCATACGCAGACAAAGGCGTCGCCATGGCAGCGGTGCATCACATCCGCTACCGAGGAGGAAACACCAAGACAGGTGTGTTTGGATGCTCCAGGTCCAGGTCTGGTCCAGGACTTGTTCTGGTCCGGTCCAGGTCCAGATCCGGTCCAGGACCTGTTCTGGTCTGGTCCAGGTCCAGGTTTGGTCCAGGTTCAGGTCTGGTCCAGGACCTGTTCTGGTCCGGTCCAGGTCCTGTCCAGGTCCAGGTCCGGTCCAGGTCCGGCCCGTCTGTCTCCAGCCTGCTGCTCTAACCTGTCGGTGTGAATAGGCGAGGCGCTGAAGCACACGTATGAGAAGGCGTTCTCGGTGGAGAACGGGATGCGGAGGAACGTCCCCAAGGTGGTCGTGGCCATCACGGACGGTCGGTCTCAGGATGAGGTGAAGAAGAACGCTGCCAAGCTGCAACATGCAGGTAACCGCCACCAGAGGCTCTCCCCAACGCCGCCGCCGCCGCCGCCAATTGGCTCAGGAAAACTTCGACCTAAAACATCTGCTGACTCTAAATGTGGCCGTTTGTCAGCTTGTTGGATTTCACTGTTTGCTGATGATGTAGTGATTTATGGCTCTGCGTTTCCTCCTAAAGGATTATTATCCACTCCACCAGCAGAGGGCACTAATGGGCTAGTAGAGGAGCTTTTAGCACCTTTGCTAACTTTGAAAACATCTAGTGCACTTAGCTTCCCCTAAGTTCATTTTTCAGGACTAATTCCAAAGCACTGAGTTACTCAGCTGTTTGGTAAACATTCAGCTAAAGGAAGTTTGATGTAGTTTTGGTTATCAGATGTTTATATTCACGCTCTTATTTTGAAGTTGGTGAACACTCTTTTATGCACTTCCTGAAGCGCAAACTGTACAGGTCAGTGTGTAATTACACATGTAACTCTGCAGAGGGCGACATTCTGCGTAGAACAGTAAGTCCTCCAGAGCCGTCCTGCAACTTTCAGATGCATCTTTACTCCAACAGACTCAGAACCGGCTCAGAACCGGCCAGCAGTGAGCCAATCATCTGATTCAGGTCTGCAGGTCGGAGGGTCGCATCTGAGCACCGCTGCTCTGGTACAACATCTTGTGTCATTGACACATGGTGGGTGTCAACATTGTTGAAGTTAGCGCATTAGCTTCTGTCACATGCTGTATTGGTACAGTGCTTTAGCATTAGCAGAACTAGCTTTGTAGCTAGCAGTTCTACTCTCTTCCGTCTAACAGCTGGAAGTTAAAACTTATTTGTTGTTGCTTCTTTTTTGGACCCTGAGAGAACCAGGACCTGTTTCTTTCTGGGACGCCATTTTGTGTCCGTTATTGTCTCCATGTTGATCCAAACATCTGGACGTCCTCAGTTTCACCAATTGGACCAAAATGTCCAAAGTCTGAACTTTTCCAAACTTACATCAGGATTCCTTTGATCTGAGGTTGTTTCAGATGTTGGAGACAGAAATCAATGAGGTTCTGACCCGTGGTTCTGGTTCTGACCCGTGGTTCTGCTCCCAGGTTATAGCGTTTTCGCCATCGGCGTGGCGGACGTGGACTTCGTGGAGCTGCAGGAGATCGGCAGCAAGCCGAGCGACAGACACGTGTTCGTGGTGGACGACTTCGACGCCTTCGACTCCATCAAGGAGAATCTGATCACCTTCATCTGCGAAACGTCAACTTCCTGTCAGTGCGCCTCCGTTTCTGCCTCGCACTCTGAAACCGTTCCCCAATGAACGCTCTGTTTCCTCCGCAGCCTGTCCTCTCATCTACCTCAACGGCTTCACCTCACCTGGTGAGTTCTAGCTTCAGGTGGAACCAGGTCAGAACCCTGCTCCTCCTCTTCATCCTCCTCCTCCTCCTCCTCAGGGTTCAGGATGCTGGAGGCCTTCAACCTGACGGAGAAGACCTACAGCTCCGTCCCCGGCGTCTCCATGGAGCCTGGATCCTTCAACAGCTACACGGCGTACCGGCTGCACCGCAACGCCTTCCTGACCCAGCCCAGCACGTGAGTCCCAGCCGGCCCGCCGGGTCCGCTCACTGGTTCTGGTGCAGATTGATGTTGCTGAATGCTGCTTCTCCATGCTAACCAGAGGACCGGAGGGTTCTGGAAGGCAGGCCCGGCAGCAGCAGATCTATGCTGTGTGTTCTGGATGTTGTCCAGGCGGTAGAAGGCCGCCTTTCTACCTTTCTGTATGTGTCTGTGGAGGTTCAGGTCAGAGGTCGTTCTGATCTGGTTCCTCTTCAGGTCCAAAGATGGTAACTTCAGATTCTGTTCAGCTGGAGAAAGTTCTGGCACCCTACCATTGACTTGTTGCGACTGTCAGGCTGGTTCAGAGGCATCCAGTGACTTAACAATATGGTAGTCATGGTAACTTAGCTTATAGAACTGAGAGGAGTCCCTGGACTGAGCCCTGGGAAACCCCACATGTGATTCGGTCCAGTGGGGCCAATGCATTCTAACTGAGCGACTCTATGGCAGCTTCTAGTTTCAGCTCTATGTTTCCTGAGCAGAGAGCTCCACCCAGACGGCCTCCCTGACACCTACACCGTCATCCTGATGTTCCGCCTGCTGCCCGACTCGCCCGCCGAGCCCTTTGACCTCTGGCAGGTCTCCTCCAAGGACCACAAGCCTGAGACCGGCGTCACCGTGGACGGTGAGTCCGCCGCGGGGCTGCAGGCAACGCAGCGAATCAGGGCAACGCAGTGAATCAGGGCAATGCAGACCAACGCAGAGTAACTCAGAGCAATGCAGGGCAACCAGTGTTCTGCAGCTGGGCTTCAGAACCTGCAGAGCAGTTTGGTAAACAGGCTCATGATGTCATGGCGGCACTACATTGGTGATGCTACACTAGCTGCAATATACTAGCAACACTTCCCTGGCAGAGCTATGCTAGCAGTGCTCAGCTAGCGATGCTATGCTAGTGGTGCTCATAAAGCTGATCCTCCTTGCTTCCGGTTAAAACGTATCAGATTCCTTAATATTTTGGTTTTGACATCTGACTGAAACAGAGCTTTTTTATCTTGAACAGTTCTTCTGACTCTGATTTGAACAGTTCTCTTGGCTCTGAACAGTTCTCTGATCTGAACAGTTCTTCTCTTTCCTCCAGGTTCTGCTCAGACCATTTCGTTCTACAATAAGGACGAAACTGGAGAAATCCAGAGAATCACGTTTGACCACAGCCTGGTGAAGAAAATCTTCCACGGCAGCTTCCACAAGGTAAGCTGTCCAGGCCCCTCCCCCACCCGCTGCTGCTCACATCAGGACGTCTGAATCATGAAACATTTTCCTGCTCTGAGGAGTAAAGCATGAGGGGGAGCGTCTCTTTGTTCCTCCCAGTCCTCCCAGTCCAGATGAGGACATGGAGTGCTAACATCTGAGGAGGTCAGACGGCGCCCCCAGCAGGTTATAGGCAGCGCCCGGCGCACCAGGTGTCGCTCATCTCAATTCCTGAACCATTTCCAGAGAGCAAGACCATAAATATATCAGGAATATTCCACAGCGCCGTTATTGTTGATCCAAACAGGAAACATTTGATGTTTTGATACGTAAACCGTAAATTCTTCCTAGAAACCTAGAAACTGTTTGGTTTTTATTCATTAGATGTGAGAGTTGCTGCTAAACGCTTCATGTTTGACTTCATGACGATTAGTAATAAACACAAAGCAGCAATGTTCAGTCAGCCACTTCCTGCTGCCATTGTGCTGCAGGAAGTGAGCAGTAAATAACCAATTTAGGATTCCAGTGGCGGCTCCTGAGAAATGGGTCCAGTAAACCCAGTGGCGGTTCTGGAGAGGAGGCGACCCGGTCCGGTTGTCCTCTGGTTCTGCGCGGCACCAGAAGGTTTTTCTGATCTCAGATCAAAGTTCTGGACTCGGTTCCTCCTTTGTTCTGGTTCCAGGTTCAGTCAGGGTTTTCCAGGAAACCGTGATTCATGTTTCCTGTAAATCAGTCCGAGTGAGACGCTGTCAGTGTGATCCTATCTGTGTTTTCCAGTTAGACCCGGGCTCAGGTTCTGGAGCTCAGGCCCGGTTCTGATCTCTAGGGGTTCAAACCATTACATGTTCTCACAGAGACCGAGATGTTTTACTCTGACATGTGAACCAGAACCAGAACCGAGCCCAGAAGGCCCACTGACCCGTGTTCTCCTCCCTCAGCTCCACCTCCTGGTTTCCTCCAGCAGCGTGAAGCTGAAGGTCGACTGCCAGGAAGTGGAGGAGAAGAAGACGAAGACGGCCGGCAACGTGTCCAGAGACGGGTACCAGGTTCTGGGCAAGATGGCCAAGTCCATCGGGTCCAAAGGCCAGTCGGCTACGGTGAGTCAGCGGCCCCCGAACCACCACCAGGAACCCTGGAACCGGCCAGGAGAAACCAAAATATCAGAGCAGAAACAGATTGTCAGCAGTACAGGCAATAATAAGGAATAAATCCTAATAAAATATACAGTATAAAGATATTTTAATATAGAAATATTATAGTAATATATAAATATCTATAATGTAAATATCTATAGTAAACCACATGAGGCAGCAGCAGGTCTGGATCGCAGGCTGCAGTAACTGGATCCAGACCTGCTGCTGCTCTTCCTGTTTGCGGATCAGAACCGTGTCCAACATCATGTTGTTCTGTTCCCTCCTCAGTTCCAGCTCCAGATGTTTGACATCGTCTGCAGCCTGGCCTGGACCAGCCGGGACCGCTGCTGCGACCTGCCCTCCACGGTGAGCGTCTTTCACCTGCAGCCGTCGGCTGACCCAATCTCTGCTGCTGCACTTGGAGCTCAAAACCCACAGGGTTCTGTTCCTGACCCGGTGACCAGGTTCTGTTGGGTTTGTTCCAGAACTTACAGGTCACTTTCAGAATAAGGATCATATTTTGGAGCTTTTCTGCTTGGTTCTGGAACCCGAAGGTTTCTAGTCTGCATCTCCAGACTAGAGCTGAGGTTATGAGAACTTACAAGTCAGTCCGGTCCAGTTTGTTCCCCTGGAGGTTCTGATCCGGTCAGGCCGGTTCCATTTGGACCCAGACTGAGCCGATCAGCGGGTCTCTGAGGAAACATGAGATGTAAACGCAGGGCAACACAGAGCAACCAGTGTTCTGGAACGGTTTTACTGACAGTTCCTGAACGTCTCATCGGCTCAATAACCCCGCTGCAGCACAACATCCTGACTGCAGCACAACATCCTGACTGCAGCACAACATTCCCACTGCAGCACAACATCCTGACTGCAGCATAACATCCTGACTGCAGCACAACATTCCCACTGCAGCACAACATCCTGACTGCAGCACAACATCCTGACTGCAGCACAACATTCCCACTGCAGCACAACATCCCCACTGCAGCACAACATCCCCACTGCAGCACAACATCCCCACTGCAGCACAACATCCTGACTGCAGCACAACATCCTGACTGCAGCACAACATTCCCACTGCAGCACAACATCCTGACTGCAGCATAACATCCTGACTGCAGCACAACATCCTGACTGCAGCACAACATTCCCACTGCAGCACAACATCCTGACTGCAGCATAACATCCTGACTGCAGCACAACATTCCCACTGCAGCACAACATCCTGACTGCAGCATAACATCCCGACTGCAGCACAACATCCTGACTGCAGCATAACATCCCGACTGCAGCACAACATCCTGACTGCAGCATAACATCCCGACTGCAGCACAACATCCTGACTGCAGCATAACATCCCGACTGCAGCACAACATCCTGACTGCAGCACAACATCCCGACTGCAGCACAACATCCCGACTGCAGCACAACGTCCTGACTGCAGCACAACATCCTGACTGCAGCACAACATTCCCACTGCAGCACAACATCCCGACTGCAGCACAACATCCTGACTGCAGCACAACATCCTGACTGCAGCACAACATCCCCACTGCAGCATAACATCCCGACTGCAGCACAACATCCTGACTGCAGCACAACATCCCCACTGCAGCACAACATCCCGACTGCAGCACAACATCCCCACTGCAGCACAACATCTTGACTGCAGCACAACATCCCCACTGCAGCATAAAACAAGGAAACAAAGCCGACGTGTTTGGCTGGAGTCTCCAGAGCTTTTGAGAGTTTCACAGGAAAACGTGGAGGAAGGAAAACCTGCAGCTCAACATCAAGATTTTCTGGAAGACGCAACTAATGGCATAGCAGCTAACATCGTAGCAGCTAACATCGTAGCAGCTAACAGCTGATTTAAAGAGTTTTTTCGTGAACCTGGTTATCCAATCAGGCTGCTGGCTGCATCACGATTTCCTTCCACTCAACTTTCTGTCAACCTTTAGCAGTGGGTAGAACTGTCACGTAGAACTTTAGCTTCTGGAAGCAGAACTCCAGAACTGTAGGCTGTTTGGTACCGGTTTCCTCCGTCTGGGCCACATTGACCTTTGACCTGTGTTTGTCCTGCAGAGAGACGAGCTGAAGTGCCCCGCCCTGCCCAACGCCTGCACCTGCACATCGGAGGCCAACGGCCAGCCGGGCCCCCAGGGCCCAGTGGTGAGTCAGCGCTCAGGCCCGTTTCACAAACCCGGCAGAACCGCCCATCTGGAGCCGGCGGTTCTGGAGACTCTGGATTCGGACCGGAACTGATGATGCAACCGCTCAGTGAACACCAGAAGGACGCAACATGCTGCAACTTCTGACTGGCAACATGTTGCCTCTGGTTGCTGCAACATGTTGCCTCTGGTTGCATCATTCACGTGTTCATGGTGCGCTTCCACTGCGCTCTGTCTACGATCAGAAGGTTTTCATACGACAGAGACTCGGCTGCTGCAGCAGCCTCTTGTTGCTGCAGCAGCCTGGCCTCCTGCAGCTCGCTGTGTGTCCCCGCAGGGCGCTCCTGGCGGTAAGGGGCCCCGAGGTGAGCGAGGCGAGGCCGGAGCTCCGGTGAGTTTCTCTGATCAAAGATCCTCTCCTCTGCAGGACGCTCCACTGCTTACATGTTTCATGCTGCTGTCTGTGTCTCAGGGGCCGGCCGGGCCGCCAGGAAACATCGGACCCCCGGGGCCCATGGGTCTCCCCGGCCCCCAGGGGCCCAGCGGCATGTCCATCCCTGGAGAGGCCGTAAGTCTGACTCACACACCTGGACTTCCTGTCAGATTTTAGCGTCTATCAGTTTCCTGTGAAACCGAAGAGGACAAAGATTCTTTACTGTGGCCATAAACCCGTCCTTCGGTTCTGACCCGGTCCAGAAGGGAATCCTGATTTGTTCTGCTGGCAGTTTTTCCTTCCACTAACTGCAGGCAACAGATTCTCCTCGATGTTGGTCCGAATCGTTTAAACCTGACCGGGTTCCAGAGGATCAGAGCTTCATGATGCTGGAGGTTAACCAGAACCAGAACCAGAACCAGAACCAGAACCGCTGCCGTCAGCCTCTGAGGATTTTATTTTGTAGTTGTAACTTTGGGCATGAATCACATTTTTTGGGACGAGGTCATCATATTTCTGACTGGACCGGATCGAATCGGGTCAGGTCAGACAAGACTGGGTTGGACCATTAGGGATGAAATGGTTCCGATCCGATTAGGAAGAGGAAACCTGAGAAACATTCCTGATGAAAAGTTAAACCGGATCCTCAGAAAGGTTCTGATCCGGCTGCCTCTGGAGAATCCTCCGGATCTGTAGAACTTCATCAACCAGAATTCAGAGGATCAGGATGGAACCTGGATCAGAACTGGACAGGTTCTGTCAGTGAACCGGGCGGTTCTGATCCGACTCCCTCTGCTCTCGTCCTCAGGGTCGGCCGGGACCGAAGGGAGACTCTGGAGACTCCGGCCTGCCGGGCCAGAAGGTAAGCCCGGTTCTGCTCTGGTTCTGGACCAGAAGCAGATAAAACTCATGTTCTGACAAGGCAGCAGAACCAGAACCGGGTCGGCTGGATTTTTAAAGTTTAAGGTTTTATTATGAACACAGAGAAAATGATTATTATTGATATTGATACTAAATGTTCAACAGATTTGATCAGTTATTCTTATTGGGTCAAAGTTTGTTGTTACCGTGGGAACTGCAGCGCCTCTGCTGGTTACCGTGGGAACTGCAGCGCCTCTGCTGGTTACCGTGGGAACTGCAGCGCCTCCGATGTTAATCCAGAACTTATGATGGGAAGGTTCTGATGGTGGTCCGATCAGAACCTTCCTGCTGCTGATCCAAACCAGAAAAACCAGAGGAATGAGATGAGCTGGGAATTACAGGGAGGAGATGAGATTTGGGATTATTTTAGATTATTAGGGATGTAAAAACCCAAACATTTAGTTCCAGAACCGGATTGGAGCTTCAGGATCTTCAGGAGCCTCCAGGTTGGTTCTGACCCAGTTTTTGTTCAGCTAAAGCCAGAACCAGATGTTTACAGCTCCAGATTCTCAGTTTTAAAGAAACAATCCAACACCAGAACCTCTCTGAATCCGATCAGAACCATCTGGACCTGATGGTTTTGATCTGCAGGTGAACCCGCTCCGACAGAACCAAGTCATTAATCACTCCCAGCCGACCCGACCCGTAGATCGGGTATGGACCGGATTACCACACTAATAAATCAGAAACATCAGAGGAGCCGCAGAGTTCTGACAAACGACCCGGTTCCAGGTCCAGATGTACCGTCCAACACCTCTGGGTCCGGACAGCAGAACTTCAACTTGTTCTCTGGTTCCGCAGGGTTCTCCTGGTGCCGTTGGTCCCGTTGGACCCGTTGGACCTTCTGGAGTGAGGGTGAGTGCCAAGCGGCTCGGTTCTGTCAGAACACAGGAAGTTCTGGTTCTGAAGCCTGGTTCTCCTGTTTCCAGGGACCTTCAGGAAAGGAGGGACCAGCCGGACCCAGAGGACCACCAGGACCCATGGTGAGACCGCCAGAGGTTCTGGACCTACTGGACCTACTGGACCTACTGGACCTGCTGGACCTACTGGACCTACTGGACCTACTGGACCTGCTGGACCTACTGGACCTGCTGGACCTACTGGACCTGCTGGACCTGCTGGACCTACTGGACCTGCTGGACCTGCTGGACCTACTGGACCTGCTGGACCTGCTGGACCTACTGGACCTGCTGGACCTGCTGGACCTGCTGGACCTACTGGACCTACTGGACCTGCTGGACCTACTGGACCTGCTGGACCTGCTGGACCTGCTGGACCTACTGGACCTACTGGACCTACTGGACCTGACCTCTGTGTGTTTCCTTGCAGGGCCCTCCAGGAACTCCAGGAATTCAAGGCCCTTCAGGACAGCCTGGGAACCCCGGGGACCTTGGCCCCCCGGTGAGTGTCAGGAATCTCAGTTTTGCTGGAGTTTTGCTGCTGAAGGTCCAAATGTTCTGGTTCTGTTCTGCTTCCAGGGAGCCGTCGGTCCAAAAGGAGACAAAGGAGAGCGGGTGAGTCCAGTCGTCTCCAGCAGAACGTCTCAGAATCAAAAAGCCCATTTCTTTATTTACTGTTCACCTGTGCAATGCATGCTGGGATATTAACGCTGTTCAGTGAAAATGGACTGGAGGTGCTACGTAGCTAGAACCGTTAGCCATTTTGTCAATTAGGAAGCTGCAAAAGTCTTCATCTTCTTGGGGTTTTGTTTCGTCTCGCTCCTCTTCCTCAGTTTGTTCCTCTTCATCTCCTCATTGTTTCTGTTTTCTTCTGTTTCAACGCACTCTGGTCCAAAAGGCAGAAAGTTACTCATTCTGCTGTAGTAACTAGCATACGTCATGTAGCAGGAAGCGCGCTAACGTCAACAACGTGTCGTCATGGTGATTTTATCAGAGTTTAAGCCGGCTGCTCTGTGTTGCCACAGGGCGACTTCGCCCCCCAGAACATGATGCGCTCCATCGCCCGCCAGGTCTGCTCCCAGCTGGTCAGCGGTACGTAGCCGCCGCTAAGCTATGCTAAGCGCCGCCCCCTGCTGGTTCTGCTCAGGAACACGCTCCGTTCTGTTTCAGACCAGATGAGCCGAGTCAACACCATGCTGAACCAGATCCCCAACGGGAACTACCGCAGCAGCAGCAGCCCGGGCCCCCCAGGGCCCCCGGGGCCGCCGGGCAGGCAGGGGCCCCGCGGGGAGCCCGGCACCGGAGGCAGGAACGGGTTCCCCGGCAGCCCCGGCCAACCTGGCCAGCAGGGCGAGAGAGGTAGGTCCGGAACCGGAACCGGAACCAGAACCCGGTGAGGACGGCTCAACATGAGACCTGTGGTGTGTTCAGGTCCCGCAGGAGAAAAAGGCGACCGAGGAGTCCCAGGAGTTGGACAGAAAGGACCCAGAGGGCCGACAGGTACTAGAACCCACTGGGCCGGGTCATCTGGGCCACTCCAGAACAGAACCAGATTACTGAGAGATCAGCTGTTCACACGATGGTTTAAACCAGATTATTAATCTGGATTATTAAAGACAGATTATATTAAACCAGTGAGTTTACATTACGTCCTGAACTTCCTCTTCCTGTTTGGTTTCTGCTCTTATTGTTTATAAATAATTCACGTTTCCTCCATTAACAGTTACTATGACGTTAATGGTCGTCATAGCAACCAGGAGATTTCTGTTCCCACCCAGAATGTTCTGGATGTTTGTCAAAACTGAACCAGGAAAGAAGTGAAGCTTTTGTTTTGAAAAGTGTCTGAAGGATCAATTATTCTCTATCAAATATTTGATCATACTTTAGCAAAGAAAAACAAAAACTTATGAAATATTTATATAAAAACTCAGTAGCTTTTATTTTGGAAAGCCAACAGGATTACTGACTAGAGGCTTTTATTGTCTAATGAGACAGGAAATGCTCCTGTTCCTAACCATACAGAACCAGGAAGTGTTTGATCTGAACTCTGACCCCCAGGGCCTCCAGGAGAGAGTCGGACCGGGACCCCGGGCCCCTCAGGCTCCCCTGGGCCCCGCGGCCCTCCAGGACGTCCGGGCTACGCCGGGGCCCGAGGCCCCCCGGGGCCCCCCGGCTACTGCGACTCCTCGCAGTGCGTGGGGATTCCCTACAACGGCCAGGGATACATAGGTACGTAGGAGGAGGAATGGTGATGTGGGAACAATCCTCTGGTGACGAGTCTGGGTCCAGGAGTGGATCAGAACCGCAGACCCGGTTCAGTTCTAGTTCAATTCTGGTCCTCACTGGATGGTTCTGACCCGTCCTGACCGGTTCTGAAATGGTTCTGACCTATTTTGGAACAGCAGAACTTCGGAATGTCGGTCCGGTCCGAAGCCCCGCCCATGCAGCCGGCAGGTCGGAACCTGGACCCAGACTCTGAGCTGTTGTGCATGTGTTGAGCTGATGGTTCTGACCCGGTCCATCCTGTCTGGCCCGTTTCAGGTTCACCGTATAATTAGCCTTGTAATGCCGCCTGTGCTGCTTTCACTGACTGCCAGAGCAAACACTGTTAGAACCGCTTAGAGGAAACCGCCACCGGAAACACTTAACCAGCAGTGAGGGGAGCCGTACTAACCGCAGCGGCGCCGGCGCCACCGACCCGCCCGGCTCAGTGGAGGAGCATGAGCAGAACCGCGGCCCATACTAACAGAGGTGGATTAACAGAGGCGGGTCGTCCTGAACCCGGCTTTAACTCACAACCCAGCACCGCTCCTCTGTGACCCCGGAGGGTCCGGTTCCTCTCCATCCACAGAACTTTTCCTCTGTGTTCTCCTAAACTGGGTTTCTGTCAGTAACCAACTTCGCTTCAATCTGTGTGATCAGGTCACCTGACTAACACCTGCAGGGGGCGTGGCCTCTGCATCTGACAGCTCAACGGGACCTAAATAAAAATCTGTTGGAAGGACAAAAACTCTGGATTATTTTTAGAAGAAGTGGATAACGCTAACTAAAGAGTTAGCTGCGCAACTCTAAAACACTAATGCTAACGCTAAGGCACTTTACTAATGTGTTATTTAGTGAAAGCTATTGCTAATCCTGAAGCACTAAACATTAGTTATGCTAACACTGAAGTGCTATCTTGACATTGTATTTATCCAATGCTAATGCTAACCTTAAAGCAACAATGCAAAAATATTATTTCAGCTAATACTAAAGAGCTAAACCAATGTGGTATTAAACTAAAGCTAATGCTAACCCTAATGATAAACATTAGTTCAGCTAAAGTTGAAGCTCTGTACCAATGTAGTATTGAGCTAAAGCTAATGCTAACCCGAAAGCACTATGTCTGCTAAAACTAAAGCCTATATAAACATGATATTTAGCCAAAGCTAATGCTTGACCCTAAAACACTAATTGTAAACAATAGTTCAGCTAATACTATATAGCACTTTAGTAAAATTTAGATTAAGCTAATGCTAACACTTAAGTATTAAAATAATAACATTACTTCCGCTAATGCTAATTTGCTGTACTGACAAGGTATTTACTAGAAGCTAGTGCTAAAACGCTAACTTCTAATACACCGAGAGGAAATGAGACTGTTGAGTAAATAGCATTCAGCCCCTTCAAAATAAGGGCATGAATGTAATCCTCTACCTACCTGAATAATTATTAGCAGTCGATAATCAAAAGTTTGACACAAACTTTATCAAACTGAAAGTTTATAAAACACCAAACGGATCATTTAGAATTTATAGCTGAACGTTTTCAAAGTTAGCAAACAAAAAGATAGCTCTGCTATTAGCGCATTAGCAGAAGTGTGCCCACCGCTAGTTTTTAGGATGAGTCAATATCAGGTCCAATCATCCAGACTGAATAGAACTGTTCTGGTTCTGTGTTTGTTGCTAGGCAGCACTGGTCCCTTTTCAAACAACTGGAGGTTCTAATTCCAGGTTCTAGACCAGAACACGAAGGACCAGAAGGTTCTGCAGGGCCAGGCTCGGTCCAGGAGTGGAAACCTCCAGAACCGACCTGCTGACGACCCGGCAGAACCCAGAGCTGACCATGATGATGATGGATTCACCGTCAGAACCAGGATGTGTTCTGGTCCACATTCAGACCAGCGGTTGTTTCTGTGTGACGTTACCGAGGCAACCGACCGTCAGAGCACTGAGGCGGGCTCACACAGTGGGTTCTGGTTGAGGCCCGGTGGACCCGTTCTGGTTCTGATGCTGTTGGGTGTTTTGGTTCCTTGTTGGGTCCGGGTTTGGATCAGAACTCTGGTTCTGTCAGTGAGTCCAGTTTTCAGAACCAGAACAGAACTTCTCCCTGCTAGCTGCCGTTAGCCGTCAGACGCATTGGCCACGCCCCCTCTCCATGTGGCCACGCCCCCTGCTGTCACTAACCTGTTCCGTCTCACTAACCTGAGCATGCTCAGAGCGTGCCGCCGTCTGTCCTCGTTAATCTCAACGCAGCGTCTCCGAGCAGGAACCCGGGCCGGCGCCGCCCCCCAGGAGAACCAGCTGCTCCAGAACCAGCGCCGGAAGAGGTCGCTGCCCAGAACGCCGTCCGACAGGCTGACGTCATAAGAGCGGCGGCTGAACGCCTGAAGGTGTTTGTGAATACTGTTTGGCGCGGCGGTGTCGGCACTGGAGGAGGCGAGTGTTTGACCCAGTTCTTAGAACCGGAGGAGGTTCTGCTTGGGACCAGTAAACCCAGTAAACCCAGTAAACCCTGTGAGCTTCCCGTTTTCCTGCCTGTAACATATTTGCGTAGAGTGAGTGTTAAAGCCGCAGCTTCAGGTCCGTATAACTCGGCTCTCATGTGTATCTTAGTATTTATCAGTTTGCCTTCATTCTGTCACACGTCGCTTCTCCGTCCTGTTGTTCTACCGGGTCGAGTCAGAACTTTTCAGTCGCAGCATCACTTTTTATTGTTTTAGCTGCAGATTGTGAAATCCACAGCCGTATTTTCTTATTTATTTCTGAAAATGGAAGAGGCATTTTTCAATAAAACTACTGAAAATCTCATGTGGTGGCCTGGAGTTTGTGGTTCCTGATGAGACAAAGAGACGGTTTGACCCATCTGGTTCTGGTTCTGGTTGGTAACTGGTCCATAAAACCAGTCCTGGAACAATTAAGAGGTTGGATGAACACCTCTGTCTGGTATCCGTTCTTCTTCTCTGTTCTGGATCTTCTCGCCTCCAGCTGCTCTGAACCCTCAGCCGACTTCCTGGAGCTTTGGGTCGTCATGGTGACAGGGTCGTCATGGTTTCAGAACCCGAGCTGGTTCTGCTGGCGACGTCTCCTAGTGCTCCCAGCAGCAGCAACTGTATCTGCTGGGCTGTTGAAGCTAGAGGAGCTTCTCCCCACAGCGCCCCTGCTGGTCGCCTCCTGTCACTACATCGGCTCAACAAATCGATCAATAAATGATCAAACTGTTTATGATCTTCACTCTGAAATAAAGACACTTAAAAAAATAAGAACAGAGTCACATTAGTGCAACAAAATGTTTTATTTCAGGTGCCGCCCTCCCCCTCTCGCACCAAACTTGCAAAGAATGTTATTTTTATTTATTTTCCCAGGGAATAAAGTTTCATTCAGACAGTTTTAATTGTGTGGTTATTGAATCTTTGGTCAGTGAGTGATATTCCATTAATAGATGTTATATATTTAGTCTGATTAATAAATTGTTTTGGTAAGGCATTAAATAATCTGGTAAATTCAGCTTTTTGAGGAAAGAACTGATATTTTGAACCAACGAGTTCATGAGGAAGTTTGATTTTCTGAACAGGATGAAGTTCATCATGCTGGGCTGCAGGTATCTGTGGTCACCAGGTGACCATCAGATGTTGTGAAGCTGCAGGTTGTAGCAGAAGCAGCTGCAGCTTCAGGACGGAGGACATCTTTAATCACAGCAGGTCCGGTCCGATGGTGCCGCCTGCGGCTGTTTTAGTAAAACTACAGTCAGATCTGTTCTTATTCACATCCATCCATTTTCTGACCCAGAGGTGGGCGGTTCTGGTTCTGGAGGGCCGGAGTCTCTCTGGTCCAACAACCTGGATCTCCTCCTCACTGCAGTCGGGTTCTCCGGAGAACCGGTCGGGTTCTGCTGATGACCTCATTATTGGACTCAGGTGTGTTGAAGTGGAGACACATCTGAAGGTTGCAGGAGACCGGACCTCTGGCCCCCCAGGTCTGGAGTTACCCTCCCCTGGTTTAGACAGTCAGTAACTTGACAGCCATGTTTCTGGACTGTGGGAGGAGCTGGAGAACCAGAGAGAACCCACCATGCAGTCTGGGCCAGGAATCAAACCCAGAACCTTCTTGCTGGAAGGCAACAGCTCTACCCACTGCTCCACTGCTCAGCCACTTTCACACAAACATCTGGAAAAGTTTTCATCTTTTAGAGCAGCTCTAACTGCCGTCCTGGAGGTTCGTTTAGATGTTCCTCTGCTGCAGCAGCTGAACAGAATAATGAGGTCATGAAGGTTCTGGAGAACCGACCCGCTCCAGGAGGAGGTCATGAAGGTTCTGGAGAACCGACCCGCTCCAGGAGGAGGTCATGAAGGTTCTGGAGAACCGACCCGCTCCAGGAGGAGGTCATGAAGGTTCTGGAGAACCGACCCGCTCCAGGAGGAGGTCATGAAGGTTCTGGAGAACCGACCCGCTCCAGGAGGAGGTCATGAAGGTTCTGGAGAACCGACCCGCTCAGGAGGAGGTCATGAAGGTTCTGGAGAACCGACCCGCTCCAGGAGGAGGTCATGAAGGTTCTGGAGAACCGACCCGCCCAGGAGGAGGTCATGAAGGTTCTGGAGAACCGCCCAGGAGGAGGTCATGAAGGTTCTGGAGAACCGACCCGCTCCAGGAGGAGGTCATGAAGGTTCTGGAGAACCGACCCAGGAGGAGGTCATGAAGGTTCTGGAGAACCGACCCGCCCAGGAGGAGGTCATGAAGGTTCTGGAGAACCGACCCGCCCAGGAGGAGGTCATGAAGGTTCTGGAGAACCGACCCGCCCAGGAGGAGGTCATGAAGGTTCTGGAGAACCGACCCCCCAGGAGGAGGTCATGAAGGTTCTGGAGAACCGACCCGCTCCAGGAGGAGGTCATGAAGGTTCTGGAGAACCGACCCGCTCCAGGAGGAGGTCATGAAGGTTCTGGAGAACCGACCCGCTCCAGGAGGAGGTCATGAAGGTTCTGGAGAACCGACCCGCTCCAGGAGGAGGTCATGAAGGTTCTGGAGAACCGACCCGCTCCAGGAGGAGGTCATGAAGGTTCTGGAGAACCGACCCGCTCCAGGAGGAGGTCATGAAGGTTCTGGAGAACCGACCCGCTCCAGGAGGAGGTCATGAAGGTTCTGGAGAACCGACCCGCTCCAGGAGGAGGTCATGAAGGTTCTGGAGAACCGACCCGCTCCAGGAGGAGGTCATGTGGCTCATCTAAAGCCTGCAGGACAGCGACTGGAGTTTGACTCCTGTGGTTTAGTTGGTCTTGTCATCCTTTGACTTTATGATCCAACTTTAAGAAACATTAGCGGGATCGCCACTGCACGTAACAGCAGAGCTAACTTTAGCTTAGCACTTTAGCTAACTTTGAAAAGAGTTAGCACACTTAGCTTCTCCTGAAATCATTTTCCAGGTAAATTCTAAAGTGTTATTTACTGCTTTGTAAACGTTCAGTTGAGTAAATTACATCTGTTGATGTTTTTATTATCTACGGTTAATAACGGTGCCATTTCACTGACTGATGGCACTTTTTAAATGTTGTTGTTCTTGTGACAATGACAATAAAGATCTATCAATCTGTCTAAGAATTCTTTAAGTTTATGTTCATGCTCTTATTTTGAAATGTGTTCAGAGGCTGTTATAGCAGCGGTTCTGTTTCCTCTCATGTTCTTTTCTTAAAGAAACTTTCAGGGCTGGACAACAAATCAATAGCAATATAGACACACGATCAATATTAATAGATAATACCGATAGAATATTCAATATTTTTATTGAACTTTGATCCACAACTGCACAGCATTCTGGGAGATGTAGGCAGAAGACAGGGCTCCAGCTAGCTAGCTAGCTAAATGTGCTGGCAGAGCTGGTGGGTGTCAGCATAGTTGAATTTAGTGCTTTAGCATTAGCTTTCCCTAATTATCATATTAGCTTTAGAATCATTTTAGCAGAGCTAATTATGCTTTTAGCTAGAAATTAAAATATTTATCGAGCAAGCTAAAGAGCTTTACAAAGCTAAATATTAAGTTAGCAAGCTAAGTATTTAGCTTCAGAGTGGATATTCTGTTGGGTCAGGGGAAGGAGCCGTCCAGCGGAGCGGGCCGTGTTCCCAGGTCAGATTCGGTTCTGAAGCTTCAGCAATGTTTAGACAGAAATGTTTACAACCAGCTGGTTTCCAAACATCTGGCATGTTGACAGGCGACTCCATGTTTGGGAGCTTCACTGGACTAAAGGTCATGTCTGTGACCTTTACAGGCCGGCTGTTCGCTGCAGCTTCACTATTTGCTTTGTGAATCAGGGCAAATGGTTGTTGAAGCCACACGCAGCAGAGTGTTGGTGGATGAGGAGCTGAATCCTCGGTCATTGGGTCCAGATGTGGAGAAGTGAACACATCTGTCTGGTGGACCGGCCTGGTTTCATAACCGAGACTCTGCAGAACAAGATTTACTCAACACTGTTGGTTCCACCGCAGCTCGGCTCGTCCAATAACTGTCAGAGCTCTGCATCCTGACCGCCTTCGTCTCCCGGGTCTCAGCGCTTCTCTTCATTTGTTCTGAATTAGCAGAACAAAAGCAGCTTAATGTGAGCAGAGAGACCAGAACCGCAGATCGGGCAGCGCCGCCGGCCGCAATGATTGAAAGCTTTAATGTTTCTCATTTATGAAATAAACAGCTTTAGTTTGCTAACTGGACCCAGTTGCTGCATCTTCCACCAGACTGGGCCAGTTCTGCTGTGAGACTGTAAGGTGTTGGCTCAGGCAAAACATTATGACTACATGCCGTCACCATAACCCTAACCGTACGGCAGCCATTTTCACAGTTACAGTCACAACCTAAAGGCAAAAATCTGTCAAAAGAGGAAAAGCAACATCCAGTCATATTTCCACCATCTTCTTTCTTCACTGAAAATAGAGATTTTAACTAAATATTTAGCTTCACATTGAACATTTAGTTTGAAACTGACATTCATAAATGAATGCAAAACGAGGTGGGGAGTTAATGGTGCTAAATATTTAGCTAGAAAGCTACCAGGCTATGTGTTTAGCCTGGTAGCTAAAAACGCTTAGCTAAATATTCATCCAAATTAGTAGCCAAGTGTTTTTTAACTCCTTAGCTAAATGTTGATTTGTGTTTTTTGTTCTTTCTGCTCTGACGGACGACCCGATCTGCTAAAAGGTCAAGCTAACCCGATTAGCTTGTTTTGATCCTGTAGCTCCGGACTGCAGCTTCCTTTTCTGTTCACTGAAGAATTGCTGAACATACAACACATAACTAAACAAGGGCAGCACAGTGGTGCAGTTGGTAGAACTGCTGCCTTGCAGCAAGAAGGTCCTGGGTTTGATTCCCGGCCCGGGGTCTTTCTGCATGGAGTTTGCATGTTCTCCCTGTGCATGGTGGGTTCTCTCCGGGTTCTCCGGCTTCCTCCCACAGTCCAAAAACATGACTGTCAGGTTAACTGGTCTCTCTAAATTCTCCCTAGGTGTGAGTGTGTGTGTGAATGGTTGTGTGTCCTGTGTGTCTCTGTGTTGCCTGGCGACAGACTGACCCATCCAGGTGACCCCGTCGTGACCCCGTCGTGACCCCGCCTCTCGCCCAGAACGTAGCTGGAGAGGCAGCAGCTCCTCCTGACCTCCTGACCCCACTGGGGACCAGGGTTAGAAAATGGACCCATGAATATAACTAATTATTCTTTCCGTGACGCCTAATCTCCAGAACCAGAACTGAGCTGCTGGTTCCAGACCTGGTTCTGACCCAGAGCAGCTGCTGCTGCATTCCTTCTGTCATGTCGCGAAGATGGAAACCAGTCCAGGTCTGAGGATCAAACAGAGGAAGGCTCTCTCACACACACACACACACACACACACACACACACACACTGCGCTGAAATGTGTTGGTGGTGGAAAAAGTCTTCATCATCTTGCTCCTCTTCCTCCGGCTGCAGTCAGGAGATGGAAAATAAAAACCATGAAGAATCCTCCAGAATGCTCTGCTGCCCCCTGATGGCCGCACGCTGAACAGCTGCCACTGGTCTTACTGGTTCTGCTGGGCCCAGACTGCAGCTTCCTCCTGGTCAAAAATAAAATATGAATTATGTGGAAACTTTTCCACTTCAGAATAACAAACGTTGGTTTGGTCCAGATTTATTCCTCCATTCTTTGATTTTGTCATTTCTACAATAAAAAGTTGGTTTCAGTTGTTTTTGATTGGAACAGCCTGGACCACAGTGAAGCACAGTGGTGGCAGCATCATGCACAGGATGAAGCAGAATCTGCTGTTTGTCCTTCGGCGTTGTGACGGCGGCTCAGGGAATCATCAGCGTTTTTCCTGGTTCTGAACCTGCTGAGGAGCAAGAAGGAGAACAGGCCGAAGGGGAGGGCAGTGATCCGTCAACGCTTGTTTTTATCGAAATATTGCTCCAGGACAGGGTCAGAAAAACCTACTGTGACCTTTGACCCTTTGACATGTTGAGGCGTTTCCTGCCTGTTGATGCAGAAAATCAGGGAAACGTTTTCTATTCCTGGTTTTAATAACTGATAAAAATGAATTATGCACCAAATGTTAAATGTTTCCATCTTCACAGGATGAGATTCATGTTGTCATAAATCTGTAAAAAGATGAATCAAAAGTACTTTTATTTTGAAAAGACATTAAAATTTGTAATTTATTGTAATAAAACATAAAAGTGATTTGTTCAGAGCAACAGTTCACTTTTCACATTTATAAGTTTGTAAACGTGTTTTTTTCTGCTCTATTTTCACCAAATTAGACGGAAATAACTGGGATTAACGTTTCTGGGGCAACAAAAATGATCATGAGACAAAAATCTGCTAAAAAAGTATAAATGTAATAAAAAGTTTGATTAACACAAAGTTTCTGGCTGCTTCCTGTGAACCCAGAGCTGATCAGTGTTATGCTGGACCTCCAGATTTCATCTCTTCTGTTTCTGTTGGGTTTTACTCTCATATTTCATCATTTCTGACACGGAGATGAATAAAAGTAAGAAGCACCAGCCTGAAATCACTTCCTGAGGTTTAAAGTGTTGATAAATGTCTCCCTTCAGGTTCATCCGTTCAGGTTTTGGATTCTTGATGTTCACTGAGGTGAAGATGTGATTTTATCATCATCTGATAAGTTCCAGTTTTATTTTTTTCCAGACATTAAAGATTTTTTTTTTTCTGAAAGTTGAGGAAATATCGTTTGTTCAGACTCGGAGGGTTTGGCGCCATAAACTCTGTGGCTGCTCATAAAATGAGAAACAGTTGTGGATATTTGGGAAATGCTAATTAAAGCTAAATCTGCTGCTAACCGCTAACAGACCCAACATTTCCCAACTCCAGGAATTCAGCTCATAAAGCACTGTGGCATTCTGCCTCTCCAGCATCACTCAGACTGTCTTCTCTTCACGAACCACCGACAGACAGAAAACATCCATCCAGCTGGGAATCCGGTTTGATCTGAGGCAAAACGCTGCGTCAGTGACTCAGAGTGACTTCAGCCAGAAGCTTTAACAGGCAGCTGTAGTTAGAAAGGCCAGCAGTCTGGGGGACGTTGGAGTCTGAGAGACACTGGAGTTTGGGTATACTGGAGTCTGGGGATGCTGGAGTCTAGGGGATGCAGGAGTCTGGGGGACGCTGGAGTCTGAGAGACACTGGAGTCTGGGGGACACTGGAGTCTGGGGGACACTGGAGTCTGGGGGACGCTGGAGTCTGAGAGACACTGGAGTCTGGGGGACGCTGGAGTCTGAGAGACGTTGGAGTCTGAGAGACACTGGAGTCTGGGGAAGCTGGAGTCTGAGAGACACTGGAGTCTGGGGGATGCAGGAGTCTGGGGGACGCTGGAGTCTGAGAGACACTGGAGTCTGGGGGACACTGGAGTCTGAGAGACACTGGAGTCTGGGGGATGCAGGAGTCTGGGGGACGCTGGAGTCTGAGAGACGTTGGAGTCTGAGAGACACTGGAGTCTGGGGAAGCTGGAGTCTGAGAGACACTGGAGTCTGGGGGACACTGGAGTCTGAGAGACACTGGAGTCTGGGGGATGCAGGAGTCTGGGGTGAGACCAGAATCATGTGAAACTTGGAGCAGGTTTGATGTTCCTCCATTTTGTTTCCTGCTGCTGTCAGGAGGGAAAACATCTTTAACTTCCTCCTTCTGCCTCTGGGATCTAAGGTCAAAGGTCAGGGGTCATTTGAGCTTCTCCTGGCTGTGAAAACAAAACCTGGTTGTCATGGTTACGCATCACACAAAAGTTCAATGTTTCTCTTCAATTTATGGTTTATTTATTTCAATTTGTTTTGAGTTTCCAATAAATATTCTGCAGATTTCGGTTAATTTTTTAAAGGTTTTATTGGCTCTAGTGGCTTTTATTTGATAGTTAATTGACAGGAAAGTGGGTAATGAGAGAAGGGGGAAGACATGCGGCAAAGGTCACCAGGCTGGGAATCGAACCCGTGACGGCCGCGTTGAGGACTAAGGCCTCCTTATGTGGGTTGAATCGATGCTTAACCCCTGCGCCACCACAGCACATCCCGATTTTGGTTCATTTTGATCATTTTATTGATTTTCAGTTTTGAGTTTGTTGATTTGAAATAAAACGTGAATTTTGGGGAAGATCTGGGAACTCTGCTTCCCATAATGCATCCTGCTTCCAGTTCTGCAATCTGAGCGGGTCGGACGCTGGAAAAGTTCTGGTTCTGATCTAATCCCGCTGGAACACTTCCTCTGCGGCTCGGTCCAGATCCCTGGTTCTGGTTCTGCATCAAACTTCCAGAAAACTGAAACCACTTTAGAGAAACCAGTTTGAAGCATCGATTCAGAACGTCAATAATGTTTCGACTGTTGATTCTGTTTCTGACTTTGTTTTTATGATGTAAAGAGATTAACATTTGATTGATTGATTGATTGATTCTGCTCCGTCTCCTCAAACCTGCAGTGGGTCGGGTCAGTTGGCTGCTGGTACTGAACCAGGTTCTGGTTCTGCTGCAGGTTTCTTCCTGTTAAAATGGAGCTTTTCCTCTCCGCTGTCGCCCCCTGCTGGTCAGGCAGAGTGTGGGACAATAACAATGTTTTGTTTATAGGTAGGAACTTTTTAAGCTAATTTGAATAATGAATTGATCTTTATGCATTGATTGATAACTGGATCAGTTGATTGATCAGTTTTCATTTTAATTAAACTTCATGTTGAATATTATTGATCATTTTCTCCATAATCAGAGTAAAAATCTTCATCAGATCCCTCAGGTTTCTGCACCGAGTTCAACAACCAGGTGATGATGATGGTGATGATGATGATGAAGGTCCCTCTGTGAAGCAAGGCTGCCCCCTGGCGGCCGAGCTGAGAACTTAGAGAGAGAAAATAAAAGTAAAACAGCGAATTAACTTTAAACTTATTCCTGCTGTTATCAGAGTCCAGATGAAGAAGGTTGTTGTTAGAGAACCTGCTGCTGTTCTGACGGATCGGTGTTGCCATGGTGACGAACCTGCGCTTCCGTTCAGGAGACAAACAGATCCAGTTTGGAAACAACCGCATCAAATATTCAAGCCCTGATCAGTTCAATAAAAATATTCTAGATTTATTCTGATTAATCAGATTAATCTGAGCTTTTATTAAAACTTCTCATGTTTCATTATTTCGTTCTGAGCTGTAAATGTTTTGGACCGAACCTTCAGAGGTTCTGCAGTAACTTCACTTCCCAGCCGAAGGACGCATTGATAACGCTAAAACAGTAGCTCACAGGCTAACTGCTAATCCTGAAGCTAACAGCTGAACATGTAATAGCATCGGGGTCCTGGAGGTTCTGGTCGATGTGGGCCTCCTGATGAATGCATGAAATGTTTAAATCATTTTCTGCTTTTAGCCAAAGATTGAAAGCTCAACCTCCTGTTTGTCTGCTTTAATTAGGCCGTTCAGCTCTCTGTCTCTGATCCACGAACAGCACTAATGACCTGAAGGTCAAGCATGTCCGCCATGTCTGCTGCAGATTCCTCTGATCCAGATCTGCTTCAAACTTTCCTCAGACTGAGCATAAACACGATTTCATTGGTTCAAGCTTTTATTCTACTTTTATTCCTGAAAACCCAAAGAAGCCAGAAGACGAAATTCGGCCAGAACTCAGAATCTCTCACATTTCATTGTTATCATTTAAGCCGCTGCAGGCCGGACGCCCAGCTGCTTGTGCCTGGTCTTCAGGCGCTGAAGATGACGAAGAGGAGGAGCAGCACGGGCAGGAAGTGGCGGCTGCAGCGCGATGCGCCGTTCAGCTCGTAGTTGTTGTTGTTTGCTCGGCATCGGCTGCAGTCGTCTCCGCAGAAGGAGCAGGAGGAGACGTCGCTCCGCAAAGCCGATCGGTACGACCGCACCGTCCTCCGCCCTGCAGGGGGCGCCAGAGCCCAGAATCAGCTGCACTCTTTAGATTAATAGTTCAGTTTACAGGTTTATTCTGGTTTAAAGTGAAACTCATTAATATTCAGCAGTTTGCCTTTAAATCAGCAGAAATGGATGGAAAAAAAAATCTGGGATTCCTGAGAGAAAGTTAGTACACCCCATGAAAATCTTTAGATGTGGGAAAATTTTTATATTTTAATATTGTGAACTTCAAGTAAAATAATAAATATTTAAAAATCTTTTAAATTTTTCAATATAATGTCAATAAAACTAACATTTCTGGTGACGTATAAATTAGTACGCCCCATAGGAAAATTATACAGAAATAATTATTAGTTGTTTAGCCAGTAATGAGAGCAAAACGCAGATTTTCACCATGTCATTAATTCATTTATAGGTATCACAGTTTGAAACAAAATATTTATGGTACCAGCTCAATACTGAGCTAACTGAGAGCTAGCTAAATATTGAGCTAACTGACAGCTAGCTCAATATTTAGCTTACAGAGTAAATATTTAGCACTCAGCTAGCTAAGTATCTAGCTAACTACGTTTTTAGTTAGAACCAGTCAGAACTTTTCTGAGCCAAACACAAAGCTAATATGAAAATATGCAAACGTGGCAGTGGACTATCAAAATAAAAGCTGGGTGTTGATAGCTTCTATACAAACTGCTGTGGAGACTAATGACTGATGATCTCTGCTGCCAAAAGTCTGGATTTAAAACGGCTCATCTTTGCTTCAGGCTGAAATGTTGAAGCAACACCAAGCGATTGGAGAAGAAGGAGCTCAGAACAACCAGCTTTTATTTTGGTAGTCCACATTTGGGTCGAAGCCCGGCTCTCCGGCAGAACCATCAGAACCTTACGTGGCTCGTAGTAGTCGTAAACGCTGACTGAGGCTTCCTGGACCCGGGCCACCTTGAACTCCACCAGCAACGGGACGAGCAGACACGACTCCTGGGTCGACACCTGCAGAACCAGAACCAGACAGAACTGTGGTTGGTTCTGGCGCCCAAACAGAACCAGGAAAAACTGGCCAGCCAGATCGGGTCTCAGCTCACAGAGTCCAGGTACAGAACCGCCCTGCCTGGCTCGGTCTCCACTCGCTTCAAGGCACCGCCCAGCGGTACCAGGTCCGGTCGGGCACTGAAGCCGCTCAGAAGACCCACCTCTATCAGAACCATCCCGGTCTCATTCAGACCCAGGTAGCGGGCCAGGCTGAGGGTAGCAGAACCAGAACCAGTTAAAACCCGAACAGACCGGGCCACAAAGCAGCAGAAACATTCTGTGAGGAATCTGTCAAAATATTATTTATCTTATTTCAGGAAGTTTAAATATTTTTAACTTTATTTTATTTATTTTTTAATTTACTAAAATGTAAAATTTCCTGACTTTTTTCATGATTTGACTCAGAGAAACAAATTATGTCAGGAATAAATTCAGTCTGCAGTGAGGGTCATGTGACCTCCTGACCTGGTGCAGATGAACAGGTGAGCCCGGTTCTGCTCCTCAAACAGCGCCACCTTCAGGTCAAACGCTTCCTGCTCTTCGGCGTCCTTCCTCCTCCTCAGCAGCTCCTCGCTGCGGACGTTGTAAAAAACGTTGAGCTGAAAGAGAGACGAAGGTGAGGAGGAAGAGCGCAGCACCGTTACCATGGAGACACACAGGTACCTGGAAAAGAGCGAATCCGTGACCCGATGCCGTCACCTGCAGGTCCAGAACCGGTTCTGGATCAATCTGGAAAAAAATAGTCAACATTTAAAGACGCGGAGCTACCAAGTCAGCAGAGACTGGGACTAGACTTGGACTAGACTGGGACTAGACTTGGACTAGACTGGTACTAGAGTTGGACTAGACTGGGACTAGAATGGGACTAGACTGGACTGGGACTAGACTGGGACTAGAGTTGGACTAGACTGGGACTAGAGTGGGTCTAGATTTGGACTAGACTGGGACTAGACTTGGACTAGACTGGACTGGGACTAGACTTGGACTAGACTTGGACTAGACTGGTACTAGAGTTGGACTAGACTGGGACTAGAATGGGACTAGACTGGACTGGGACTAGACTGGGACTAGAGTTGGACTAGACTGGGACTAGAATGGGACTAGACTGGGACTAGAGTTGGACTAGACTGGGACTAGAGTGGGTCTAGATTTGGACTAGACTTGGACTAGACTGGACTGGGACTAGACTTGGACTAGACTTGGACTAGAGTTGGACTAGACTGGGACTAGAGTGGGTCTAGATTTGGACTAGACTGGGACTAGAGTTGGACTAGACTGGGACTAGAGTGGGTCTAGATTTGGACTAGACTGGGACTAGACTTGGACTGGGACTAGACTGGAACTAGAATTGCACTAGCCTGGGACTAGATTTGGACTAGACTGGGACTAGACTTGGACTAGACTGGACTGGGACTAGACTTGGACTAGACTTGGACTAGACTGGGACTAGAATGGGACTAGACTTGGACTTGGACTAGACTGGACTGGGACTAGACTGGGACTAGAGTTGGACTAGACTGGGACTGGACTGGGACTAGACTTGGACTGGGACTAGACTTGGACTAGACTGGACTGGGACTAGAGTTGGACTAGACTGGGACTAGACTGGACTGGACTGGGACTAGACTTGGACTAGACTGGACTGGGACTAGACTGGGACTAGACTGGGACTAGAGTTGGACTAGACTGGGACTAGACTTGGACTGGGACTAGACTGGGACTAGAGTTGGACTAGAATGGGACTAGACTTGGACTGGGACTAGACTGGAACTAGAATTGGACTAGACTGGGACTAGAGTTGGACTAGACTGGGACTAGAGTGGGTCTAGATTTGGACTAGACTGGGACTAGACTTGGACTAGACTGGACTGGGACTAGACTTGGACTAGACTGGTACTAGAGTGGGACTAGACTTGGACTAGAGTTGGACTAGACTGGGACTAGAATGGGACTAGACTTGGACTTGGACTAGACTGGACTGGGACTAGAGTTGGACTAGACTGGGACTAGACTTGGACTGGGACTAGACTGGGACTAGAGTTGGACTAGACTGGGACTAGACTTGGACTGGGACTAGACTGGGACTAGAGTTGGACTAGACTGGGACTAGACTGGACTGGGACTAGAGTTGGACTAGACTGGGACTAGAGTGGGACTAGACTGGACTAGACTGGGACTAGACTAGTCCAGTCCAGTGGGAGAACCACAGTGCTGGTTCTGGTTCTGTTGGACCTCAGTGTTGACCAGGACATATTACTGAATGGACTGGAGAGTTGGGTCGGACTCTCCGGTCCAGTGCTTAACTGGTTTGAATCGTACATAAAGAACAGGGATTTCTTTGCTTCAATTGGAAACTTCTCATCAAAGAGGTCAAAGGTCACATGTGGGGTACCCCAAGGTTCAATCCTAGGACCCTCTTATTCAATATCTATATGCTCCCACTGGCTCAGGTTATAACAGGAAATAATATCAGCTACCATAACTATGCAGATGACACACAGCTCTACATTATGATGTCACCAGGTGACCTTTGATCCCATCCAATCACTGAACAGATGCTTAGAGCAGATCAATGTGTAGATGTGACAAAACTGAAGTTATTATTTTTGGACCTAAAGAGGATCTAGAGTTATAGATCTAGAGTTATAGATCTGGAGTTATAGATCTAGAGTCAGTGCACAGCTTCAGTTATTACAACTAAAAACCAGCGATCAGCCTGAAACCTGGGAGCAGTGATGGACTCTGACCTGAACTTTCAGAGCCACATAAAGACAGTTACAAAGTCGGCCTTCTATCACCTGAAGAACATTTCCAGGATTAAAGGACTAATGTCTCAGCCAGATCTAGAGAAACTCATCCATGCGTTTATCTTCAGTCGTATTTATTATTGTAACGGCGTCTTCACAGGTCTGTCCAACAAATCAATCAAACAGCTGCAGCTGATCCAGAATGCTGCTGCTGGAGTTCTGACTAAAACCAGGAAGATAGAGCACATAACACCAGTTTTAAAGTCTCTCCACTGGCTCCCTGTAGCTCAAAGAATAGACTTTAAAATACTGTTGTTAGTTTATAAATCACTGAATGGTTTATCACCACAATACATTAAAGATCTGCTGCTGTTGTATCAACCTTCCAGAACCTCTCAGGTTCTGGTTCTGCTCTGCATCCCCAGAACCAGAACCAAACGAGGAGAAGCAGCATTCAGCATCTATGCACCACAAATCTGGAACAAACTTCCAGAAAACTGTAAAACAGCTGAAACACTGACTTCCTTTAGATCTCAACTAAAATCCCACTTGTTTAGAGTTTTATTTGAAACGTAATCAATTATAAATTTATTGACGGAATCTGACTTGATGTTATTGTTGATTCTATGTTGCATCATTTTGTGTTTTTGTGTTTGATTTGATGTAAAGAACTTTGAAATGCCTTGCTGCTGAAATGTGCTATACAAATAAAGTTTGATTAATTGATTGATAGACTTGGACTAGACTGGGACTAGACTAGACTAGAAACTAACTTCACTCCGGTCGTTTTAACGGCACAAATGGTTGGTCGTCTCCATGGTTACCTGGCGACTCTGGAGCAGCAGCATGTTGTCCTGGTCGATGTGGAAGTCGGCGACGACGTCCGAGTCCCCGTTGGTCACCGTGACGTCCAGGTAAGAGCGCTCTGACCCCTGCAGAGCGGCGAAGGTGGACAGAGCCTGCAGAGCCACCACCGTGTCCTGGACAGAGGGGAGAGGCAGCGGGCTGAACTGGACTGAAACCGGTTTAGTTAGCCTCGTTGAAACGGGTCACGCCGGTTCTGGACCTGCGTGCTGCCGTATCCTCCCAGGTGGTTCCTCTGCTGGCTCAGCCACTTCATCAGACTCAGACCTTCGTCGACCCGGTTCAGTTGGTGGAGCGAAAGCAGAACGTAGGACGCCATCTCGATGTCTGCCGAGCGAGGTTGCCATGACGACGACAGGCCAGCATCAGGCGACGACCAGGTCGGGACGCCGTCTGTTCACAGAGGGACAGAGCAGGAAGTGATACGTCACGCCTCTGACCGCGTCAGGACGAAGAGCCAATGAACGAACCCTTCAGGTCAGCTCGGCCAATCAGACGGTTGAGCGCGGCGTGGGAGGCGGGGCTTCCTGCCAGCGCCAGAGCGTAGCTCAGCAGGCTCAGGCTGTAGTTGCTGGAGACGCCCTGGTCCAGCCGGGCCTCCAGGTAGGCGAGGGCAGAGGTCACCCGAGAGGCGTACTGCGCCTGGCAGACAGAGAGCGGGGCGGCAGCTTGTCAGCGCCGCTCACCCGACGGAACCAGAACCGGGTCAGACCCGCTCACCCTGATGTAGGCGTCCTCCAGCAGGGCGACCAGGACGTATGCGGTGAGGGACACGGGTCCGTCCAGGCCGCCCTGCAACTCCGAGTGGATCACGGTGCCGGGCTCGGCCGCGGCGCCGCCCACCGCCCTCTGTGCCGCCAGCCACGCCGCCGCGCTCTCCAGAACCCGGCCGTCCACGCCAACCCACGGCCGCGCCTGCAGCAGGCAGCGCAGCACGAAGGCCGTCAGCCTACGCAGAGAGACGGTCAGAGGAGGTTCTGGTCCGGTTCTGGTCCGGTCCCGGTACTGAATCCTACCAGGTGCTGCCTGACGAGTCCTGCTGGCCGAAGGCGCTGAAGGAGCCGTCGGCCCGCTGGTAGGACAGCTGCTGCTCATAACCTGCCGGAGAACGGGACCATCACGACCCGGTTCACGACCCGGTTCACGACCCGGGTCATGTCCGGGCAAGGTTCTGCTGGTTCTGGGTGTGCCACCTTTCAGCATGTAGTCAATGGCCCGGTTCTGCAGCGCCGGGTCCAGCGGGCCTCTGGTGCTGAGGTACCGCAGGACGTAGACGTTTGGAGCGAAGTGGATCATGTTCTGCTCGCCGCAGCCGTACGGCATCTGGACCAGCGAGTCCAAACCGCTGATGGACGGGCCCAGCAGGTCGCCTTCCGCACACACAGTTAGACAGGCTGAATGGACCGGAACCAGGACACTAATGGTTCTGGAAAACCAGCATGGACACCGTCTGCCCAGCCGGCACCGATCCGAAGGAAACAAACAGAAACCGCAGAAGAACCAGAAGAGATGTTCTGGTTCCAGTGACGGCCGGTTCCCTTCGGTTCCCCGCTCTTTTATTTTATTGTTTTTTTACTCATTAAAAAAACTAAACTGGCCTTTAAAGGGTTAGAAACCCAGAAAGTCCAGAATATTTGACCCGTCCGCTGAGAACTGGAGTAAAATGAGACAAATTAAAGAAATCTGAAAAACAGAAGTTGATCAGTTGGACCCGGGTCCGAACAGAACCATCAGGTCAACGTACCGATGGCGGTCACCGAGACGCGCTGGCTGCCGTCCACCACGCCTGGAGGGAACCGGAACGCCACGGAACCGGAGCGGCTGGCAGGAAGATCCAGGAGGAGGGAGGAGGAGAAGCTCTGAGGACGACCTTCAGCCTGGAACAGGAAATGAAACCTGAAGGTCGGGAACCCGAACCCAAGGTTTCCTCTGAGTGAATCTGGTTCTGCTCTCTGGACGGGTTCTGGTAAATAATAATGGTTCATTTTTCTGACTTCTGAAGAAAATTTAAAAATATTCAGCCCCCTTTATGCTGACGATCCTAAATAAAATGGCCTCCAGCAGTCAGCTGCTGAGCGATCAGCTCCACCTGCATTGGTTCTGGTTCTGGTTCTGGTTCTGGTTCTGCAGAAGACAACCAGCGTCATGGGGACCATTTTCTTAAACTTTAAAATTACATCCTGAAAACTTTTGTTTATCAAGTCCTGCTACAGATTCTCAGTCTGGACTTTAACTAGGCCATTCTGACCCGTGAGTCAGCTCGTTCCTCCTCCCACCTTAACCAGGACGGTTGTGCGGACGAAGTCGGCCGCCGCTGAGGACACGGCCTTCACGGCGATGGGGACGTCTCCCAGAACCAGAGGCCTGACGGGAACCAGGACGGTGGCGCCGCCCTCCGGCTCCACCAGGAGGCGCCGCACGCTGGCCATGGCGACCGCCTCGCTGTCCGGGAACACAAACTCGAAGGCGTCGCTCTCTGCAATGATCACGGTGACCTGGAGACAGACGGACGGACGGAAACACGCCCGGATCGGATTCAGCTCCAGATAAAGCTGGCAGGACGTGTTTCTGGGTCGGAGACGCCCAGAGCCGTCCGGCTCATTCACCGCTGAAATCAGACGCCATCAGTGTTCCTGATGACGCACGGAAATATTAGACAGTAGAAGAAGAGAATAAAGACGAGTTTCTGTCCCGCCCTGCAGACGAAACCTGATTAATGATCAATAAATGAAGAAGAATCAGTTTGTTTCTGCTGCATTCCTTCTGCTTTTGCTTTTTTTAGTGCATCAAACTGCTGCTAGATTCTGGCTAATGCTAGTTAGTGCTAATGCTAGTGAGAACCAGTGATGGGCACCGCTAACTACATAGCTAGCTGCTAAACATAAGGTTAGTGTTTAAACTTATGTTCTGATTATTATCTGATTAAAGCGCTGTACCAGCTTAATATTTAGTGGAAGCTAATGCTAAATAGCTATATTAACACCATGTTTAGTACAAGCTAACGATAAAATAATATAAAGACAGTAATTAGTGTAAGTTAATGCTGAAGTGCTACATCAACACAACATTTAGCAGAAGCTAATGCTTAAGTGCTATAGACGCAGTAATTAGTGAAAGCTACACTAAGCGATAGGATGCTGTGGCTTTACTGAGAACAGCTCTGCAGACTGACCTCCAGCTCCTCTTGGAGGTAATTGAACAGAACCACCTCCAGAACCAGCTCCTCTCCTCTGATGATGTAGGCAGGGAGGTTCAGGGACAGGAAGAAGTCCTGGAACACTGTGAGCTACAGGAGGATTCACAGAGACAATGAGAACAGGTTCTGATCCGCTGCAATCAAAACAGCCGCAGGAGGTTCTGGGAATACCTCTGCCGGTTTCTCAGTGAGTCCCAGACCCAGATTCTCCGTCATGACGAAGGCGGAGGCCGTCCAGGTGGTGATGCTGTCAGGAACCGGCAGAGAAATCTGCATCCTGTTGGAATCCCTGCAGAAACATTTCAGGTCACATTCAGACAGGAAACCAGGGAGGAACGTTTGGGTCCCACAACCAGGACAGAACCACAAGGTTCACATCTGTATTCCCAACTTTATCTGCTTCAAAAAAGAACTCAGAAACTCTTTTCCCTCCTGCCCTCTGGGAGACGTTACAGAACCACCAGCCTACGGACCAGAACCACCAGAACCCGGAGCAGCTTCTTTCCCACAGCTGTCTTGCTTTTGAACGCCTCCTGACATAAAACATAAACTATAAGGACTGAACTCCATCCTCTCATGCAACAATAACACATGGACTATCCTCACACACACACACACACACACACGCACACACACACACACACACACACACACACACACACACACACCATGGAAGTTCTCCTCACACACATATACAATCTGTAAATCTTATCTGCCATTATTTATCTTGTATTATAAACCCATTAATACATTTATAATCCATTTCCTAACATTCTTGTATAATCTGTATAATCTGTATAATCTGTGCATATAGCTCCCATATTTATATTTATATTTAGTCTTGTACAACTGTAAATAAATATTTATATCCTGTATAGCACTTCTGGATAGATGCAAACTACATTTCGTTGCTTGTACTTGTGACGGTGACAATAAAGTTGAATTCAATTCTCTTTAATACACCTGAACTAAAAGAATGAACCACTAACTGGGTTCTGCAGAACCTGAAGACAAACTGAGGAGGCCAGTCAAGATGTTCTGCAGCTGAAAACCTCTAAAAGCTGCTCCTCTACAGCAGCGGACCGGCTCAGCCTGGGAGGTTCTGGTACCAGAAGGATTAGAGGTCAGATACTGGTTCTGAAAGCTGAAGCATCACCCTGTGTTGACGTCCATCCAGACCCAGGTCTCTGGAAAGTTCTGGCGCTGGTGAGGTTCTGGTTGTTTCCTGAAATGTTCTCCGTCCGTCTGGAGGAAGAAACCCGGATCATCTTCTGCTGATCAGAACACAAATATTAGTTTAAGTAGTGAGAAGAAGATCCAACTAATTATTAATTATCATTTGATTCTCAGCAAACATCTGCAGCTCCACGGTGGATCAGCAGGGAGGCCGACCGCCTGCAGAACCTCCGACCGCCTGCAGAACCTCCGACCGCCTGCAGAACCTCCGACCGCCTGCAGAACCTCCGACCGCCTGCAGAACCTCCGACCGCCTGCAGAGCTTTATTTTTCTTTCTCAATTTTCTTCTGTTCTTAGAAGAATCTTCTGGGTTTTTGAGGATCCTAGTTTGAAGTTTGAACTTTGACTAGGCCAGTGCTTCAGCCTGCAGCCATCAGGTGTTGATCACCCACAGATTCAGTCCAGGTGGCAAAACATGCAGGGCAGAAAAGATTGGACTAGGCCGTTCTTTTGTTTTTCAGCCTTCTGTTGTAGATCAGCGGCTGTGTTTGAGTTTGTGGTTCTGTTGCTGACCCAGTTTGGACAGATGGACTTTAGACTACAGGTCCTGCTCTACTGACCATCCTGCCAGCAGGACCTTTGACCTTTAACCTGCTAACTGAGAGTCCCTTTGCTCTGCTGGGAGGTCTGAAATGTTTTCCCCTCTGGAGGATGATGGACTTTGGGTGGCCTGGAGGTGACCTTTGACCTTTCCCAGGTTGATGATTAGAAGTCAGAAGAAAATCTGACAGAAAATGAATCAGTCCTGAAATAAATCCATGCCTGAAGCAGGAACCAGGTTAAAATAAATGCAACGTTTCGACCTGCTGAGGATCAGATGGTTCTAAGGCTAAGAACCGGACCCGGGTCAGGACCTGGATCAGGTCTGGACCAGGTCTTGTAGTGATGCTGTGATGCAGTAAGCTACTTACTGAGCAGCAGCCATGTTGGATCCGCTCTGGGCACGCTGGCGTCAGTCATCACAGTCAGGTCACATGTCTGCAGGAGCAAAGCTGAGGTTAATTCTGCTGTTCTGGAACCGGACCAGCTGGTTCTGGATTAATGGAACCGAGTCAGGTTTCTGACGATGATCACCTGGAAAACAGAGAACGGATCTCCCATTGTCATCTCATCACGGAGGGCGTCGTTCATGGACGACTCCGTCATCTGCTCCCGCAGCTGGAAACAGCAGAAAGACCCAGTTAGAACCAGTTAGACCCAGTTAGACCCAGTTAGAACCAGTTAGACCCAGTTAGACCCAGTTAGAACCAGTTAGACCCAGTTAGACCCAGTTAGAACCAGTTAGACCCAGTTAGACACAGTTATATCCAGTTAGAACCAGTTAGAACCAGTTAGACCCAGTTAGAACCAGTTAGACCCAGTTAGACCCAGTTAGACCCAGTTAGAACCAGTTAGACCCAGTTAGACCCAGTTATATCCAGTTAGACCCAGTTATATCCAGTTAGAACCAGTTAGACCCAGTTAGACCCAGTTAGACCCAGTTAGACCCAGTTAGAACCAGTTAGACCCAGTTAGACCCAGTTAGAACCAGTTAGACCCAGTTAGACCCAGTTAGAACCAGTTAGACCCAGTTAGAACCAGTTAGAACCAGTTAGACCCAGTTAGACCCAGTTATATCCAGTTAGACCCAGTTATATCCAGTTAGAACCAGTTAGAACCAGTTAGACCCAGTTAGACCCAGTTAGAACCAGTTAGACCCAGTTAGACCCAGTTAGACTCAGTTAGAACCAGTTAGAACCAGTTAGACCCAGTTAGAACCAGTTAGACCCAGTTAGACCCAGTTAGAACCAGTTAGAACCAGTTAGAACCAGTTAGACCCAGTTAGAACCAGTTAGAACCAGTTAGACCCAGTTAGACCCAGTTAGAACCAGTTAGACCCACTTAGACCCAGTTAGAACCAGTTAGACCCAGTTAGAACCAGTTAGAACCAGTTAGACCCAGTTAGACCCAGTTAGAACCAGTTAGACCCACTTAGACCCAGTTAGACCCAGTTAGACCCAGTTAGAACCAGTTAGAACCAGTTAGACCCAGTTAGACCCAGTTAGAACCAGTTAGACCCAGTTAGACCCAGTTAGAACCAGTTAGACCCACTTAGACCCAGTTAGAACCAGTTAGACCCAGTTAGAACCAGTTAGAACCAGTTAGACCCAGTTAGACCCAGTTAGACCCAGTTAGACCCAGTTAGAACCAGTTAGAACCAGTTAGACCCAGTTAGACCCAGTTAGAACCAGTTAGACCCACTTAGACCCAGTTAGACCCAGTTAGACCCAGTTAGAACCAGTTAGAACCAGTTAGACCCAGTTAGAACCAGTTAGACCCAGTTAGACCCAGTTAGAACCAGTTAGAACCAGTTAGACCCAGTTAGAACCAGTTAGACCCAGTTAGACCCAGTTAGACCCAGTTAGAACCAGTTAGACCCAGTTAGAACCAGTTAGACCCAGTTAGAACCAGTTAGACCCAGTTAGACCCAGTTAGACCCAGTTAGAACCAGTTAGACCCAGTTAGACCCAGTTAGACCCAGTTAGACCCAGTTAGAACCAGTTAGAACCAGTTAGACCCAGTTAGACCCAGTTAGAACCAGTTAGACCCAGTTAGACCCAGTTAGACCCAGTTAGAACCAGTTAGAACCAGTTAGACCCAGTTAGAACCAGTTAGACCCAGTTAGACCCAGTTAGACCCAGTTATATCCAGTTAGAACCAGTTAGAACCAGTTAGAACCAGTTAGAACCAGTTAGACCCAGTTAGACCCAGTTAGACCCAGTTAGAACCAGTTAGAACCAGTTAGACCCAGTTAGACCCAGTTATATCCAGTTAGAACCAGTTAGAACCAGTTAGAACCAGTTAGAACCAGTTAGACCCAGTTAGACCCAGTTAGAACCAGTTAGAACCAGTTAGAACCAGTTAGACCCAGTTAGAACCAGTTAGACCCAGTTAGAACCAGTTAGACCCAGTTAGAACCAGTTAGACCCAGTTATATCCAGTTAGAACCAGTTAGAACCAGTTAGACCCAGTTAGAACCAGTTAGACCCAGTTAGACCCAGTTAGACCCAGTTAGACTCAGTTAGAACCAGTTAGAACCAGTTAGAACCAGTTAGAACCAGTTATATCCAGTTAGAACCAGTTAGACCCACTTAGACCCAGTTAGACTCAGTTAGAACCAGTTAGAACCAGTTAGAACCAGTTAGACCCAGTTAGAACCAGTTAGACCCAGTTAGACCCAGTTAGACTCAGTTAGAACCAGTTAGAACCAGTTAGAACCAGTTAGAACCAGTTATATCCAGTTAGAACCAGTTAGACCCAGTTAGACCCAGTTAGAACCAGTTAGAACCAGTTAGAACCAGTTAGACCCAGTTAGAACCAGTTAGACCCAGTTAGAACCAGTTAGACCCAGTTAGAACCAGTTAGACCCAGTTATATCCAGTTAGAACCAGTTAGAACCAGTTAGAACCAGTTAGACCCAGTTAGACCCAGTTAGACCCAGTTAGACTCAGTTAGAACCAGTTAGAACCAGTTAGAACCAGTTAGAACCAGTTATATCCAGTTAGACCCAGTTAGACCCAGTTAGACCCAGTTAGACTCAGTTAGAACCAGTTAGAACCAGTTAGAACCAGTTAGACCCAGTTAGAACCAGTTAGACCCAGTTAGACCCAGTTAGACCCAGTTAGACTCAGTTAGACCCAGTTAGAACCAGTTAGAACCAGTTAGAACCAGTTAGACCCAGTTAGAACCAGTTAGACCCAGTTAGAACCAGTTAGACCCAGTTATATCCAGTTAGAACCAGTTAGAACCAGTTAGACCCAGTTAGAACCAGTTAGACCCAGTTAGACCCAGTTAGACCCAGTTAGACTCAGTTAGAACCAGTTAGAACCAGTTAGAACCAGTTAGACCCAGTTAGAACCAGTTAGACCCAGTTAGACCCAGTTAGACCCAGTTAGACTCAGTTAGAACCAGTTAGAACCAGTTAGAACCAGTTAGACCCAGTTATATCCAGTTAGAACCAGTTAGAACCAGTTAGACCCAGTTAGAACCAGTTAGACCCAGTTAGACCCAGTTAGACCCAGTTAGACTCAGTTAGAACCAGTTAGAACCAGTTAGAACCAGTTAGAACCAGTTATATCCAGTTAGACCCAGTTAGACCCAGTTAGACCCAGTTAGACTCAGTTAGAACCAGTTAGAACCAGTTAGAACCAGTTAGACCCAGTTAGAACCAGTTAGACCCAGTTAGACCCAGTTAGACCCAGTTAGACTCAGTTAGACCCAGTTAGAACCAGTTAGAACCAGTTAGAACCAGTTAGACCCAGTTAGAACCAGTTAGACCCAGTTAGAACCAGTTAGACCCAGTTATATCCAGTTAGAACCAGTTAGAACCAGTTAGACCCAGTTAGAACCAGTTAGACCCAGTTAGACCCAGTTAGACCCAGTTAGACTCAGTTAGAACCAGTTAGAACCAGTTAGAACCAGTTAGACCCAGTTAGAACCAGTTAGACCCAGTTAGACCCAGTTAGACCCAGTTAGACTCAGTTAGAACCAGTTAGAACCAGTTAGAACCAGTTAGAACCAGTTATATCCAGTTAGAACCAGTTAGACCCAGTTTGATTGTTTTCATCTAAACATGCGGATCTGTGGTTCTGAGTTCTTGTGAGATCGGATCTTGTATTGGTGGTACTGACCGTTTCCATGGTGAAGTCATTGTTTGACCCCGCCCACCGCGTGGCTTTGTCGACCACCAGGATCCCGACCAGAGAGTCCGGTTCTGCCACCGACACATTCAGGGTCACGACCTCCGCCGGCTTCAGCCGGTCACTGCTCCACCTCAGAGACACCTGCAGACCACAGGATGACCAAACGATCACTGGTCGATGGATCACAGGATGACCAAACGATCACTGGTCGATGGATCACAGGATGACCAAACGATCACTGGTCGATGGATCACAGGATGACCAAACGATCACTGGTCGATGGGAAAACATGATGCTGTGTCAGGAAGTCCAGAGCAGGTGGGTGACCTTATTCTGCAGGAAGTGTGTGATGGGCAGATGGATGACATCATTGATGACCTCACCGCCAGGATGGACACAGTAAACGACGACAGAGGCCAGAGGAGCCCAGGACGCCGTAGGAACCAGACTCACATCACCTGAGCTACTCCCAGCAGAAACCACCTGACCTCTGGACTTCACCTGCAGACATGGAGCATCAGCAAGGCATTATGGGTAAGAAACGCTCCGGGCTCCAGGAGAAAATGCTCACCAAGTAGTGAACGTAAGGAATCCCAAAATTCTTCTCAACCCTCAACCGAAGACGGGACCCGACCTGGAGGAGACAGAGAAGTAAAAACCAGATGGATGGATGGTGAATAATCAATCAATCAATCAATCAAATTTTATTAGTATAGCCCATTTCAGCATCAAGACATTTCAAAGTGCTTTACATCAAATCAAACACAGAAACACAATGAAACATAGAATCAACAATAAAAACACAACATCAAATCAGATTCTGTCAATAAGTTAGTAATTGATTATGTTTCAAATAAAATCCTAATCAAGTTGGTTTTTAGTGGAATTTGTTCCATATACACTCCTCCTGTATGATATGTAAATGTATTATATTTAAAATCATGTAAACAACCTTTCAGCACCAGGCTCCGTTCTCCTCTTTCACTCTGGGAATCTGCCGTCCCTCATAGATTTTTGTGCAATTGCAACATAGAATCAACAACAACATCAAGTCAGATTCCGTCAATAAATTTATAATTGATTACGTTTCAAATAAAACTCTAAACAAGTGGGTTTTTAGTTGAGATTTAAAGGAAGTCAGTGTTTCAGCTGTTTTACAGTTTTCTGGAAGTTTGTTCCAGATTTGTGGTGCATAGATGCTGAATGCTGCTTCTCCTCATTTGGTTCTGGTTCTGGGGATGCAGAGCAGAACCAGAACCAGAACCTGAGAGGTTCTGGAAGGTTGATACAACAGCAGCAGATCTTTAATGTATTGTGGTGCTAAACCATTCAGTGATTTATAAACTAACAACAGTATTTTAAAGTCTATTCTTTGAGCTACAGGGAGCCAGTGGAGAGACTTTAAAACTGGTGTTATGTGCTCTATCTTCCTGGTTTTAGTCAGAACTCCAGCAGCAGCATTCTGGATCAGCTGCAGCTGTTTGATTGATTTGTTGGACAGACCTGTGAAGACGCCGTTACAATAATCAATAGGACTGAAGATAAAGGCATGGATGAGTTTCTCTAGATCTGCCTGAGACATTAGTCCTTTAATCCTGGAAATGGATGGATGAAGGATGGATGGATGAAGGATGGATGGATGAAGGATGGATGGATGAAGGATGGATGGATCGATTGTGAAATTTATTTCACAATCCACAATCCATACTTTATTTCATGTTTTCCCCACAATGCACCTCTGCTGCTGCTGTTATTGAGAACAAGTGAACAAGTGAATGAGTGAACGAGTGAATGTTGACATTAATCCTGTTCAGCCGTTAAAGTCCAAAGCTCTGAGCGACTGAGGAACAGAGAGGTGAAAGGTCAGCAGCCTGTGGTTCAGATTGAGGAATCGCTCCGGATGTTTCCGGCTGTGTGAAGAACGTTACCTGTGCAGGTGAGGAGGGTCTCTGGACCTGCAGGTAGGCGCCGCTCTGGGAGCGGAAGCTCCTGTCCACAGAAAGAGTCTTCTGACAGTCCTCCAAAGAAACCTGGAGAAAAACAAAATCAGATGAGACAATCCTGAAGGAAACAGAAAAACCTGTAAGTATTCAAGCAACCGTCATCTGTCCCGTTACCATGGCAACGTCATCTCAGCATCAGACAAAAGATAAAAAAGTTACTAGAGATGATGAAGCAGTTCAATCAATCAGTCAGCTTTATTGTCAATTCCTCTTACATGTCCTGACATACAAGGGAATTGAAACGACGTTTCTCTCCATCCCACAGTGAAACAAAACGGGGCGTTACTAACATTGAGTAACAATAAAAGGCACAGAATAACTAAAATTATCCTAATCAATTAATAAATAGATGTACAATAACTAGACATATAGCGTAAAAAGTTTTACAACTGAGAATGTATGTATATATATATAAATATATATAAATATATAGAGATATACAGATAAAAAAGTGGCGGAAGTGCAGAGTTTAAGTGCCGAATTTGCCCTCTGTGTTAGGAGGAAGGGCAGTTGTTCAAGGTTCTGGGTTTCTTCTTCTTCTTCTTGGCCGCTTTGATACTGAGGGGAAGGAGTTCAACCTCCTCACAGCCTGATGGATGAAACTGTTGGAGAGTCTGGTGGTGCGGGAGCAGAGGCTTCTATATCTTTTCCCGGAGGGCAGGACACTGAACAGTTTGTGGGCAGGATGGTTTACATCTCCCACAATCCTGACCGCTTTCTGGGTGAGTCGGGTGGTGTACTGTACAGGTCTTGCAGGGCACCAGTGATCTTGGAGGCGGTTTTCACAATGCGCTGCAGGGCTTTTCTGTTCTGTTCTGTGCAGCTTCCACCCCACACTGTGATGCAGCTAGTCAGGGTACTTTCTATGGTGCCTCTGTAGAAAGTGCTCAAGATGGGTGGTGGAGCACTTGCCTTCTTCAGCTTGCGCAGGAAGTAGAGGCGTTGTTGGGCCTTCTTCACCAGTGATGTAGTGTTGGTGGTCCAAGAGAGGTCTTCACAGATGTGCACCCCAAGGAATTTTGTGCTGCCTACTCTCTTTACTGCAGCACCATCTATGGTCAGTGGTGGGTGTTCAATATGGCCCTTCCTGAAGTCCATAACAATCTTCTTGGTTTTGTTGACATTTAGCAAGAGGTTGTTGTTGCTGCACCACTTGGTCAAAAGATGGACCTCCTCCCTGTAGTGGGTTTCATCGCCCTTGGTGATGAGGCCCACAAGAGTTGTATCATCTGCAAACTTCACTATATGGTTGGAGATGTGGGTTGTTGTGCAGTCATGTGTCAGCAGGGTGAAGAGCAGAGGACTGAGCACACAGCCCTGGGGGGCGCCTGTGTTCAGGGTGATACTGCTTGAGGCCTCTGAGTGAGGAAATCTAGCATCCAGTTGCAGAGGGAGGTGCTGATCCCCAGCTTGTCCAGTTTGCAGATAAGTTGTTGTGGTATTATGGTATTGAATGCTGAACTGAAGTCAATGAACAGCATTCTTACATAAGAGTCCTTTTTGTCCAGGTGGGTGAGGGCAGGGTGGAGGGCAGAGCAGATTGCATCCTCTGTGGATCGTTTTGCTCTGTATGCAAACTGAAAAGGGTCGAGGGTAATGGGAAGGTTGCACTTGACGTGGGCCATGACTAGCCGTTCAAAGCACTTCATGATAATGGATGTCAGTGCCACTGGACGGTAGTCATTGAAGCAGGATGGAGAGGATTTCTTTGGCACTGGTATAATGGTTGCGGTTTTGAAGAGTGATGGAACAATGGCTTGTTCCAGGGAGGTATTAAAGACATCGGTGAGGACATCTTTTAGCTCCTCTGCACAGTCTTTCAACACACGACCTGGGATGTTGTCTGGTCCCGCTGCTTTCCGGGGGTTGATTCTGGCCAGTGTCCTCTTCACCATGTCGGCTGAGAGGCGAAGGATCTGGTCATGGGGGGGGGGGAGGGGTTCTTCTCTGGGCATGTGTTGTTTCGTGCTTCACAACATGCGAAGAAGCTGTTCAGATTGTTCAGCAGAGAGATGTTGCTGTCACAGCTCTGTGGGGAAGGCTTGTAGTCCGTGATGGCCTGAATACCTCGCCATAGGCTCTGTGCATCTCTGCTGTCCTTAAAGTGTGTACTTATCTTGTTTGTGTACTCTTGTTTTGCCTTCTTGATGCCACGGGTCAGGTTGGCTCTTGCTGTTTTTAAGCCCTGTTCATCCTCAGCTCTGAAGGCTTTATTCGTGGCTCTCAGCAGCTTGTGGACATCACCTGTTAGCCATGGTTTGCAGTTTGCCCGGATGATGATGGTTTTTGTGTCAGTCAGATCATCAATGCATTTTGTGATGAAGGAGGTCACAGTCTCTTTGTACTCCTCAATGTCTGTGTGGTCATTGTGGGTAGCTGCCTGTTTGAACATCTTCCAGTCTGTTTTTTCAAAACAGTCTTGGAGAGCAGCTATAGCCCCCTCTGGCCACACCCTGATGTCCCTTTTAGCAGATCTGATGGCTTTCACACTTTGCCTGTATGCTGGCATTAGCCTAACAGTAAGGTGATCAGAGTCCAATGTCCGGTAATGAGGTTGCTTTGTTTGCTCCTTTTTGTGTCAGATCTGTTATTTGAATATTTATTTATTTTTTCCCACCAGGGGGTCTTTTTGTGGCTCTAGTGTTCCTTATATGACAGCAGAAAACGGGGGAAGACATGCGGCAAACGTCGGCCGGGTCCGGGAATCAAACCCGCGACCGCCGCATCGAGGACTGAAGGCCTCCAAATGTGGGTCGCGGTATTCCCTACGCCACCAGATCTGTTATTTTGACATATTTAGCTAGCAGCATTTATTAGTGTAGCTGGGGCGTCAGCTTCCTGGAAGTGAGCCCATATATGGACGACGCAGGTGGTTCATTATGGAGGCAGGTGAATCCGTTTTGCTACTGATCCAGTTTAGTTTCAGGTTAGGATTATCTCTTATTATCGATTAAACAAGTTTTGGGTTTGGTCGATTTGTGTTGGGTTAAATGGTACGTGGACTGAACTGATATAGAACTTCTCCAGTCGTTTTCACTCAAAGCTCTTTACTCTACAGTCACAAACACACATTTATACACCGATACGCAGATCGGTAGACAATTTGGGGTTAAGTGCCTTGCCCAGAGGCACATCGACATGTGGCAGGAGGAAGCTGGAATCGAACCTACAACCTTCCGATCGCAAGACGACTAACTCTACCAAAGAGCCACATTGGGTCGGTCGGTTGGTTACAGTTTCTTCCTGGACCCCATGATGTTTTATTAAGGCTGGAGAGACGAGTGGAGGGGAGGTTTATTTGGTTTAATCCATCCATCCATCCATCCATCCATCCATCCATCCATCCATCCATCCATCCATCCGGTCGCCCGTATCAAGGAGCCCGGTACCACATACTCCCGGAGAACCCCCCACAGGGTTCCCCGAGGGACACGGTCGAACGCCTTCTCCAAGTCCACAAAACACATGTAGACTGGTTGGGCGAACTCCCAGAACCCTCCAGGACCTGCTGAGGGTGTAGAGCTGGTCCAGTGTTCCACGACCAGAACCAGAACCACACTGCTCTTCCTGAATCCGAGGTTCAACAATCCGACGGACCCTCCTCTCCAGAACCCCTGAATAGACCTTGCCAGGGAGGCTTAAGAGTGTGACCCCCCCCTGTAATTGGAGCACACCCTCCGGTCCCCCTTTTTGAACAGGGGGACCACCACCCCGGTCTGCCAATCCAGGGGAACTGCCCCCGACGTCCATGTGATATTGCAGAGTCGCGTTAGCTAACACAACCCTACAACATCCAGAGCCTTGAGGAACTCCAGGCGGATCTCATCCCCCCCCCGGGGCCCTGCCACCGAGGAGCTTTTTGACCACCTCGGCGACCTCGACAACAGAGATTGGAGAGCCCAACCCAGAGTCCCCAGGCTCAGCTTCCACAATAAAAGGCATGTTGGTGGGATTGAGGAGGTCTTCAAGAACTCAGGGCCTCAGTTAATTCTTATTCATTCTTATCAGAGTCAAAGCAGGACGGAGGTTTTCCTGACGCTCTCTGCTGACTTACCCAAAGTCACATTTAGTTCTGAAAATAAATATTTACTGTGGAGCTACATATTTAGTCTGCTAGCTTCCAGCTAAATATTTCATTAGCAAACTAAATACACACCCTGGAACTATGACATTTATGAATGTATGAAGAACATGGTGGCAATATGACTATTTGTTTCTCTAAATAAAACAAAATATTGCTGTTCAGTTTTGACAGTGTAACTTCCCAGAGTTCCTTTCTATAGTAAGTTTGGTCTTTTCAAAATTCAAACATTTAAAAATAAATGCTGAATAAAATGAAGGCTGAAGGTCGTTTCTGTGAATCTCCTGAGTTTAATGATGCAGTTATGATTATTGCAGTGACGTTTTGCAGTGTTCTCACCTCCACAGTGAGGCTCTGTGTGTCTTTCTGGACCTGGATGTGCAGGGGGACCAGTCCGTCCACTGGGACAGGGAGCTCCATGTCCTCTGAGGACGACTGGTCCCAGTTCATCCATGAGGAATCGGAACTGTTCTTTGGGAAAAGAATCTGTTCGTCCCACGTCTCTTGGCTCCGCTGCTGCTTCACCGACACGAGGAGCGTCTGGTCCTGCAGCGGCTCGCCGTTATACGTCGACACTTTCAGCTGCAGCAGAGGAACAAGCGGCTGGTTACAGAGCGTCAGGGACAGAGAAAAGTTCTGGTTCTGGTTCTGGTTCCCTTACAGTGCCACTGAAGCTGAGAGACGGCCTGAGGACTTTAGGAAAGTCTTCAAAGGCAACGGAGAATCTGCTTTGAGCCAGAGCGACGCTCACTGTATTGTTACAGGTCAGACCTGCAGAGAAACACTGGGCTCAGATCACCATGGTAACCACGGTAACCACGGTAACCAGCTTGTGTGGAAAGTATTCACCCCCTGACCCGAACAATCTACATTAGATTCACGTCAGAAACAGACTGCTGATGTTTCTGGATCGTAGTTCAGCAGCTGAAGGCCCAGAGCACCACACTGCCACCGCCGTGTCTGACTGCAGGTTCTGGTTCTGACGCTGTCATTAATAAAAGATCCACCTTTGTCTCTTCGGGTCATCTGGATGTTTCTGGGTCTTTGTGTTCCTTTGGGTCAGCAGTGGTTCTGGTTCTAGAGGCCGTTTTGTAGAATGATGACCTCTGACCCTGAGGAGGCCTTTCTCACAGCTTGAACGTTCACCCTCATAAATAAAATCACTTTTTTAAATCAGGTTGTTTTTCTGCAGCTGCTACCTGTCAGGTGTTCGGTCACAGACACCTGGACGCTCAGGAAGTCGGGTCGCTCGTCCCGGATCATCATTCTGCTCCACGACGGAGAAAACGTCGAAACAAGGAACCTGAACTTCCCAGACCCGTCCACCTGGAGGAAAACTGGATTTTAGGAGAATTTTCCAACATTTTGCTGTAAATCTTGACTTGGCTTCCTGACCTCCGCCTCCAGACTGTGAGTCTGATCGTCGCCGTGGTAACGGTGGCTGAAGGTGACGACCATGCGTCCGCGGACGGGTTTGCCGTAGAAGTACCTGGAACAGAACGCAGCAGGTCCAGTTTCATCTGGAACAGTTTCATCCTGTCCTCGTCCCTCAGAGACTCACTTTGCAGAGACGAAGCCTTTCAGGACGTCCTCCCGGTGCACCACCTCCGGGACTTTGACTAGGACCTCAAACTTGGGCAGAACTGAAAGCAAGCAGACAGGAAGTGGGTCAGGTCAGTCTCTGCGGTTGGTTCTGCTCAGCTAATGGTGAGGAGGAGGAGCAGACATACCATAATAATCCACACTGAAATGCTTCACACTGGAAATGCCCTTAAAACACACAAACCAGCAGAGTTACTGGGAGGACACTGGTTATAGACTGGGCTAACTCCCTGCTCCTGATCCGGACTGCAGGTCTGAACCGGATCAGAACACTAGAACGAAATCTTCTTCCTCCTTTTGCCTCCATTTTCAGCGTCTGTGTGAATCTGGGCAGAAACTTTATTGATGCTCTGAACATTTGATGTTGTTGAAATGTTTGATTTGGCACAAAGATGAGATGAAGCAATATTTCTCATGTAGCGCTTTAGCATTAGCATCAGCTAAATACCATGTGATGTAGCGCTTTAGCATTATATCTGAGATGCTAGCTTCAGGTTCGGCTGTTGTTGGAAAGTCAAAGATGATTTTTTGCCCAGAGGACAGATACTGAGAAAACATTTCAATCCTCATCTCTACTTTAAATCAGACAGAAAAAATGTTCTTTACTAATTATTATTATCTTAGTATAAAAATTAACTTTCAGATAAAAAAAGAATAAAATCTGTAAAAATGATTTGAAAGTTCTCCTGAGATGCTGATCTCGTTTAGTTTTTGTGACGATTGAATGAATTATACTTATGTCCACTAGGCGGCGATCATGAGTTTATGTGAGTGCATAAATGTAAAGAATAGGACGACAGAAAGAGAGTCTTTTGTGACGCACCTGTGAGAAAAGAGACTTTAATAAAAGTGTCTGATCATTAAAACAGGCCTGGTTACTATCAAACATGAATATAACAGTTTGAACGGTTCTGATTCTACAGGTTCATGTGGTTCTTCTTCTGCTGTTAAATGAAGGTCAGCCCAGTTGTACCTCTACGGTGGCCATGATGCTCCACTCGCCCAGCGGGGGGTTCTCCGACAGCTGGAACTCCGTGGACACCACACCCAGGACGCCGTCTTTGTCCAGCCACTGTCTCAGAAGGCTTCCTCTCGGATCCTGCATCAGAAACACAAACCTGAGAACCAGGCAGAGTGAAGGATTCACACCGAGGCCTTTCTGAACATCCGGTTCCAACACCAACACACGGAACACTAAACTCTCATCAAACCCTAAAATGGTTCTGATCAGACCAATAGGTTCTGATTCTGGGTTCTGATTGGAGGGAGTTCCGCCTCACTCGGATCAGAACGTCTGCCGGTTCGGAACAGGGCTTCCCGTCGGAGCGAACCGACACGGTTCGGATCTTCACCACCTGGCCCGGCAGGTAGCGCGGCTGGTTGGTCTGGATGAAGGTGGAGACGCCCCGGGGGTCCACGTGCAACTCTGTGGAGTTGGAGAAGAGCTGCACCGAACCGCGGCGACCTCTGACCTTTAGGGTGTAGGTCCGTCGGAGGCTGGACCCGACTTGGTGGATCTGCCGAGATAAAGAGCGGATCAAAGGATGATCAGGAGACCCGGATGTTTCCAGAACCAGTGGAGGGTTCGGAGCTTACAGCAGGAAGGGTCAGCAGCCTGGTGGATCCTGCGGGAAAACATGCGGTTAAAGTTCTGATCCGAAACCGTTCACCGACCCAAAACGGTTCCGAACTCATCACACACCTCCTTTAATCGTGGTGGAGTTGGAGGACAGCGTCTCGTTCTGATAGACGATCTCAGCGGAGACGGAGACGGACGAGGAGCCCAAGACGGTGACCGACACCGAGGAGGGAAGACCGGGCCGGAGCGCCGCGGGGGCCAGCAGCAGGTAGGACGGCCGGGAGTCCGGGTCGGAGTCGGAATTGGGTCGGGGGACGGGTCCGGGCTCGGTTCGGTTGGCGGGTCTGGTGTTGGGTCCGGGTTCGGTTCGGTTGGCGGGTCTGGTGTTGGGTCCGGGCTCGGTTCGGTTGGCGGGTCTGGTGTTGGGTCCGGGTTCGGTTCGGTTGGCGGGTGTGGTGTTGGGTCCGGGCTCGGTTCGGTTGGGGGGTCGGGTGACGGGTCCGGGTTCGGTTCGGTTGGCGGGTCTGGTGTTGGGTCCGGGCTCGGTTCGGTTGGCGGGTCTGGTGTTGGGTCCGGGTTCGGTTCGGTTGGCGGGTGTGGTGTTGGGTCCGGGCTCGGCTGGGGGGGGTCGGGTGACGGGTCCGGGTTCGCCCGGTTGGGGGAGTCGGGTGACGGGTCCGGGTTCGCCCGGTTGGGGGTCGGGTGACGGGTCCGGGCTCGGTTCGGTTGGGGGTCGGTGACGGTCCGGGTCTGCCCGGTTGGCGGGTCTGGTGTTGGGTCCGGGCTCGGTTCGGTTAGTCGGGTGACGGGTCCGGGTTCGGTTCGGTTGGCGGGTCTGGTGTTGGGTCCGGGTTCGGTTCGGTTGGCGGGTCTGGTGTTGGGTCCGGGTTCGGTTCGGTTGGCGGGTGTGGTGTTGGGTCCGGGCTCGGTTCGGTTGGGGGGTCGGGTGACGGGTCCGGGTTCGGTTCGGTTGGGGGGTCGGGTGACGGGTCCGGGTTCGGTTCGGTTGGCGGGTCTGGTGTTGGGTCCGGGTTCGGTTCGGGTGACGGGTCCGGGTTCGGTTCGGTTGGCGGGTCTGGTGTTGGGTCCGGGTTCGGTTCGGGTGACGGGTCCGGGCTCGGTTCGGTTGGCGGGTCTGGTGTTTGGTCCGGGCTCGGTTCGGTTGGCGGGTCTGGTGTTGGGTCCGGGCTCGGTTCGGTTGGGGGGTCGGGTGACGGGTCCGGGTTCGGTTCGGTTGGCGGGTCTGGTGACGTTCCCAGCGTCCAGCCTGGAGAACCAGAGGACGGACATCAGAAACCGGATCAGAACTTCCAAGTTTTTATTTCTGTTCTTTCGTCAGAAAAACTCAGATTGCTGCTGATCAGTCCGAACGGGCCGGTGGTTCTGATCGATCAGAACCAGAATCTGAAATGTGATGATTTATTTACTCATAAATCTGTTAAAAATAAAAACTTTCCCACTTTTTTCTCGCGATGTTTTGATTTTTTCTGGTTGCATGAAATTTGTCTCGTCAGTTAATTTTCTCTCTGTTTAGTCAGAGAACATAAAGTGTAAATTATAAAAACAAATAAAAATTGTAAAGAAAAAAATCTAAATGTAAATTGCTAAAAAGATAAGCTCAATTATTTACTTTATAGAAATAGAAAACTAATTATTTAAACTGCATGTTTGAAAATGAATCAAATGCTTTAGTGATGAAATAAATATTAGTTATTAAAATATTAAATTTAAAATAATATTTCAAAGACAACCTAGTAATTATTTAAAAACCAGATAATTGGTGAATATTCCTCCAGGTGAGGTCGGTTTACCTGTCGCTGCTGTTCGGAGCTGCACTGAGGATGAGGATGAGGAAGACTCCGCACAGCCTCAGCAGAGCCTTCATCATGGCGGAAGTTCGTCTGTTAGTCGCTCAGCTCAGCAGCGGCTTCACACCTGAACCGTGGACACGCCCCCTGAACCGTGGACACGCCCCCTGAACCGTGGACACGCCCCCTGAACCGTGGACACGCCCCCGGCACCTGAACAGTTCCGGTCTAAGGAGTTTTAACCCTTTACCTTTTGGCCTGCTGGACCTCCAACCCGTCCAGAACCCAGCAGGTCCTGGTTCTGGATGATTATCACACTATTCTGATTTGACGCACCACGTGACTCTGTTGTACATGGTGCTTTAAGTTTACCTTCAGTTACGATATTAATGTATTATATTTCATTACATTGTTCAAATTAAAGAAATGCAATAAAGAAATCAGATTTTTTATGTCATTTTTATTATGAAGTTCGACAGGGAAACAGGGTCATTATTTCCTTTTGGAACCTTGAAAATCTGCTCCAAAATTCAGTTTGCATAACAACGATCTCTTTATAAATAATCACCGTTAAATATGTGATGACCCAACAACAAAACGGAACGTGATCAACGTGCCTTTAATCTGGGAAACAAACTGAGAGCAATGAAACGCAACCTGCAGGTCTAAAATAAAACAGCAGCCTTTTGAAAAGAAAAGTATTTAAAATGAAATTAATACAGTTTAAGTTTGATTTCTGTGAAAATGCCAAGCAGGTCAGAGCAAAGATAAAACAGCAGCTTCCTCTTCTCTTCTGACACACAACCATCCAGAGCAACAAAACAATAATATTACTAAGTGTCATTCTGAATATATCCTGACAAAAATCACTAATCAGTTTATGAAAACAACCACTTTGTTACTAAATATGTGTGTCTGTGGCAGGACCGTGTTCTTAGTGTTTAAAGTCATTTCTGTTCACGGACATCACTGGACAGCTGCTCAACACCGAGCTTGTAAAATGGAACTTAAATCTTGATGCAGCAGCTAATGTAGCATAGCCTCTTTCTTCTTTCTTTTTTTGTTTTTGCGGTGCTAGTGGCTCGTATTTTTACGACAGTAGGCAGACAGGAAAGAGGGGAAGACATGCGCAAGTGTCGTCGGGACCGGGAGTCGAACCCGCGACGTCCGCACCGAGTACCAAGGTCTCCAAGCGTGCAGTGCGCCAACCTCCTGAGCCACCACAGCTAGCATAGCTAATATATATTCCCTAAATGTTTTTCCGTATCACCGGATTCTTTGGACTATAAGCCGCTACTTTGTCCTCATGCTGTGAACCAAGTGGTTTATATCCCGGTGTGGCTTATATAGGTAGTTTCCAGTTTTTTTTGTTTGTTTGTTCTTTTTACTCTTTTTGTTATTTGACAACTTCTCGCTGCAGAGCAAACATTCAGGTAATCCTTCCGCTTTGGCAATGAATGCAAATGATTCGGTCCAAGAACTGTAGAATCTCTCCTGGGCTATTTTTCCCACCACACCTGTTGGTTTGTTTACCACCTGCCTCGCGCCCCGCCCAGTTGAAAGAAACGTCACAGGCTATGACGCAAATTCTTGATAGAAATGTTGAAATGTAATATTTATTCTACTCATTTTTATAGCATTGAAAAACGTTAAGAATAATTGTGTCCTCCTACAGAAACCATATTAAAACAAAAAATATATTTCCCACCGACATCTTTTTCAATTTTCAAACATGTTTGAAAAAGGCCCAGGGAGACACTAGGGCGGCGCTATTGAGCCGCGGATTGCCGACCCCGGTCCCAGGCCGACCTGTGATTTATCTACTTGTGTGAAGTTCCGCTTTGGCCCAGCAGGGGGTAGACATGGCCAAGGAGAGGCTGCAGTGCTCGCTGGTTCCAGCAGGGGGAGCTACCGGTAGTAGTGGCTAGTGTTCGAGCTCCTCCTCTTCCTCAGTGGACAGCAGCGGCAGCAGGAGGAAGATGACTTCGTTACGGCCGTTTAGCTGCGACGATCTGTTTAAATTCAACAACATGTGAGTCAGAAGCAGCCCGGTTCAGGCAGAACCCGTCCGTCTGTTCCGAACCCAGCCTGCGGGTTCTACCCGGACCCGGTCAGATACCTGGAATTACTTCAAACATTTTCTTCCTTCAAACTGATGCCGAATTATCCTTCAGGCCCATCGGAGCCATCTGGGTTAATGTTTTATTCCAGCCTGATGTTTCATCTCGTAAATTTAACGTAAAATCTTATTTTTAGCAGAAATATGTTCAGATTTCGTTAATGTCGACTTCCTGGCCGTTTCCTCGGATTTGTGATCAATAATTCTTTTCCAGAAGCAGCAAAGTGATCAATAAAAGGAAATTTAACCATCAAATGTTTTTAATCTTTCAACAGAAACCTGGATCCTCTCACAGAAACTGTATCCTTTTCTAATCTGATGTTTATTTCTCTCGTTTGTTTCATGCCTTTTATTTTCTTGTTAGATGTTTAGATAACTGATATTTTAGAATTTAAGATTTACAGGCACAGTTATATAAAGTAGAAATAATTGTTTTCTGTATATTGTCCTTCTACATCTGCAGTGTCTGCTAAAGTATTCACACCCAGGAATCGTTTTATTTTCCTCATTTAACTGAAAAGCGTGTTGTGACCAACATGATGTGTATAGTTTAGTGGAAGAAAAAAATGTTTATGATTTTACTACTTTTTACAGATAAAATCTGAAGTGTTAAAACGTTTTATCCTGTAATAGTAAAATAAGACAAACTGCTCATCGCAGTAAACAACCCATCTATAAGTGACACATGGTGGCGGCAGTATCATGCTGTGGGACAGGAAAGCAAGTCAGAGTTGACTGGAGGCTGGAGCTAATCCTGCAGGAAACCAGAGTGTGGACGAGTTTCACCTTCAGATGTTCAGAGCTGCTGGAGGCCAAACCCAGAGGGGCTAAATACAAAAACACTCCACACTTTTCAGATTTTTTACCATAAAAACCTTGAATTATTCCCCTCCACTCCCCGGCTGTGCAGCCCTTTGCGTTGCTGTGCCCGTTTCCTCAGCCGGCCTGCAGTATGGGATCCCGTTCTACCTGCAGTACCTGGCCCACTGGCCCGAGTATTTCATCGTGGCTGAAGCTCCGGGCGGAGAGCTGATGGGCTACAGTAAGTGCAGCCTGGAGCTCTGCTGCAGCACGCTGCGGCGTTGCTGCAGCACGCTGCGGCGTTGCTGCTGCTGCAGCATCATGTCTCTCTCTCTCTGTGGTCAGTCATGGGGAAGGCGGAGGGATCGGTGGCGCGGGAGGAGTGGCACGGCCACGTCACGGCGCTGTCGGTGGCCCCGGAGTTCAGACGCCTCGGCCTGGCCGCCAAGCTCATGGAGATGCTGGAGGAGATCTCAGAGAGGTGAGTGACCTCTGACCCCTGGAGGGAGGCTCTGCAGGGTGTGCGAGACCCCTGAAGGTGTGACCTTTGACCTGCAGGAAGGGCGGGTTCTTCGTGGATCTGTTTGTGAGAGTCTCCAACCAGGTGGCCGTCAACATGTACAAGCGTCTGGGCTACAGCGTCTACCGCACCGTCATCGAGTATTACTCTGCCAGCAACGGGGAGCCGGACGAAGACGCATACGGTACGCCTCCCAGCGGCGCCTTACTTTGACTAGGCCACAGCTCAACTCTGTCCTGATGGTCAGAACTGGAATCATTCTGGATCTGCTGATCCGACTGAACCTGAGGGTTTTAACTCAGCAGATTTTTCTGACTGAGCATTTAAATCCGAATAATCACCTGGTAGAAAGTTTCAGCAGTGATGGAAAACAAAACTGTGACCAGATGTGGGCGCTCTTTACACAGTAAGGAACCTTAAGCCCCACCTGACAAATTCAGAAAGACTCCAACATGGGCGGGGCCAAGCCAGGGGGCGTGGCCAACGGTAAAAAGGGCGTAGTTAGGATGAGAGAATGTTGCCAACATTGATTGGAAAAAACAAGTTTTTATAAAAAAGCTCCTGAAAACGTGAGTGACGCAGACATTGACCAAGCAGATTGTTGGAACCAATAGGAAAATTGAGCTGCAGTAGCACTATTCAACCCACAGAGGGCAGCACCGAGCGCTCAGCTGGTTTCCATGCTGCAAGGCAGAGAGCCGTTACGGTCGGTGGGTTTGGGTTCGGTTTCTCTGTGAAACGTTTCAGATCATCTCTGTGCTCCTGAAGAGTTCATTAAAATTTAACATGAATAAAATCTAAATTTATATTAGAAAAAAAAAGACCAGCAAAAGTGAAACAACCAATTTATATAATTTTAGATTATGTTGTTCTTCCAGCAGCTCCCGGGTCGGTTCTGGAGCACAGAACTGAACCAGTTAGTTCTGGTCGGCTCATCGGCCCCTGCAGCCTCTATAAAGAAGAAGAAGAATACAATAGTCTGATCACTTCCTGCGTTTCTGCCCCCTGCTGGCTGGGTGGGGAAACCTCTCCTGACTTCCTGTTGAGTTAAAAGCTTCCTGACCTTCAGGCTGTCGGCCGTTTCTTCTTCTACTAAAACACTGCAAAATGTCAGAAATGCGTTTAGGTAGAAAACAGTTTTTATTGTGGTCCTGACTGGAGCACGCTTTCCCTGCAGACATGAGGAAGGCTCTGTCCAGAGACACAGAGAAGAAGTCCATCATCCCGCTGCCGCACCCCGTCCGGCCGGAGGACATCGAATAACGTGGGGCCGCGGCTCCCTGACCCGCCGACCCCTGCTGACCTCAGAGAGCCGCTGGATGTACAAAATGTTTCAACATTTAATTTGCTGTAAATTCTAATGAACGTTTGTTTCAGAAACTGAGTCCGAGTCGTGTCTGATACAGAAATGTCTACTCTTTGTCTTCCTCACTGCTCTGTTTCTTCCCTCCATCCTCTTCCTCACTCTCGCTGCTGCTGCTGCTGTCGTCTCGGTCGTCGTACGTTTTCTCCATCTGGGCCTCGCCCTCCGGCGGTTTGTCAGGAGCTGCTGCCGGCTCCTCAGAGCGCTCTTCCTCCTGCTCTTCCTCCTCTGGAGGGTTTGTAGGACGCTCCTCCTCTTCCTCGTCATCCTTGGCCTGCTGCCTCTTCCACATCTTGGCCATGGCGAGCAGCTTGAGGTTGGGCTGGTTGGCGGCGTCCTCAGGGAAGATGTAGTCGTAGTATTCCTCCCAGCCGGCGTCCGACTGCAGAAACAGCAACATGAATAACCACAGAAGAAGAAGCTGCTTTTCAGTAAAAACACGATTCCTCTGCATCCGTCAAGGAACCATCAGATCTTCACATTCATAGGAAACTGTTCAGGTTTTACGGCTGATATTTCTACAGAAAAATAGTTTTAATCACAAGAATAAAGTCAGACAAAGTCAAATTATATAGGAATAAGGTCAGAAAAGGGCGTGCTGTGGTGGCGTAGAGGACAGCGCGACCCACATTTGGAGGCTTCAGTCCTTGACGTGACAGTCGCAGGTTCGATTCCCACCTGTCTTCCCCCTGTTTCTACCCCCATCCTGTCAGCCTACTGTCATATAAGGGACACTAGAGCCACAAAAGGCCCCTGGAGGGGAAAAAAAAAAAAATAATAATAATACAAAAATAAAAAGAAGAAGTTGAAATAAAAGGAGAATAAAGTGATAATCTGAGGTCGTATCGCTGCGTTAAATCGAGGAACGTTGAGCTCTTTGTGAACTTTTACTTTGAGAAATAAGGAAACATTTTCAGATAAGTTTTCTTCTCATCAAAACAGTTTTTCTTGTCATTTTATGACTTTCTGGTAATACTGAATCTTTATTCTGCTAATATAATTGACTTTTTAGAATATGACTTTGTTCCTGTAATTAATTATTCTTTAAAATGAGAAAAGTGCTGAGAGACGGATAAAGTTCTGCTGATCTTACCCCGTCCTCGGCCGTCAGCTTCCTCCTCTTCTTCACCTTCTCCGGCAGCAGCTTCCGGACTCGCTCCCTGGTGCCGTCGGAGCCAAACTCCCTCTCAAAGTCCCTCCAGGACTCGAGCAGCATCAGTCGCTCCTCCTTCTCGTCGCAGCTCCTCATGCTCTTGTTGGCGTCTTCGTAGGTCTGGCGGCTGCGCTGCAGCCGGTCGGGTCCGTCCACCGACAGCTCGAACTTGGCGTAACTGATCCAGACCTGCGCAGCGCGAGACGGTCAGTCGCTGCTCTACCTTCGTGTGGCTTTCATCAGAGCGGCGGCCCTCACCTTGACGTGCTGCGTGCGCTGCAGCAGCCTCTTGTACAGGTTCCTCGTGTTCTCAAACTGCTCCTGCTCGATCTCAAAGTCGATGTAGGACTTCCAGAGGACCTGGAAGGACAGCAGGACACAGAGACAAACCAGATGAACCGTCTCCAGCAGCAGGAAGAAACATAGAAGAAGAAAAATACATCCAACCCACAGGACTCTCTCTCTCTTTGTTCTTTCTATTTTTATTAGCATATCTGCTGCGATTCTCTTGAATCAACCAAACACAGACATGAGGAGCTGGACTCTGTGTGTCCATGATATTTCTGGTCAAAATGTTTCTCTCCTCCTCATGACTGAAATAAAATAATTTGTCTCCAGCATCCCAATATGGACCAGGCTGATCAGAACCAGAGCTGGGATCCAAACCTCAGGCATGTCCAGTCTGGGCTGGCTGATGGCGAGCTCAAAGATGGCGCGGGCTCGCTCCACGTCGCCCAGGATGGTCTCCAGCTCGGCGAACTTGATCCAGGTGGTGCAGTTCTCCGGGCTGAACTCCAGGTACTTTTCATACAGCTTCCTGCAGCGGTCAAACTCTCGCAGCTGCAGCTCCAGCTCGATGTAGCCCTTCAGCAGCTTGTTCTTGGGACATTTCCCGATGGCCGTGCCCTGGCAGCACAGAACGGGTCAGAACCGGCAGCACAGAACGGGTCAGAACCGGCAGCACAGAACGGGTCAGAACCGGCAGCACAGACTAGCTCAGCTCAGGCTCTCACCATGATCTTTCTGGCTCCTGGCAGGTTCTTCTGTCGGATCTCAAACTGGGCAAAGAGCAGCCAAATCTTTGCGAAGGTGAACTGAAACAGAACCAGAACCGTCAGAAGCAGAGAGTGGCAGCAGAGCGACGGCTCCAGGTGTTCAGTTACCTTTTTATGAGGGATGAGCTCCAGACACGCCTGGTAAACCTGCCTCGTCCTCTCAGGGTCCTGCCAAACACCAACAGCTTAGGTCCGGTTCTGCTGGTTCTGGCTGCTCTGAGCTGTTGGAGAACCCACCTTGGTCTCCAGCTCCTCGTACAGGGCGTAGTTTATCCACAGGTAGACGTAGCGCCTCCAGTGTCTCTTCTCCTGGATGGGCGGCACGTTGGCGATGGCTCTCTCGTAGATCTCTCTCACCGTGTCGGCGTCCGTGTCGCTCTCCACCAGGCGCAGGTAGTCGAACCAGGCGTCGTAGTTGTGTGGGTTTGCCTGCGTTTAACCACAGAAGAAGAGTGCGTCAGTCTGGATCAGCCGGACGGCCCTGACCTCCAGCTGCTCCTCGCCCACCTTGACCTCCTCTTCATACTGGAACCGTCTCTTGCTGACGATGACGTCCTCGATTCCTCTGCGGTCTCCGAACTTCTTCTCAAACATGGTGTAGTTCTTGAAGAGCTCCTGCGCCTGATGCTTGGGGATCCTGTCCAGGGCGTACTTGTAGATGACTCGGACCCGCTCAAACTGTTGACCACACGCAGAGTCAGAAAAACACTGGAGCAGTAACCGGGTCAAAGGTCACGGCTCTGTCAGAACTCGCCTCCTTCTGGGTCTCCTCGAACCTGGCGAAGGCCACAAACAGATTCTCGTCCACGTATTCCTCCCCGAAGAACTCCACGGCTCGCTCGTACACCTTCCTGCTGTGCGCCACGTAGCCGTGCCTCTCCTCGAAGCGAGCGTACTTGATCCAGTTCTTCACCTCGGGGTGGACCATGACGAGTTCACAGGAGTCAAGGAAACCACCGCTCAGGATTGGTTTCTGAATCACTTCCATTTGCTTTACCTAAAGAATCTGATGTTAAAATGATCGTGCAGAATCGATACATTAATATTCAACCAAATCAGGAAATCGCTCTGAACGTAAACTTTGAGCAGCTCCTACAACAATCTGGCATAAAAGCTGAAAACGGGCCTCCAGATCGTCCCTAAATGTTCCGGGGGTGATTTAAAAAACCATCAGACCAAACATCAGGATATATCGCTCGTAGATGCTCCGGGCTTTGTCCACTTCCTTATAGCGCAGCTCAAAGTTGATGTAGGAGTGCCAGGCCTGCTCCTCCGGCTCCCACTCCATCCAGCGCTCAAACACCTGCCTGCAGCCGGCCACGTTGCCCAGCATCTCCTCCATGTAGGTGTATTTGTACCTGCAGGAGCAGCAGAGGCTCGGCGTCAAGCTAAACCGTCTAAAACAATTAGCAACATAAAAACTTAAAACTGCAAAAAAAAAAGACACATTTATATAGATGTGCAAATCAATTAAAACTGAATTCATCACATGAAATAATTTCAGTATTTGTGGAAACATGTCATACACTCTAACGTGATTGGCTGACCTGCACAGCAGTCTAACCAATCAGCTCATTTCAAAACAGGCGGACATATGAACTTTTGATTAAAACACTGAATAATAAGAATTCATCTAGAATTATATTTTAATAATAGATAAGTGGAGCAGCTTTAGAAAGCAGAACAGGTCCAAACAGCTCACTGGTCCAATATGGACGCCCGTGTACTGGGAGTCCTGGTCCTACCAGAACTGGTTGACCCGGGGCAGGATGGTGATGGCTCTGTCCCAGATGTTGCGGGCGTGGTTCACCTGGCGGCTCTTCATCTCCATCTCTGCATACTTCAGCCACAGAGTGATGTTTCTGTGATCGACGTCCAGCGCTCGCTCGTAGATGGACCGAGCTCTGAAAGCAGACGGCACTTGAATGCATCGTTTAGAAACTCACTTCACAGTTCAGACTGGAGGAAATGAGGTCAAGCTTCTGCTTATAAACTTTAATGAGAAAAAATGAAGCAAATGAAAGCAGGGGTCAGAGGTCAGTAAGCCAGCCGTCAGGTGAATACCTCTGGATCTCCTTCAGGCTTTCCTCCCATTGTGCGTATTTAATCCAGTTACTGATGACGGTCCGGTTCTTCCTGATGTTGTCTTCAAAGCCCTTTCAGAGGAAGTTTGACAGAATCAGAACCTGCAGCTTTCATGGTTTTCTTCAGCAGAAACAAGTCTGAACCGTTTCATAGCATCAAAGTGTGTCTGGTGAGTGAGCTGACCTTCCTCTTCTTCAGCTTGTAGTCATTGAGCTCCTCTTTATCAGTGATCTTCTGTTTGGGCGGAGGAGGCAGAAGCTCGAGCTCCCTCTCTTTGGCCTCTCTGAGCAGCTGCTCAGCGGTGATCTGAACCTCTGCAGGAGCTTTATTCTTCACCTGAAACAACACAAACACCTGAGCCCCAAATCTTTCTGTCTCTGCTACAGAAAAACACAAAGTAGTGGACGAGGTCGCAAATGCACTTCTCTTACTCTCAGAGTTCAATTTAAAACAAAGCAAATAAGGTTGAATAATCTGTAGCATTTAAGGACAATAAAAATACTGAAATTAACACATTTTAGACAAATCAGTCCTGGACTGAACTGTTCATAACATTTCTGTAAAACATCTATATTTAATATAAAATCATATACTTCAGTTTTATTTCACTCTTAAAGGTGTTTGGGGGAAAAAGAGATTTTTCCCCCATATCTTCTCAACTAAAGTGAACAAAAACTGACTTAAAGAAGCATAAAGAATAACCCAGCTCACCGTTTGAACGGTCTTTCTTTAAGCATACCTTCAACTAATGATGCTAATGACGTTTTCAAAAAAAACACAGAACTTTTATAACTTTGCAGAATAACTCAAGTTTTTTTCTGGTCAAATTACTGATATTTTGGTGCTTTAAACTTTGGTACGTTAGATATGTATCTAATTTAAACCACGTCAAAAAAAAAACCCAGTAGGAAATCTCTTTAGTCCAGCCGGAAGCTAACATTAGCATTGTTGAAACAAACTAATAGAAGTAAGAAGAAAAAAATGTGTTTGAGCCTGAATAACCCCACAAAGCTTAAATAGCATATAAATGAGTAAAATCAATCATAGTGTATAGATATAAAATCTACCTATTATTAAATATGCCCCCTTCTTTAGCGGCAGTTAGCATTAGCCGTAGGTGCTAATCTTCCTCGGGGTTTCTTACCTTCGCCACCTTCGGTATACGCTGCTTTCCCGCCGCTGTGGACGCCATGTTGCCAGTGACTCCAACCGGTACCGTAGCTGGCAAACTATTAAAGAAAATAACACCACTCAACACCACCTGCAGCCGCTTCTAGGAGACACACTCTGAAACGTTTTTCTAACACCAGCAGGTAGCCGCCATGACAGCACCCACAATGCCGCGCGGCTCCAAAGTGCCGCGAGAGTGTTCGCTGCAGGCGGCGTGCTGTTGCTATAGCAACGGAATCAACTGAATTTCACAAAGAGACAGAAAAGAGCCATTTATCGAGCTAAAGTAAAAAACTTTGAATCAAAAACGACCAACCGAGTTTTGGAAGGAAGAAGCCATTGAGTTTCCATTCCATAGTAATCCCAAGAGAGGATGAGGTCGACCAGGAGCCCGGAGGAAAATCTGACCGTCAGAAGGAGCCGTTCAGCGGACGCTCGGTGGATTCAGAAGTTGATTGGGTCATCTGATCAGGCTATCTTCGGGAGGGTCAATGTCAATGAACTGCTGTGAGAACAAATCACCATCCTTCCAGTATTATTCCTGAAAATAGTTTAACTCAGCAGTACCGGGGCTGGTCATCATATGAAACAACTTTTCTTTTCATTTATTGTTATTTACAAGATCAAATGATTAATTTCTTCCTAAAATCAAAGGTTTCACGGCTAAATTAGCCAATTACTGCTTGAATAGGTGGCTAGAGCAACTAAAGATGGCACTAAAGTACGAGCGTCAATCGGTTGAGATTAGAGAAGCGCTCAACAAAGATCCTCTCTGAAACAGATTTCACACTCACACAGAAAAACCAGCCACCCATCAGAATACTACGGAGGATTAAAAGGGACAAAATAACTGAATACATAATTAAATTATGAGTGAAATATAGCATAAAATAAATAAATGTTTTATAAAATATTAGTAAGTCATTAAATGCAAACTTATCATAACCAAGGCAGAAATGTAATAAAATGTATATTTTATTATTTCATGGTTCCTGTTCAGCATCGCCATAAAATGATTTCATATGTCCAACTCACCCATCAAGTCGTGAGCGGAGTTATTATAAGTTTACATTTTAATGCTTTAATGTTGGACTGAAATGATTAATCAGATGAGTTGTGATTAATCAGTCAATTAAAAAATCATCAACTAATGTAGTGATTGCCTAGTCGTTAACTGGAGTTTACAGATTCATATTCAGAGTAATAATTAAGCCAAAACTGCAAAATAAATAAATAAAAGCATTTAGCATGAAAGATGAAAACTTTGTAAATCTGTTCAACTCCTCTGGTGGCAGCTTCACATTCTGGATATGAATCTTTTCTGAAACACCTCTATCTATCCAGTTATTAATCAGCTAATCAATACTAATATCCAGATCAGCTGTATGGTAATGTTCAGTGCAACAGAAAGGCCTGAGCGTTTCACATGTTGATGTTCAAACCATTTTCAGCTGCAGATGCTACAAAAGATCAAACACTTGCTGAAAATGCTCTTGTTGCATTTTAGGCAACAAACTGTATATGATTAAAAACCGAATGAAATGATTTGCGTCCCTGCAGGGAGAAGGCCAACCTTTCCCTGACGGTGGGCGGCCGGTCGGGCGACGTTGTGGCTCATGCCTCCTTCAGCGACCGCCCCGCCGCCGCCTACGCCGCCGTGGACCGCCACGACGCCTGGGAGGCCTTCCTGCGCTCACACTGGCCGGACGCCAGATGCACTGTGGGTAATATTGTGAAGTCGGGGCGCCTCTCATTGCTTTCACTTCATATGAGTGACAACCGGGTCAGGACCGGTTCAAGTGGTCATAATGTTCTGCCTGTTTCTCCTCTGCAGCCGCTGAACTCTCTGTTCCTGCATCTGTTCGTGTCTGAGCCCAGAGTGGCTGGAGCCTGCCTGGAGGAGATCCTCAGGTAGGCAGAACCAGAACCAGAACTAGACTCTGAGCGGTCCTGGGTCACCAGAACCTTTCTGATCTTGCTACAGAACCACCTTCAGCATCACCTCGGACCTGGAGCACGTCCTGCTGCTCTGCCCGGACCGCTGTCCTCTAGGTGAGACCGGCTGCTGACCCGGCCCGGTTTGAGTTCTGCTTTCGTGCCCTTACTCTCTGACGACCCATTCTGTGAGCAGAACCAGTTCTGGAGGAGACGTTCCAGCTGCTGGAGTGGGAAGCCGACAGCGAGGCGCCGGGTTCGGCTCGGATCTGCAGACGGGAGGATCACTGCGAGCGACTGCATGTCCGCCGTGCCCGGTGAGCTCCCCATCTGGACCTACAGCACCCGAACCAGAATCGGCAGCCCAAAAGCAGCTCTCTCTGTCTGCCACTAGTGAAATGATTCAACAGGTTTAGCATGCCATCCGGTCCTGGTGTTACCAGTGCTCTGGGTATTCCTGTAGTTTTCTGCTTTGTCCTTCCACCAAACTTTCCTTCCTGCTATTCGCTCTGTGACCAGCATGTTTTCTCCAAAATGCTGGACTAGATCCTTCCTGATGGACCGGAGCTCCAGAACTAACAGCAGAACTCTGAGCTGGTTTGGAAGTTGTCAGTAAAAATATATGGGTGAACAGCAGGGGGCGCTGTGTGACAGAGAGGTGACATTTCTATTTCTATAGATGTTCAAATTAAACAGATATCCGAGTAATATGAAGAGGCCTAGTTGATCTTTGTGATCTGCAGTTTGTAAAGTCAGTCAAAAGTTAACAATAATAAAATAGTGTTTCTTTTTTTAAATCCTATTTTCACCATTTTATTGATTTAGAAATGTCACAGTCCCCTTCAAGCTTATTTAGTTTACTAGCTAAATATTTAGCTATCAGTTAAATATTTACTTGGTAAGCTAAATAACCTAAATTTATGGTTTATAAACTTATAAACCATAAATTTAGGTTATTTAGCTTGGCAAATGAAAATGTAAGTGGCAAGCTAAACATTTAGCTTGCCAACCAGGCAAGCTAGGAGCTCTACACCCTCAGCAGGTCCTGGAGGGTTCTGGGAGTTCGCCCAACCAGTCTACATGTGTTTTGTGGACTTGGAGAAGGCGTTCGACCGTGTCCCTCGGGGAGCCTTGTGGGGGGTTCTCCAGGAGTATGGGGTACCGAGCTCCTTGATACGGGCTGTCAGGTCCCTGTAGGACCGGTGTCAGAGTCTGGTCCACATTGCCGGCAGTAAGTCGGGCTCGTTTCTGGTGAGAGTTGGACTCCGCCAGGGCTGCCCTTTGTCACCGATTCTGTTCATTACTTTCATGGACAGAATCTCTGGACCAGCCAAGGTGTTGAGGGGATCCGTTTTGGTGGCCTTAGGATCAAATCTCTGCTTTTTGCGGATGATGTGGTTCTTTTGGCTTCATCAGGTCGTGATCTGCAGCTCTGGCTGGAGCGGTTCACAGCCGAGTGTGAAGCGGCTGGGATGGCGATCAGTGTCTCCAAATCCGAGGCCATGGTCTTGAGCCGGAAAAGGGTAGAGTGCCTTCTCCGGGTCAGGGGGGGTGTCCTGACCCAAGTGGAGAAATTCAAGTATCTCAGGATCTTGTTCACGAAGGAGGGAAGAAGGGAGCGGGAGATCGACAGGCGGATTGGTGCAGCATCTGCCGTCAAGCGGGCGCTGTACCGGTCTGTCATGGTGAAGAGAGAGCTGAGCCAAAAAGCGAAGCTCTCGATTTACCGGTCGATCTACGTTCCCACCCTCATCTATGGTCATGAGCTTTGGGTCATGACCGAAAAAACGAGATCACGGATACAAGCGGCTGAAATGGGTTTTCTCCGTAGGGTGTCTGGACTCTCCCTTAGAGAGAGAAGCTCAGTCATCTAGGAGGGACTCAGAGTAGAGCTGCTGCTCCTTCACATCGAGAGGAGCCAGTTGAGGAGCATCTGGTCAGGATGCCTCCTGGACGCCTCCCTGGTGAGGAGTTCATGTCCCACCAGGAGGAGGGGAAATTCAGGACACTCTGGAGGGACGATGTCTCTCTGCTGGCCTGGGAACGCCTTGGGATTCCTGGAGGAGCTGGAAGAAGAGACTGGGGAGGGAAGACTGGGCCTCCCTACTGAAGCTGCTGACCCCACGACCCGACCAGGATAAAGGGAAGAAGATGGTTGGATGGATGGATGGATGGATGGACGGACGGACATTTAGTTAGCTCTCTGACCTTCAGCTTGTGGTTGCTTCAGCAGCAGCTGACCTCTAATGATCATCAGGCTGATGGAGTCTGAGAAGACTTCATCTGTTGGTCACATGACAGGAAGTCAAACTGATGAGTTCTCTAGAACCAGAATCTTGTCTCTGCTGCTCTGAGCTCGGCTTGTTTTATCTTCCAGGGTTGCAGATTATGATGACATCATGGTGATCGTGAACAAGCAGACCGCAGAGTCTGCAGACCCTCTGCAGCCCTACGCCCTGATAGACGTCATCGAGTACCAGAACCAGAGGAGCCATGCTGCCGTCCTCCAGGTCTGTCCCGGTCAGCCTCTGCTGTTGGGTTGGTTCCTTCACGACCGGTTCTGGACCAGCCCCCGCTGCATCTGGTTGCCATGGTAGCATATGGTGCAGATGAGCTGAGACTCGGCCAAACCTACAAACTTGAGGATGGAGCATGGAGGATGAGCCTAAAGCAAAGCAACAATATTTCATTGTTTATGATTCTAACTGAGCTGCAGAGGAAGAAAGTAACTAAAGTAACTAGTTACAGTTACTTGAGTAACTTAATGGAAAAATTAACTTTTACAGCACAGTACTTTTTATTTTTACTTAAGTAATATCAGGTTTTCCCCCAGAGGATTTTAAGCCACCAGTCTTTACTTGCAGATTACTATGCTTAGCCTAGCATAGCCAGCTATGCTAGGCTAAGCATAGTTGGCTTATTGTATAATTGGGCTTTTTATACACCCCTACCAGTATAGACAGATTAAGATAGGTTCATAGTCAATGCATTGAACTGGGCATAAGTTCCCAAATTATGATGTCTGCTTGTGCATATTAGAATTGTTGTAACTTTTAACACAAAAACAGAGCGCCGCTAAAGGCCTGCCCTAGTGCCCCCTACCGCTGGGCTGAGCAAGTTTTCTGGGGGAATCTCTGAATGTCATTATAAACTATGGCTCCTCTTTCCCGAGTAACATTTCTGGATACTAAGGAATATCCCTGGAAGGAGAACAAACACATTTTAACTGAACCCAGAAACAAATACAACCATTGGTTCTGTTCAAGTGAAACTGCAGTGAAACTGTGTGTTAGCTCTGCTGAAACCAACGACACAAAGTCACCCTGTCGACCCTCCAGGATCTCACCACCGTCTGGGGATTCCTGTGTGGAATACCTTCAGAAATACCTGCGAGGATTTATCAATATTCATAAAACAAGAACAACTATTAGAACCAGCAGTTCCACTAATGCTAAAGCATTACACCAACATGGCGTTTAGTGGTATTTAGTGGAAGCTAATGCTAACACTAAAGCAATATACCAACGTGACTTTAGAGAATGCTAAGCTAAAGAGTAACACCAATGTGGCATTTGGGGGAAGCTAAAGCTAAATATAAAACACTATACTGGCCTATTATTTAGGGAATGCCAATGCTAAAGCGCTAACTTCAACCATTCTGTTATTTGTAGCATGCTACAAACATAGTGCAGCGCCCTCAACTGTGCCAAATCTGTCCCTGCACACCGACCTGTACAGTTTGCTCCTCAGGAAGAGATTCTTTGGACCAGGCTGTTGCTTCCTGTGTTCAGTTTGTTGAGTTTTGCTAACTGTGTTGCTGATTCAGCCTAACTCAACACACTACAAATGTTTACTGTGGAGCTACAAGCGAAGGTTCCTGAGGTTTTTCCTCCACAGGATGAAGGACGCGTCGTCGGCTTCATCGCTGCCACCTCGTCTCCTAACGACCAGAAACTTCTGCAGCATTTTGACCTCAGGGAGTTTGATGGGTTCTACAAACACAAAGAACCAGAGCAGGTACTGTAAGCCCCGCCCACTTTACACAGCCGCATCCAGCTGGACCAGAACCAGAACCATGTCTGTCCCTGTGACGGTAGGAGGAAGAGGAACCGAGCCACCAGGCTCCCAGGAAGTCCAACTCCTTCTGCATTCAGCACTTCATATCCGACGAGACGCATGAGACCCGGTAAACCCCGTCCATGAGAACCAGAACCACGCCCACTTCCTGTTTCCTGCAGCCGGAAAAACATCTGCTCAGGCTGGGACCTTTATCTGAAGGAACTGGGAGCACTGGTTCTAACTGGTTCTGACTGGGTCTGACTGGTTCTAACTGGTTCTGACTGGTTCTAACTGGTTCTAACTGGGTCTGACTGGTTCTAACTGGGTCTGACTGGTTCTAACTGGTTCTAACTGGGTCTGACTGGTTCTAACTGGTTCTTACTGGGTCTGACTGGTTCTAACTGGTTCTAACTGGGTCTGACTGGTTCTAACTGGTTCTTACTGGGTCTGACTGGTTCTAACTGGTTCTGACTGGTTCTGACTGGTTCTAACTGGTTCTAACTGGGTCTGACTGGTTCTAACTGGGTCTGACTGGTTCTAACTGGTTCTTACTGGGTCTGACTGGTTCTGACTGGGTCTGACTGGTTCTAACTGGGTCTGACTGGTTCTAACTGGGTCTGACTGGGTCTGACTGGTTCTAACTGGGTCTGACTGGTTCTAACTGGTTCTTACTGGGTCTGACTGGTTCTGACTGGTTCTAACTGGTTCTAACTGGGTCTGACTGGTTCTAACTGGGTCTGACTGGTTCTAACTGGTTCTTACTGGGTCTGACTGGTTCTGACTGGTTCTAACTGGTTCTAACTGGGTCTGACTGGTTCTAACTGGGTCTGACTGGTTCTAACTGGGTCTGACTGGTTCTAACTGGGTCTGACTGGGTCTGACTGGTTCTAACTGGTTCTTACTGGGTCTGACTGGTTCTAACTGGTTCTAACTGGGTCTGACTGGTTCTAACTGGTTCTTATTGGGTCTGACTGGTTCTGACTGGGTCTGACTGGTTCTAACTGGGTCTGACTGGTTCTAACTGGGTCTGACTGGGTCTGACTGGTTCTAACTGGTTCTAACTGGGTCTGACTGGTTCTAACTGGGTCTGACTGGTTCTAACTGGGTCTGACTGGGTCTGACTGGTTCTGACTGGGTCTGACTGGTTCTGACTGGTTCTAACGGGTTCTAACTGGGTCTGACTGGTTCTAACTGGTTCTAACTGGGTCTGACTGGTTCTAACTGGTTCTGACTGGGTCTGACTGGTTCTAACTGGTTCTGACTGGGTCTGACTGGTTCTAACTGGGTCATGGAGAAGTCTGTTCACAGTCAGGAACCACTTTAACTTTCCTGTCTTGTCCCGGTTCTGTTGGTTTCTGAAGCAGCGGATCAGAACCTCCTGACCCATCAGAACCTCCTGGAGGAGTTCTGGTCCAACGTTGCTTCAGCTCTCTGAAGAGCCGCTGCATCATTTGGACTTTGACTCTCCTTCACCACCGTGCTGAGCTGCTTGGTTTGGTCGTGACCTTTGACCTGTGTTCCATCTGGTGGACTTCAGGGGGTCTTGGATTGACCTTTGACCCTTCCCGGGTAGCTTCCTGTCATCTCCCCATCCTGACATCCACTGTGACATCATAATAAAAACGGAGTGTGTTGTGGATTTCCCATCAGATGTAACTGGTTCTGGTTCTGGTTCTGGTCCAGTCCCGGTGGACATCGTTCCCGCTGTCCGTCCTGAGGCAGTCCGTGTTGCTGCTGAAGCTTGGCAGCGGCGGTGGCAGCTGTCCAGCGCCAGTCATCTGTTGGGAGAGCTACCTGGCTCCTGCGCACGACTCGCCTCCCAGCTGTTCCCCCCCAGGGGGCCCGCCGCCCGGCCCGCCGCCCCCCACAGAGACCCGGTGCGGCGGAGCCCAGCGGAGAGCCACGGAGCGCCAGGAGCAGCAGATTGCTCCTCCAGTTGTTCCTCTGCTCAGCTTGGCTCCAAACTCACTTCACTTCTTCTGTCCACAGATCAACAGACGGTCTGCCCTACATGTTCCGGCACTTCCTGGTAAGTACTAAACCAGAGACGCTTTTCAGAGAAGGACAACCTTGTTTTAAGCCTGCAATCACCGAATATTGATTTAAAGAACCAGATTGTTGCACTTTTAACAGACACTTTCCCATGTTAATAAGTGAAATTATCTAGCAGTGGAACTACAACCTTTCATCAATATTAAGGAATTACTAGACAGAAATACTTGGTATTATTTTGGGATTTTGCAGTTTACCCATCAAATTCAAGACAGTGTGACCACAGAACTGTAGACCCATTAGAACCAACAGAACCATGTTCTCAGGGTTCACTTACCTGGAAGCTTCCCTCTGGGTGTTTTAAATGTTTTAGTTTCTCTTTTCCACAGCAGATTCCTGCTGACCAACACACAACCTGGATCATTATTCCATGCTGACTCTCTGCTTCCTGCAGGACCTGGAATATTGCCTGATCTTCGTTCCGTCTGCAAGTCCAGAATCGCCGTGGTTACAGAACTTTGTTCTGGTGCGGTCCCGTCCTAGCAGCCTGCAACTCACCAGTCTCTACGTCACCCATAGGTCCAGGTTCAGGTAGGAGCCGGGTCCAGAAGCAGATCCTGGCGGTCCATAAGCAGTGTTCCAGTGGAAACCATTTTGTCTCTGTTGAAGGTCTGTGGATGTGAGGCAGGCGGTGCCTGGAGACAGAGAAGCTATTTCGGATCTGGTGAACAGTTTCAATCTCACTTGTTCGGTTCTGGAGGATCTGGACTGGTGCTACCGGACCCACAGCGACCCAGTGAGTCTGGATAAACTCATAGAAACAACAAATCTATCGGCTTTTTTCTGAAGAAGCGACTTGCTGAGTATGGATCAGTGCTCAGTATTGCACCTCCTGACCACCGGGGGGCGTGTCTGAGCTGAGTGAGATGGGGGGGGGATGCTGTTGTTTCTCACTCATTCTGCTGCATGTTGGTGCGCAAGACGTAACCGACAGGATCCAGTTTAGGACTTTCAAAATAAAAGCTCCTCCAGACTCAATACAGAGACCGGACATATTTAATTATTTCTCACAGCCCGGTACCGGTCCGCGGCCCGGTGGTTGGGGACCACTGATCTAACCCACCTGTGTCAAACTCAAGGCCCGTGGGCCAAATCTGGCCCACCACAGCTTGTAGCCCTCTAAATTCTTGACTAAACATTAACTGCTTAACCATCATGTTGTCAATCAAATCCATGCAGTTTTAATCTGTTTACTACCAAATTATATCCTTCATATAATTTGAATGATAATTCATATAATTCGACGCCCCCTTCTCACTGCATTCAGTTCCTCCACTTTCTTGCAAACTATTGGACATTCATGCAAAATCAACAAATCCTCGCAAGGCCAGATATTGCAGAGTTGAACAATTGAAATATTTTGTTTATTGTTAAAACAAAGATGGAGTCCTCCGGCTCACAGCAGGGGGCTGCAGTGGCTCCTGCTCTGATTGGGTGGGAACAGTGTAACTGCGTCTGATCCACCATCCTGTGCTTCCTGTCAGGATGGTGTTCGTCTGCAGGCCTTCGTGGTTCTGGTGGACCAGCAGCTGGTCGGCGTGACGATCATCAGGGACGAACAGGTAACCCCGCCCCCTCTGCCGCAGGCGTGACGCACCGCCGCCCCCTTCTCACAGCACGCCGTGACTTCCAGGACGTTGAGTACCTGCGAGCTCGCTACAACATCGACAGCTTCATCAGCTTCGGTCACCATGGCTACCAGGAGCACGCTCACATGCTGCACTTCCTGCTGAAGCCCTTCTGCTACCATGTGACCCGGCACTGGCTGAAGGAGGTGCTGCGGCTGGCCCACCGGTCCTGCCTGTACCACCGGGTCTACTCGCCGCTGCTGGGAGAGCAGGTGAGTGGACCAGAACCGGGCCTTCTCTCTGAACCTGCTTGACCCTTGCCCCTCCCCTCAGACCTCCTGCTTCCACCCTCTGGAGTTCATCCTGAATTGCTCGGTGCCGGTCCGGCCCCGCCAGCAGGTGGAGTACCCGCTGCAGGAGCTCGGCATCAACGCCCCGTCCCGCAGGATCACAGACGAACAGGTGGGCCTGGCAGCAGCCAGCAGGGGGCATCACACACTGTTTAGGGTTCAAAACCAGGAAATGAAAAGCTCTTAATCTGCCTGGTGACAGGTGATACTGAGCTGGACGTCTGGTTCTGGTTCCTTCATCAGAATCTGCAGCAGCTTCTGCAGCTTCACCTTCATCCTCAGCATCTCAGATTTATGTAAAAGGTTCCACATTGGTGCAACACAGTCATGTGACTTTGCAGCACAACTTGTGGTAGCTTGTGTCAATTAGCACACCGAGCTTAGCATTTATTTTTACCTGTAAATTTTAAATGTTGGTTTGTAAACTTTCAGTTTGATATAGTTTGATGTTCAGGTTTTGGTTATCTACTATTAAAAAATTTTCAGGTAGATGTTTATAGTCATGCTCTTATTTTGAAGGAGTTGAAGACTGTTTATGCAACAGTTCTACTTCCTCTCCTCATATTCTCTCTTTTTTGTTTCTCAAGAAATTGTATTCATCAAATGTTAAATATATAAGACATGATTAATTTTACAGAATAATGCAACATGAGTGAACAACAACAGGTGGAAACTAAAATTCAGGAACATGAATGAATTGTTCCTGTTCATGATTGAACATCTAACTAACATGTTGGAATAGCCCACTAGGCCCAAGGTTGTGCAGAATTTGGATGGATGGAATAGCGATTAGCATTAGCAGAATTAATGACTTTTTTAGTGCTTTAGGGTTAACACAGCTAATATTTATTTTTAGTTCTTTAGGGTTAGTGCTGCAGAGCGGGTCCTGCTCAGTGAACTGGAGTCGCCTGTAGACTGAACTATGTGGTCTGTAATGGTCCAGATTAAACTGTTTTCCTGATATTTAAACATGTCTCTTTGTCTCCTCTAATCTTCCTCACCAGCTGATGTCTCTGCAGCTTTGATTTATTTTATTGTCCTTTAAATATTTACCACACATTCAGGCGTCACCATGCAGGCCCTGCTCACGTCACTTGGTCGTCTCTGTGACGCAGAGCTGCTGATAAGAGCTTCATCCGGAGCTTTGTCCCAGCCTCCTCTTCCTCAGGATGATTTACACCACCTGCTCCTCTGAACAGCAGCAGCTCTTCCACCTCACATGCAGATGAGACATCAGTTTTCATCCAATCATTCCTGCAGATCACACAGAAACATGCAGGCATTTCATTGGGTGCCCTGCAGCAGCCAATCAGGAAGTCCCACCTTCATCTTAGTAATAACAGCAAATCAAAAAAATGCTTATTAATCTACAACCTGCTACCTGAAAGAAAAATACAGTGGAAAACTTTCAAAATAAAATAATCATTAGATTGTCCATCAGAGACCTAAAGGTGGAGATGTTTGGACCAAGTTCTGATTGGTTCTACTAACACATGATGGGATCAGCATGGTTGAAGTTAGCATGTTAGCATAATCATCGGCTAACTAGCATGTTGCTGTAATCCAGCCTGTTTCACACCCGGGGACTCTGTGTTGCTAACGTCATTCTGTCCGGTGCGGCGGGTGACGAAGGAGATGTTCCACCATGATGGGACCAGCGATGGTTCCCTTCAGTCCAACCACAGACGACGACACAGACTAAATCTGTGTCCAACCAGCAGGAAGGTTTATGATCAGAATGGCTAAAGGAGCGTTATCAATCACATGTTGAGCAGAAATCAGGTTTTTTTTAATCTCCCAGCCTGCAGAGGCTTCATTCCACCAGCCGGACCAGAACCGGCTCCAGACGCCGTCCTCTCTGTCCCCTCCAGGTGCCGTTTGCTCTCAGCCTGATCAGTAGGAAGTTGGCCTTGGAGTCAAAGGTCAGGGTGAACGCCAGCATCGTGGTGGTGGGGGCTTCAGACACCGGCCTGTCCCTGCTGGAGGAGCTCAGCTTCACGTGAGTTTCAGGTTTCTGAGGTGAAAATGCCCGGCTGTTCATACCAGAACCAGAACCTGGTTCCGTCTGGAGACCGGCTCAGGTCGGGTCGGATGTTTTAGGTCCGTTTTGAGCTTCAGCACAGATTTAGGAGCAGGTTGATGCTCCAGCAGGCGAAGCGGCGCCGCAGCAGCAGCAACGAGTTGCTGCTGCTGCAGATAGTTGCTAGGCAACCATGATACCGCCATCCCGGTATCAGGTGAGGATGAGGAGCAGCTGGATCTGTTTGCTGCCTCTAATGAGCCTGATGAAACAGTTAGAGTTCTCCTGAGGTGGGTCAGGCCAGCCCACCGGGCCTTATCAGCTCCACCCAAACCTCATCACCGGGTCGGGTCGCTCAGATAAGGAGCAACTCGGCCCGCTGCGGTCAGGCTGCAGGTCGCCTGATAACAGAACCCATCTGGTTCTGTTTCAGAATGAAACTGCAGATGGAACCAAACAGAACCGGTTCTGATGCGGCTCCTTCTGCAGAGCTCGGTGGCACCAATCGAACCGGCAGCCACTGGGCTGTCCAGAACCGCTTCTGGCGCCGCCTCCATCAGGGTTGTCATGGATTGTTTCCATGACAACCCTGATGGAGGCGGCGGTCGACTTCCTGGTTTACAGGACAGTTTGACATCAGACTTGAGGACAGAACCGGGTTCTTGAAGCCCAGACCAGAACCAGGCAGCTGGGCTGATGGCGATCCTCAGCATCGTCTCATGTTGGACAGGAACCACTGGAGCCAGAACAACATCTGGACTGCAGTGAATGTTAGCTAGTCACTCAGACTCTTTCACCATTTTTCCATCAAAAATTTTCTTATTCACATTTTAACTCATTTAATTGCAGATTTGTTCCCACTGGAACCTTTGTGTTCTTGTGTTTCTGGTACAGCTGTAAATCTGATGCACTGCTGCCAGCAGCGACATCCTGTCAGATCATTTCTGCTCCTAACTGATCTGATTGAATGTTGGAAGAGACTTGTGCTAAAAGGACTTAGCCTATCAGAAGCTATGCTAACATAGTTAGCATGTCAATGCTAAACACGGAGTCTCAGCACTAATAAATATTAATAAGTCAGAATTTCTGCTGTATTGTTTTGCTTCTGGTCTCGAAGTGAGGACTCTGAATGTCTCTTTTTTTTCTGTCAAAAATTTTTATTGTTACTTTGTACATTTTAAAAACATGGCATTATACAGTTATACGGAAATTTTTGAATTGTTTCATTTGGACCTGTTTCCATCCGGTTCTGTTCTGCTTGTCCTCTTCCAGCTCTCATCTGCGGTTCAACAACCTCACCCTCATCTCCACTCACGGTTTACTTGGAAACTACAACCATGACGACGTTGGCTTCCTGTCCACCAGGTGCTGGATGCACAGATGTTCTAGTTGGGTTTTATTCCTGCAGCCTTCTGAGGCAGGAAGTGACATCACAGTGACTTCCTGCTGTGTGTCCTGCAGCCACGCCTTCAGCAGCAGAGACCTGGCCCAGACCTTCCTGCTGTCCTGCACCCATGTGGTGGAAGGGAAGCTCGTGAAGATCAACAGGAAGTCCAAATATGTTCTGGTGTCAAACGGGAAGAAGGTGGCCTACGACTTCCTGGTCCTCTGTACAGGCCTGCAGTACCGGGTGAGCCCGGCGCCGGTCCACAGGAACCAGCATGTTGCTGGGAAATATGGGAACTCAAAGTCAACCCTGACTGAAAGGAGGCAAAATCACCGACTTCTTCTGTGGTATTTTACACCACAGAAGAAGTCAGTTGGTGACAGTTTGCAGTTCTGAGCGTATCGGCTGCTTTGAAACAGACATGTTGGGAAAAGGCTGCAAGCAGAAATAGAAACAAAAGACCAAAAATATCACAAATAGACGAATAACAGTAAGTATAACAAGCTGCAAAGTGGCTCCGCTAGACATTAGTCCTCCAGACCAATAGGGGGAGTTATCTTTTCCGTTCCCTCGCAGTAATGTCCTGATCAGTTCATGTGTTATGACTGAATACTACAAGCCTCTCTTATGGTGCCCATCCTACTTTCTGCTATTATATGAGGTTTTCATGAGGCTTTTCCATGTTTCTTAATATCTCGTTGTGGAATATCTGAAGTTTTATATCTTTTTCTTCAAGATAAAAATGCACCACAAAGTTCTGATATAAACAGAAACTATTCAAAGGTAGGAAAGAAATAAAGAATACATCCAAACTATTTGGACTATTTCTGCGTTATTATCAGGGGTAATAAATCATCTGACAGCTCTGAAAGGTTAAAGGTCGTTTCCATCTCAACGACCTTTAAACAAATATACAGTGAATAAATTGATTTTCTATCAACAGCAAATATTGCAGTAAACATACTGCGAGGAAACGCAAAAGAAACATTTTCCCCTTCATGTTCCTTAGAGGGCTCCGTAATTTTTCAGTTTTATTGGTTTGTTTTGAGTTTTCCCAGCGTAGCGCCACCTGTAGGCCGCTGATGCTGGCCTTAAAAAAAAAGAAAGGGAAAAAAAAAATTCACGCTCCGTGTTCACAAGTTTCAGATGTTAAAAACCGGTGAGGGCAGAATTATCTCAGTTTGACGCGAGCGGACAGAAGGCGAATCGAGCTACAAAATGCTGATTTTAATGTTTGTCTTGTCTCTGCCTTTTCTGGCGTTTGCCCTTCCAAAGTTACAGACATAACTTTATTGCGAGCGTATTTAGTTTTCTCCAGATAATGAATATTAATAATATTAATATTATTGTCCTCCAGCTCTCGGCCTCATCATACTGGACATGCTTCATAGCTCCCAGTTTGTCCTGAAGCAGCAACTTTATTTGGTTCAGACAGAAGGTTTCTGTTGCCATGTTTCTCGTTGCCTGACCATCCAGTTGCCGTTGCAGCTCCCCTGCCCCACCGGAGTTGATGTTTCCCAGCCGGTCACCAACAGCCAGCTGGATCCTGATTGGTCCTGCCGCAGATACACGGGGCCCGTCCCCTCCAACCTGCTGACCATCAACGACCTCCATGACGGCGTTGCCGCCCGCCGCTGGTTGCAGGAGAACTTTGTGGACCTGCAGGGTGAGTTGCTGGTTCCCAGCAGGAGCAGCAGGAAGCGCTGAGCTGTGTGAACGCGGCGGCCGCTTCCAGTCTCATCAGTCTGAAGGAATGATGTTCTCTGATTGGCTGATTGGATTCATGACATCAGCAGCTAACCGCTCTGATCGCAAAAGAAAAACTTTCTGCTCAGATGTTTCTAAATGTTTCAATAAAACGCTCTGTGGCTGCCATGGTGACGCTGTGCTCTGGTTCAGCACCTTGGCCTCTGGGATTTAACTAGGCCGTCCATTTCCTGTCTGATGATGCTGAAGCTAATGGTTAGTTATTGATTATCCTGATGATTAATTGGATTTAAAAATAGTTCATTCTGCAGATTTTTTAGTCATTTTTATTCAATATTAAAAATAAATCCAAAGATGCATTAAACCATTAAATCCGTTTTTAAAGTGCGTGAGATGATGCTATAGCTAACAGCCGGATCGTTAGCAGCACAGCTAAATGGCGACCATCTTGCCCTCCATACTGCTTCCTTCCTTCAGATGTATTGATTAGCAATAACCGATAGTTACTAACCTGAGGAGGAAATGATTCGTCCGTTCCTGATGTTTGACCTCTGACCCCAGATAACGCCGTCGTCTACGGAAACACCCTGGACGTCTACGTCACCGTCCAGACCCTGCTTTCCCTCGGTGTCCAGGGATCCCGGATCCACCTGGTGCTGCCCCCCCTGACGCCCCGCCCTGCCCCTTTCCCGGACTTGGTCGTGGACAGAGCCGTGGCGGCGGCCATGACGGGCGACCAGGTCCAGGTCCATGTGAACTGCGTCCTGGCTCAGATAAACAACGGCGAGCATCCCGACCCCATCGCCTGCGTCTCCTTCACCAGCGACTCCGAGCCGCTCAGACTGCAGTGTGCAGTGAGTTTCTCCTCTGGTCTGCGGGCCGCTTCTGGACCGCTACTGGTTTTTCAGAACTAGCTTAAATGTTGAGCTGGACGCTCTGAAGGTTCTGATCAAGTTTCAGGGTGTTAGCAGCTGGTAGCTCATTGTGTTAGCAACTGGTAGCTCATTGTGTTAGCAACTGGTAGCTCATTGTGTTAGCAACTGGTAGCTCAGGGTTTAGCAGCTTTTAGCTCAGGGTGTTAGCATCTGGCAGCTCATTGTGTTAGCATCTGGTAGCTCAGGGTGTTAGCAGCTGGTAGCTCATTGTGTTAGTAAGTGGTAGCTCAGGGTTTAGCAGCTTTTAGCTCAAGGTGTTAGCATCTGGCAGCTCATTGTGTTAGCATCTGGTAGCTCAGGGTGTTAGCAGCTGGGAGCCCATTGTGTTAGCAAGTGGTAGCTCAGGGTTTAGCAGCTTTTAGCTCAAGGTGTTAGCATCTGGCAGCTCATTGTGTTAGCATCTGGTAGCTCAGGGTGTTAGCAGCTGGTAGCTCATTGTGTTAGCAACTGGTAGCTCAGGGTTTAGCAGCTTTTAACTCAGGGTGTTAGCATCTGGCAGCTCATTGTGTTAGCATCTGGTAGCTCAGGGTGTTAGCAGCTGGTAGCTCATTGTGTTAGCATCTGGTAGCTCAGGGTTTAGCAGCTTTTAACTCAGGGTGTTAGCATCTGGCAGCTCATTGTGTTAGCATCTGGTAGCTCAGGGTGTTAGCAGCTGGTAGCTCATTGTGTTCGCAACTGGTAGCTCAGGGTGTTAACAACTGGTAGCTCATTTTGTTAGCAGCTGGTAGCTCAGGGTGTTAGCAGCTGGTAGCTCATTTCGTTAGCAGCTGGTAGCTCAGGGTGTTAGCAACTGGTAGCTCAGGGTGTTAGCAACTGGTAGCTCATTTTGTTAGCAGCTGGTAGCTCAGGGTGTTAGCAGATAAATCTTATATCTTTCTGGTGTAAGATTTAAACTTTAGATGAACTTTCTGTTTTCATGAACTAGAATCCAGGATCATGTGAATGAATAGATTAGAGATGTTTTCTTCTTTAAGATGCTCTTCTCGTCCTGCTCCAGGTGTTCCTCAACCTGTCCAGTGAGGGAGTGGACTATGATTGCTTCCACAGCATCAGCGGCTGCTTCCTGCCCTTCGATGGCCGCCTGGTGATTAACAGCCGCTTCCTGACAAGTGACGCCTCCATCTACGGCGCCGGCCCGCTCACCAGGTTCTCCTGCAGCTACTACGCAGACGAATGGTCGCATGCCAACTTCAGCTCCCGGGACGTGGGCCGTGACGTGGCCACGGTGCTGCTGGAGCTGCTGGACCCGACCCTGGAGGCGCCGGCGGACTCGCCCTCCGAGCCCGAGCCACTTGTCCCGCTCTACGATCGGCCCAAGATCCGAGGTCCGTTTCCCACTTCCTTTCAGAACGCTTCCAGGGTCTCTGCGTCGGGCGGGAACAGCGAGCTCTCAGCCGGCGCCTCAAAGCGCCACTAAGGCCATCAACGAAAAGCCACTCGGCGCCGGCCTTCTCCAACGCAGCAGCACGCAGGGCGACCTTTCACTGCCACAGGCCGCGAGCTGCTGAGTGGGAGGACGCTGATGTTGCTGCTGTTGTTCCTGTTGCTGTTCCTGTTGTTGTGTTGCTGTGGTTTCTGTTGTTGTTGTTCTTGTTGCTGATGTTGCTGTTCCTGTTGCTGTTCCTGTTGTCGTTGTTGCTGCCGTTGCTGTCGTTCAACCACAGAAACCAAACATCGGCTAATCGTCTCCACGTTCCCCTGGAACCGGCCCGAGGCTCGGGCCTCCTGTCCGTCTGTCTGACGTCCAGCTTGTCTCCGTCTGTCCACAGGAGCAACTCTTCCTGGTGGATTTCACTTCCTGCATGTGACCAAACCCAGTCCCAGCTTGCAGACCAGCTGTCGTTTCCAGCTGGTGAGTTCCTGTCAGACCCGGTTAGTCCACTTTACCTGAACCGGCTGCTTCTTCATTCATTAGCCACCAGGGAGGAGATCTACCTAACCAGCACCAGGACAGGGCTTTAAAAGCGCTCTGTGGTGAGTCTGTGATTCATGACCCAAACTGGAAGCAGCAAATCTACACTGACATAAACTCAAGTGAAATTAAAAAGTAGATGTCCAAAAGTATTTACTATAAATGTTACTTCAGAACATCTGACCAGAGCCTTCTTGTTGGTACTCATCATGTTCTCCTTAATTCAGTTGGCATCAACATTGTTGAATTTAGCACGTTAGCTTTAGCCAGACAGCAAAATGATTTGTGCTTCAGGGTTAGCACTGCTAACTTTGTAGTTATCAGTGCTAACTGCTATACACATCTATATACTTCCTGATAATATCAATAGTTTCTAATAATGTCAGCCAAGCTAAAGACCTAAAGTAAACGGAACTAGTTACTTCCAGAATCCAAACCGGGTCAGTGGTTTGGTCCAGTAGAACCACAGTAAAGGAAGTGGTTGTACAGGTTCAGCCATCTTTAGCTGATTTCTCCTGACTCTGTTGGGTCTGGGGGTTTCCTGCTGGTTTCGTTGCCATAGAATCGGATCAGAACCAGTCACGTT